>NC_139345.1:122949962-123452462 GCF_055883805.1 Amblyomma maculatum | reverse complement strand
TATGACAGTGGACAAAAGAACGGATGGCTAACAAATCGCAAATACTACTGGCATGACAATTCCAGTATAATGAGCTTGAATATTCGTAATACCGTGCACCCGGCGGTGGAGCAGGCTTGGAAATGCGGCTCCGTCTGCGTCCAGGGCTTCGAGTGTGCCAGAAGCAGCGACACCACCAAGACCAGGTACAGCGCGTACACCTGTATGGGACCAGTATACATTGCGAAGACTCAAAACATCACACTGTCTCTGTATATAGCCCACACTATCCAATTGCCAAGAGGCGTGCAAAAAAATTCTTCCGCGGGGGACTTTGCGTGCGTTATTTGCAAATTGACGGAGCAAGTGCATTTCATATTTTATCACTGCCTGATGAAGGACTCCTGTGCTCCTTAACTACGCTACATATTGGAAACAAAGTAGAGTACCCGTAAACTCCAGAAGTACATTTCGGAAGTCGACTGATTGTTCTGCTTCGACCTTTAAGACCGGTAGAGGTCAAATCGATATTATACCTTTATTTTCCATAAACCAATTGGAACATGCAAATTCGTTTATTGTAAATGAAAGACGCAGTATCTGTTATACGTCCGTGCAGACACCTGAACCGCGCCGTAAAGGAAGGGAAGAAGGCGGGAGTGCAAGAAAAAAATTGGAGGACGCTTAAGTTTAGTCGTTAAGAGTTCAACGCGATATAACGCTGTCTGGCGAGGTTCGCATCGCCTTCGCACAAGAACAGACCTCATGACACACCGGTCTTCTTTTTTTTTTGCATTTAGTACAAGTGACCAGCCTTATTTTAACCACCAATTAGATAACCTCCGCTTGGTTATTTCTTCCCGCTTAAAATCTGCAGTCTGTTTTTTCTCCACTGTCCTCAAACTCAATTCTTTGAAGACAATGGATGGATGTATAAAGCGTTGAATCGGGTGGCGACTCTGTTGTGGCACCGCCGTCGATCGAAGGAATTTTCCAGTGAGCGCCGCATCTCAGGTCAGCAAAGCGGGAATGTTTTTCTACCCGCATAACTATTATTTACGTAATTAGTTTCTTTCTAGTGAAGCACCTAAACATTAGCTGAAGTCTATAAGGCAATGCATACATTAGATCCACCTTTATTGGGACAGAAGCAATGCGGTTTTGTGGTGGAGTGCTTGCGTGCTCGCCTCGCACTGCGAAGGAACTGTGTTCGACCCACGGCGGCTCTTTCATTGCTTCTATAGTGCGTAAGGCTGACCGAAACATAATCTGAAGAGCGGCTTCATCACGCTTGGTTAGGTTGTATACCGGTGCGCCATAAGTAAGTTTTTTTTATGGCCGCAGCTGGAGTGACAAGCTGTGTGGTTGGCCCCACCATATATATTAGATGCTCATGTAATGAGATGAAGCCTCTGCTTCCAGGTGGCCTTTAGTCCTTGCTCCAGAAGGAAAGAAGTGGCGCACTGGATTCACACCACGTACCTGATTGCTCCAGAGCTGTTAGTGCTAGAGAAAAGGACCTCAAGAAGCCGGATAGTGCCTCGCTTAGATGTCAACATATAGTCTGATAGAAACAGAGCTGATATTTAAGGACATAGTTCTCAGCGCAAAGGCACGCGGTCACAGGAAAGAAGAAGGAAGAGAGGGCGAACACAGTCTTTCTCCTTCTTTCCTTTGGCCGCGTGCCTTTGCGCTGAGAACGGTCCTTAAATCTAGAATACCAACTAGCCCAACAACTAACTTATACTGAAGAGAGCTGATACTTTGGCGTGGCCTACTAAGGCCTCCAATTGCGATAAAAGTTTTCTGAGGTGCAAGCTCGAGCGTTAGGCTAGCAAGGGAGTGTTCGAGGATATTGATTTATAGCAGCCTGGAGTTCAGTTTGCATGCTTTTTAAGGAGTTGTAGACCACTGCTTCAGTCGAAATAGTGATATCTGCATGAGTAAAACGAGCGTTGTTGTTGTAGTGGTTATTTATTGTATGTACAAAAGGAAACAAAAGATGTTTGCCAGCCCCGGTATCTGCTATCTTATATCTGAAGCACCTGAACTGGGGCGGCGGAAATAAAGGAATAGCGAGGAGAAGGTAGAGGAAATCAAAGAGGTGAGTGATAGGGAGAAAGAAAAGAGTAGGTAAAAATAAAAGAAATATATACACTATGGTACAGTAAAACGAGCGGAAGTGTCACGTTCTAGGTCAACGCCGCTTCCGGCGTAGGCTAGCGAGCCACCGCATTTTTATCTGTTGTAGGCCGTCATTGCACCTGCCACCGCTTAGGTGGTGGACGACGGCTGTTGTTGCGGCGCGCGTCTTTCTCTCCCTCTTCCTTTTCTTTCTTCTCTATTCTCTCTCTTCTGTCCGCACGAGACAGTGAAGGTGGCTCAGCTACAGAGCCAGTAGCTGCAGGCCCGTGCATTTTCTTTTCCTTCTTCCTACAGCCACAACAGTGTGTCCCGCTTTTGCGGCGTTCTGATTGGCTGAGGCGGGATGCATCCCCGCCATCTGCAATGCCACACTTGAACGTGCACCAAGGAACGCCACGCGGCAGGAGCGATACCGTCCAAACACACTTACCAGAGAAAGTGATAGATACTGCGCTTTTCCTTTCCTGTTATATGTTGTTGTTGTGGCTGTAGGAAGAAGGAAAGGAAAATGCATGGGCCTGCTTCTGGCTCTGTAGCTGAGCCACCTCCACTGCCTCGTGCAGACAGAAGAGAAAACTGATTTATTTATAGGAAGGGAAAGGCGCGGTAACTGTCTCACTTAGTTTCTGTGGACAACGCAACCGCGCCATAAGGGAAGGGAGGAAGGTGGGAGGGAAAGTGGAAAGAGAGAAAGAGGAGCCGTAGTGGAGGGCTGCGTAGTAATTTCGACCATCTGGGGATCTTTAACGAGCGCTGACATCGCACAGCACACGGACGCCTCCGTTTCGCCTCCATCGAAACGCAGCCGCCGAGGTCGGGTTCGAACCCGGGTACTCCGGCACAGTAGTCGGGCGTCTTACCACTGCACCACCCCGGCGGGGTAGACCAACACCTCCTAGACAGCTTTGTTGGATAGACAGAAGAGAAAATAGAGAAGAAAGAAAAGGAAGAGGGAGAGAAAGACGCGTGCCGCAACAGCCGTCGTCCACCACCGAAACAGTGGCGGGTGCAATGACGGCCTACAACAGATAAAAATTCTGTGGCAGGCTAGCCCCCGCCGCAAGTGGCGGTGACCCACCTGTCCCAGCCCCATCAGGGGAGTACCAGATCCCTACGACTCATAATTGTCTAGTTCTACATTCCCACCTTCCTCCTTTCCCTTTGGGCGCGGTTCAGGTGTCCACAGAAACAAGTGTGACAGATACTGCGCCTTTCCCTTCCTGCTAACTTATAGCTACTGCTGTTGGGCCCTTAGCTGGACTGGCGTACTGTTAAACGCTGTTAAACTGCTACAAGGTTCTGGTGATCGTGCAGCAACTTCAGCGTCATCTTAGCTGCGACTCGCCCGAGATGCGCCTCACCTACAAAACCAGACATTGCATACAAGCACGCACCTGCCAGAAGACGGACCACGAGGGCCTGTACAGACTGCACGTGTCCCTGCCCCATGTGGTGTCACAGCTGGTGAGAATCGACGGCTGAGCGGCGCTGCTGCCACCCACCCTCTCGCCGTTTTCCGCCCGAGGGACTGGCACTGCCTCTTCCTCGCCAGGCAACTGTGTAGACGAGCTCGGCTGGGGCTGAGCCTGGCTGCATGGACGGACGAGGGGAAAGTAAGCCGAGGATACATACCTAGTATAGTCGTAATCTACACCGAAGCAGAGCAGTATGTGCTTGGGTGAAACGTCTATAGCCATAATACAATATGCTACCGCTGCATATCCCGTAAAGCGGATCACGGAACGAAGAGAGGGTTACAAAGGGCGAAAGGTCGCGTCTTGTTTTTGGTTGCGAGAGGGTAAGTAAAGATTACAGTGTGAACAACGAATTTTCCCTTTTTCTGTAACTGGTTCATAGGAAAGGAAAGGCGCATTATCTGTCACACTTGTTTTGTGGGCACCTGAACCGCGCCGTAGGGAGGAAGATGGGAACTAAAGTGGAAAGAGACGAACAAGAGCCGTAGTGGGGGGCCACGGAGTAATTTTGACCACCTGGGGAACTTTAACGTGTACTGACAACGCATAGCACACGGACGCCTGTTCGTTTCGCCTCCATCGAAACCTTCAATGTGCTGTAGTCAATGTGCCTCCATCGAAACGCAGCCGCTCTGCTCAGTTGGAGTTTATATAGAAAGGGTTCAGATGGTGATCATCTGGGCTAGTTGGTGCGAATCAAAATTGAACAAGCGCTGGACATTCAACCGAGGTTAATTACAGTGTGACCAACGAAGCTTGTTTGCCCTCTTTCTGCTCTGTTGGAGTTTAGATAAAAAGGGTTCGGATTTGCCCTCCTTCTGCTCTGTTGAAGCTTAGATAGAAAGGGTTCAGATGGGGACTATTTGGGATAGTTGGTGCGAATCTAACACACAAAAATAAAGTTTATTAACACTCTTACAAGCGACACATCGATGAACATACATTCCAAAGAGGCATTCTGAAGTCATATACAGCACTCCGTAGAACTTCTGTTCTTTGAATCAATTATTAGTTCTCGCAACTTGACTGATATAAGTCCCGAGAAAAGCATGTATCTATTGCACAGAAATTTGGACTGTAAAATTGAGAAATGTTTCTTCCTTCCTTCAAAATGCAACTAATTATCTGTTACGGGTTTTAATTGCACCATGCTGTCACTGAAGAGAAGTTTATTGCAATTCCAAAAACTGATACATGCTCATATACTGTACACTCTGTCCAACACTATATCAAACAATGAAATACAAGCTGCAGGTCTGTCCTGCACAACGACCATTGCACTAATGCCAAGCTAGAAAGCACACATGCGCGTGTTAAGACTTCAACATCCCTCCCCCTAAAAAAAGGTGAAAAATGGGAGGGGGGATGTTCAGAAGAAGCCCCACACGACACTTCACACACTCAATACAGCGGTGCTGGCATGGCGAGACCATCCGGACGAACAACAAAGAAACGTGTATGCCAGCAATAGAGGAACCGCGCCTCCAATCTGTTTCCAGACGCTCGGACAGGTGCTTCCAAAGGAGGGGACGGAGATTTGAGCTGGGCGAAACCGGCACTACAATTGTAACTGAGATTTACCCAAAGGAACGGCCAAGGAACTAGATGACGTATGCATATCAAACGCTATCAAGAGGATCAGTGAGTGTCCAGTCAACACATTATTGCGGGGGCGCTGTCAATAACAGACATACAAAAGTTCACTTATGTCGCTTACTAACTACATGCGCACACTGTTGCTAAATAATCTAACATTTTTATTGATGAGTAATAGTGGCGGTGCACTAATGCACTTGCCACTGCCTTGCATCCTAATTTGATAGGCCTCCACAAGCTCCCTTTCCTGCCTGCTCTTTCCTTTTCCGATTACTGAAATGCTATCAAAGGGGGGAATAATGATAATAATTGATTCACAGGAAAGGAAAGGCGCAGTATTTGTCACCTGTAGACACCTGAACAGCGCCGTAAGGAAAGGGAGGAAGAGGGAGTGAAAGTGGATAGAGAGAAAGTGGAGCCGTAGCCGAAACAGACTATAGGCCTAGCGACGAGTACGGCAGGCAGGCAGGCAGGCAGACAGGCAGGCAGGCAGGCAGGCAGCAGCGAATATCCTCGCCACCCGCGGGAGGCGCCGTTGTCGAAGCTCCGCGTTTTGTGCAGACATGCTGCTGTTGCACAAGTATAGCAGGCAGTCCTTGCTACGGAGCAATTTCGACCACCTGGGGATTTTAGCGTGCACTGAAATCGCACAGCACACGAACGCCTCTCCGTTTCGTCTCCTTTGAAACGCAGCCGCACCGTTTTCACATTCCCTGCAGTGACGAGGAAGCTTATTTTGGTCTGACATATTTTTCAGTGAGTTCACGTGTTCACATGCACGATCACGTATTTCTATTCCTTTTCTTTTTCTTTCTTCTCTATTTTCTCTTCTGTCCGCACGAGGTAGCGGACGTGGCTCAACTACAGAGGCAGTAGCAGGCCCGTGCATTTTCTTTTCCTTCTTCCTAGAGTCGCAACGTGCACGATCATTCACGCACCTGTCAGTTTGGCCCGTATAAAAGTTACCACAAGAAAGGGGAATATTATACATGACCTTGTTGGTATGCTTGAAAGAGCATTCATTGGTAGCTTGCTTTCCTTTTTTGCCCTTGGAAATTCTTGAGCATATGCCTGAAAGCCGAAAAGACCCCTTTCACACCCGTGGGGTTTAATAGGGGGATAAATACGTTTCAGGATACACGTCCTTTGCCGTGCGCAAGCGGCGCTGACAGCTGCCGCGGCTGCTTTCAGTATTTCTCGCCAGACTGTACATCGACGCTTCCCGCTCAGTGTTCACGCGCTTTGTGATGTGGGCAGCCGTATATTTTGGATAACCATTGCCAGAATTACACTTGATGGCCGCATGCAACCGTTAAAGCTTATGCGCGCTCCGTAATCGCCAGAATTGTACAGGGTTTTGAATATTTGGGGGCTGGGATTTAAAACATTCCTATGCAAAATCTACTACACCATTCGAGCTGAAATAACGTTCACAAAGTAGCAAAATATCGTCTACGTTATCTGATAAGTGATTCAACATCGGTACTTGCCTAGAATTTCCGAAATCGAGAAAAAAAACTGCTCTCGGCGGCGTGCACAATTTTCGCCGAAGAGAGTCGAAAAGCTATTTTAACATGGTGCGCCATCTGTCGGGCAGCAAGGCAAGCGCACCGGGATGGAGCTTGTCTCACTGCTCGACAGATGACGCATCATGTTAAAATAGCTTTTCGACTCTCTTCTGCGAAAATTGTGCACGCCGCCGAGAGCAGTTTTTTTTCTCGATTTCGGAAATTCTAGGCAAGTACCGATGTTGAATCACTTATCAGATAACGTAGACGATATTTTGCTACTTTGTGAACGTTATTTCAGCTCGAATGGTGTAGTAGATTTTGCATAGGAATTTTTTAAATCCCAGCCCCCAAATATTCAAGACCCTGTAGACCCGAACTTCGCGTACTCGCGCTGCCTACTCGTCGCGAAACAGGCCGGCAGTTCGGCACCGACTTACATATCTGGCGAAGGTTATTGCTGGTGAGAAGGGGGAACATATGAAGTGTAGGTGCTTGTTATCATTTTCCTAACACGGTTAAGTATACTGACAACCGCATCTGTTCAGGCTGCGTTAGCTCATCGGACGTCAAGTTCTCGCTCGGCCTCCGATTAGACCAAAACCGATCGGGCGACAGCCCGCTGATCAGTTCCGTCGACGTCGCCTACCGAAAACCTCACACTACGGTGATATAGGCGGCGATAGGCGACCGTTGATCGTGCTGGCGTCGTCGCCGTCGACAGATCAGTGCGTCGATATGCTATCCGCGTAGCCCAAATACTGCTACCATGCCAGCCTATGCCGAAGAAAACATACTCTATATCGTTTTTATGCACTAACATGTTCATCAAGCTCTTCTGCATGAGGGACGATCACTGTGTCAATCGTCCACAAAAGACGTGTCCTTTGATATTGCAGCCTGCATTGCAGACGACGTTCAGGCATATATGCCGTAGTGACGTCACACGAGTATTTAAAAATAGCGGTCGTTCTCGGTGGGAGGAGTTTCCCGATTCCAATTTCTATCGCGTTTTTTTTTTTAATGTGCGCCGCGCGCTAGGCAATAAAACTTAAAGTAGGATAACAGACTTCTATATATTATTCACAGAAGTACACTTCTTTTATATAATAAACGGCAATACATCGAACGACCCTGTCATCACCCGCTTAAACTTTAGCGTTAAGCCTAGAAATCGAATCGAATTGTCACTCTGTAATTTACACGTGAAAGTCAGTGCACGTGCACAATCATTAAACACATTCAATACATCGCTACCCATTATTGACGGCAACTCACTCAGTTTTAACTTCAGATGATTAAAAAAATCGTCAACAAACACTCGAAGAACACGCTCGTCAGATAGATTGTAACGAAGAGAATTATCAAACTGGCGAAGAAAATTTGGGATAACACAGGAGCTACACTAGCACCAATGTCACCAGCGTCCTCGCAATACTGTGCTGACTCGACACTTGGTCATCTTGATAGCGTTTTATATGCCTATGTCATTTGGTTCCTTGGTCGGCAGGTTCTTCGAGTAAACCTCAGTTGTTAGTCCAGCGCTGTCCTGTGTACTTTTCTTGTGTTTCTGCATCTTTCACTAGATGAATATGTTAGGGTTAAAAACAGCAGTTCTGTCAGTAAGCTCGTAAGTCAGTTCTGTGGTCATACCTTCTACAGCGGCAAGTGACTCAAAAGTAGGCATATAGTATTATATATTGGGAAGTCGTATATGTATTTGTCATCGAAAGTGCTGACAACATGATTCAACGCATGTTTCAGCCACGGTATTCATATGACACCGCAGTGAAGCAAGAGATTGAGATTCGCTGTTCAACGCTGCCGAATAGGTGTTGATCGCCCGTCACCTACATGTAGCACATGTAGTCTCTGCTTGCTTAATTAATTAACAATTTCTTAATTTGCGCCTCTAATATATCACTCATGCTTTTAAAAAAATTCCTGAGCTCCCGCATTATAAAAAGATATCACTCAGGCGATCACGCGTCGTAGATCTAAAGCTTACGTGCTTTCGTGGCGGAGTAGCCAGCCTGACAAGGCATCAAAGAGCCCCGGAAGGTTGATTCCTCTCCCACCCTCCTACCCTAGATGAGAGAACCGAGTCGGCAGCTCCTCAAAACTTTATGATATCATGTAGTTTCAATAATTCACACAATTAACCCATCAAAGAATCAGTGTCCGGTCATGTAAACTGCCAACTACCACATATACCAGATCCATATACCTGTGAATTTTCGGTCACAAAGCCGACAATGCGGATTTTCTGCATAAAAGAGACTTTAACGCTACCGCATTAGAAGTTATAGTTGCGCGAACAAAGACACACACAAGACAGCTGGGTACAGGACGAGCGCGTCTTTGTTCACGCAACTATAAGATATCGGAAGTACTGCACCAACTAAGCCGACAACACATCTTACTGACGAATTAGAAGCTTATACCACTAGATGGCAGACGGCGTAAGGTTATGCACGCGTGCATCGCACGTCCGCAGGTAGTCGTATGAACTTGGGATCGTCCATGTACTGGGCAGAGAGTTTTTAACGTATGTGACAGAACTTTCCTCATCTTGCTGTAGTGTAGCAGCTAACGAAAATACATCACCTCTTTAAGAGAAACATGGCTTGTTATTGCACGCTTTTTGAACACGCAGTTGAGAACATGTTCAACCATAAAATGGTGGACGAGCACACTCTTTGAAAATATAACCACAGCGAAGACATAATTTTCTTTAGGATTTATAAGGTTCAGGATTATTAGAGGTTGTTTGCAGATCGACAAATTTAGGCTACAACGGAGATGTAGTAGGAGAAGGCGAAAAATGCTTCGTACTCGTTGGTGCTGAGTAAGACATCACTTTCGGAGCGTTTCACAGTACTGTTTTGCCATCTATTTTCACTTTAGTCAGCCTTGAACCATGCTCGTTTCCACATGAGTCCAAGCGATACCTATTACCGAACGTAAACTATCTGCGCATGAGAAACTAGCGCCTTAGTGTGGAACTCTCGCTAGCGCGATAATTTACGGGAGTGATTTCAGCGATTAGGTCGTCCATCGCAGCGAAATGTTGATTGTAATGAAAGGATGGTAGATAATTATGAGGAATGACGAGATGGGGGAGGGGGGGGGGGAGGGGGGGCTTCCAGAGAAAGGTACGAGACTAGAAAGACTAGAGACTAGAGGCCGTGAACTTAAAGGATATTTTAAAATCGAATTGCTTTTCTTACCTGTTTCGGTCTCGGTTTCAACAGTCGATTGATTAAAACTTTTTTCCACCAATTTAAGAGGCCCCCTACTCCCCGCTCCTGGCACGCAGGCCTGAGCAACGGGGGCTGGAACCTCCGCGACTAAGGACTGGCGAATATACATTGGTTATTCGCGGCCTCAGCCACCAGGCAGACAGTTTTTTGCTGGTCAGCGGGGACGTCGCTTCGCAACAGGGTTACCCAGGCTTCTCTGCTTTTAATGTTGTCCCTATAGCGCCGGAAGACTTAGGGCATTCCCAAAGTATATGGTCGAGGGTCCCCCTCGCTTCGCAGGCTTTACATTTATCATTTTTTCTCTCATCTATCTGGGTGTGAAACAACCAGACAGGGTTTGGGAAATTTCGGGCTAAATCATGGGCCGCCTCGTTGTCGGGGACGTACGTGTGTGCTGGGACCCAAATTAGGGTGATTTTGCGATCGATTTTAGCTACAGCTGTTTGAATTCGGGCGGCTTCTTGCGAGACCCTGCCTTTTCCAATATTCCAGAGAGCAGTTTTACTGTCGCTGACTATGACGTCAAAGTCAAGCCTAGGTCGCGTGAGGGATGAATAAAACAGTGATATGATCGTTCCTGTGTCGTTTTAATTCCCCATAACACTAAAGCCAGTCTGCCCCAAGGACAGGAAATACAAAAGATGAAGAGCCAGCGATCCAATCACTGTTTTTTTTTTTTTTCATGGCGCGCGTGGCCTAGACTTGATTGTGACGTCACAGACATTTCTCGACGGCTGAAACCGAAACCTAAACTGGCGAGAAAATAAAATTACTTAGCGGTCGTAGGCAAAAACTACTTTGTGCTCCATATACAGGAATGCCTTACGCATCATTGACAAAAAATGCCCACAAAATTTGGTGTCTGTATTCCTTTAACCGGGCTAAAGTGGTGGTATGATGATTATGCTGATGATGATGTAACAGAAATAGCGGCACCATCTCACTCGATCACTGCCGTAAGGTAGTCTTCATTAGTAGGCCAGGGCTCTTCGGACACCGTCTCAGCACCGTGTTCCTCGGCCGTCGAAACAGAGGCTTGTGACAGCCTGCACGCGCGTGGCGAAAACAACTTGAATGCGGCTGAGTAGATACTACTAATAAATTTACGGTGACATGCATGGAGGTATTGTTCCCTTCAGTACACATGGAGGTCATACAACTATACCCGCTAAAATACCTTAACAAAAATAATGAAAACAGTGCTAAAACATATTTCATACATTTTGTACTGATGTCATATTGTTATTTTGTCCCTCTACCAGAATTAATACCCATTCTGAGTATACTACAAATAAAACTATACATTTACAAATGCAAGACATTTATTTCTTACAAAAAATTTGTTGTGGTTTAGCTCTGGTTAACCCTAGTTGAATTGCGAAGCCAACGGTGGAAGCTTCTTTCGCCTGCTACATTTCCCCTATCACGCCCTATCAGTGTAAGGTGCTACATACTGCTATCGCGCACCAGATTCCGACAGTTGTTTTCCAAATAACCTTAGTTGTTTTCCACATAAACTTCGTGAAAGCATGACGAGGCCACTTGAACTCTTCCAGGCCGATATCACTTACCTGGGGACACTTAAGCCCCGGCTGCTCGACTGAAGCGGTGCTCATCCTTTAAGGGTATGACGCGAGAGCGTAAGGGTATGACGTGACTGGCGCACGAATGCGCCAGTCACGTGATACTTTTTGCCTTTCACGGGCTTTCTTTAGGGCTTGGAAAACGATACACGTGAGGTTTTCTTTATCGGAATAATATGGAATGGGGGTTTTAGAAGATGCTCACCAGCTCTGCAAATCACATCTGTTGTCTAAAGGCAATAGTTATTAAATTAAAAAAATTATTTTAATTACCAATTAGTTAATTGCAGAACTAAAAATTGCCTATGGTGCGCCAGATGGCTGGAAGCTGTACACATATGATTTCTCTGGCCTATCTCAAATGCTTCATATTTTAACCCTTGGCTAAAGTTAGCTTGGACACCCTGTATATATATATATATATATATATATATATATATATATATATATATATATATATATATATATATATTTTTTTTTTTTTTTTTTTTTTCACGTATTTGAAACAGGCTGGAGGCATATGCCTTCGGTGTTGCATTTTCGACAAGCTTTATTTTGAATAGCGAGCAAGAAGTTTGACAAAACAATTTCGAACATATTTTGAGCACGTTCGTGAATAGAAATGAATGGTTGTATACTTTAAGCACCTTACATTTTGTTAAATTCATTTATCTAATCAAACTTCCTTATTCAGGGTTTAAAGGGCTCAAATAAACTGAGCTCGTCATTCTTACGGGGGACTGAGAATACTGGACGGTGATTTCGCAGTTTGGTTTGGTCCAAAAGTCATTCAAATCATCTTGCTACCGATTTCTCATGATCGACACAGAGTTGCATGTACTGCAGTAATAAATGTTCAAAAAAGTTGTTCGCAGCATTGTTATGCTTAATCCTACAGCCACTTCGTAGTTCGTTAGTTGAAAATCTAAATTTTGCACTAACCTAAAGGCACATGCATCGCGCAATGCGATGTAGCGGTCGCAGCTGATCAAAGTTGATCGACATACTGAACAGACGAACTGGCACCTGAGCAGTGACGACAGTTTCGGAAAGCAATGCGAACGTCATCGTCATCATCATCAGCCTGACTTATACCCACGGCAGGGCGAAGGTACAGTGCTCTAGAATATTGGGCAGTGTCTCGTGCGAGGGCGGAGCATGGGCTCTTTTTGCGATGACTGCTGCGCCATGGGCCAGGGGGCGCTTCGTGTAACAGGTGTGCGCAGCGAGCCGTCCGCTGGCTGCGCTGCCGTGAGCGTCGGCTCATCGTATCTGCACTGCGTGGTGCGCTTAATTCGGTATTTAATGCTTGGTGATCGCCTATTTGCTTAAGAATTTTAACATTTCAACCATAATGCATTGTTCCGTGGTCTGCGCGGTTGTATGGCGCTGTAATGCGAGCGACGATATTGGTACAGTGAACTAGAATATTTCACTGTAATATTGGTGCGGTGCGCGCTATTAGCCACGAGCTAAATACAGCTTAGGTCGTACGTCGCGTGTGTTATGAGTGCATCTCGTGTTTCCGAACCTATGTGAGTCTATTGCACACACTTAGATAAATATGTTGCACAGAAAGAAATTCATTCGAAGCCTGCGGTGTTTCGAAACTCGCGAATCTTAGAATCCTGTCTGAATAGTGTTTTAGAGAGCTCTTGCGTTGTGCAAAAAAAAAAAAAAAAAAAAAAAAAAAAAAAAAAAAAAAAAAAAAACAACGAACGTCATTCTGCAGACAATCATTTATTCAGGTTCCACACATGGCGCAACATGCAAATCAGAGCCTTGGTATGCCGTACCGTCCTTGACCGCAAGCGTACTTGGGAAAAGAAATCTCCGCTGAACGACGAGCACTCACCAGCAACTGGTTGTATGCCTGCACCAGCTAGGGCACTACTGTAGCCCACTAACATGTTCAATTAGTGCCTCCGCCTCTACTGGATTTGAAATGTCTTGCGAACAACTTTTTTCCTCATATAGAAACTTCCGCCACAAGAGCCTCCTCACCCGATTTTGTAGCCGACATATCAATTTTGAGCTTTTTGAGGGCCAATTTGCTGTCTCCGGCAGCATCCAGCTCACATGCACTCGGCGTAGTGGAAAGCTTTTTCTCAGCGTGGCAAGGCGATCCTTGACCACATTTCTGGTATTTAGTAGGCTGCAGGATCTGCTTTTCAGCCATGCAGTAGTGGATTCATACTAATCTTCTGAACCTTTAAATCTCAAATGTAAAGGCGAGCACCTGTCCTCACTTCTCAACTAGTTGTGATAAAGTGGAAATCCTCATTGGCTTTTAATACAAGTGAGAAGCAAAACATGCAGCCTGGTTAATTTTGGCAAAGACGGCACATTCGTTTTTCTTGGCAAAATCCCCCCTGTTGGGCTCCTCGGGACTGTCGCCGTCAGATGTCGGCTGCTCTTCATGAGCTAGCTTGTAAACACCGTCTCCGCTTCGCTGCATGAATTGTCTGTTCACAGATGTTCCCGACTTTCATGGCAGCGACTTTGAAACATATTTTGATGCGTCCGGAAAGATGGTCGGAACGGCGTCATCAGTGTGTGACCGGCCTCTACTCTAGTTACCGTTGATTGTTTTATACGTGCGCTGAATGAAAACTTGTTCAAAATAGCGCTCGTACACAACGCTTGCTTCGTTCAGCACTCTGTCTGCTTTCTTGATGTTCTGTGACCAAATCTCACAGCGATCGGCATACACGGAAGAGAGAGGAACTCCCTTGCACATGGCTGTAACCGCTATTGCAGCCCGGCACTATCCCTTATGTCGCGTCGTCTTTCCGTCGTCGTGCACGCATTGCTTAGATGTTATGTTTCAACAACACACCAAGAAGGCGCAACAAACGGCTAAGAACATGCAGAACAACGAAACACGAATTCCTCAAATCAACGCGCGAAGACGGTCTGCGCTCGTCTTTGCATGCAAGCGAATGGAGCTCGGCTCGGCGCACCGCTCCCCTTCGCACACCTGTTACTGGCAGCGCCCCCTGGGTGTCACGCGCGCTTTCATCGCGGTGGCGACCTCGCTCCTCTATTGTTCCCCGGCGCGGACGACACACTGCCAAAGATTCTAGAGCACTGTAGCGAAGGCCTCTCCCATATTTCTACAATTAACCCTGTTCTGTGATAGCTGCATCCACTTGACTCCTGCGAACTTCTTAATCTCATCCGCCCACCTAACTTTCTGCCGTCCCCTGCTACGCTTTCCTTCCCTTGGAATCCAGTTTGTTACCCTAAGCGACCATCGGTTATCCTCTCTTCGCACTACATGTCCTGCCCATGCCCATTTCTTATTCTTAATTTCCACTAGAATGTCGGTAACTTGAGTTATTTCTGAGCAAAAAGTAAGGTCACCAAAACAAGTTCATGAACATTTCCAAAATTGTGTTGCACTTTCATGATAATTCGAGCAAACTCATAGCGAATATCTGAATATATAGTGTATTGCAGCGAAATACAAGATGGCCGCGTCCCACGAACTCTCACTGCAGCTTCTTGAGAGTAGGGTCTGATTTTGTTTTGGGGGTTTAGCGTCCCAAAGCGTTAAGAGACGCGGTAGCGGAGGGCTACCGAAATTTCGACCACCTGAGGTTCTTTAACGTGCACTGACAGCGGCCGCCGTGGCCGGGACTGGATCTCGCAACCTTGGGTATACAGCAGTCGAGCGCAGTATGCGCTCCGCCACCGCGGCGGGCCTAAACGAGTGCGATGGCAGCTATATACCCTGCTATTAGCATCCCTTGCAACTCCTTAACGACAATATTCCTTTGAATCGGTAGCTACTATCCAGATCTGGTTTTCCCAACCATAACAAACCTAAACCAGCCGTCGTGTCCTCATTTTTGCCTATTTCATTTGCTAACATACGAAGTATTATATTATCGTATTCACCGAAACATGACTCCACCCTGATATCAGTGATCATGAAGCGCTATCGGGCTCCACTTCATTCAATGCATATAGGCGTGATTGACCTCAAAGGCGCGGGGGAGGCGCCCTCCTAGGAATAAGAAAAACTTTTACTAGCTCCGATTTAGAAATAATCTGGACAGCTTGCATGATTTCGTCTTCCAAAGTTTTAATAGGTAACTGATATCGCGCACCAGATTCCGACAGTTGTTTTCCAAATAAACTTCGTGAAAGCATGATGAGCGCGCTTGAACTCTTCCAGGCCGATATCACTTACCTGTTTGGGGATTTCAACTTCCCGCAGATTGACTGGATAAAGCTATCATCCCCTTGTAATGAGTCAAAAAATTTTACAAACGTGACTTTAGATTTTAATCTATTTCAAATAGTTACCAAGCCCACACATGGTTTCAGTATATTGGACCTCATACTTTACAACTGCCCCTGAAACAATTAGTAACATAAATTCTTTATATGGATTCAGTGACCACAATTTGCTTCAGGCGACTATTAACATTCCGCGACCGTTTTGTAGTCCCGCGCGAAAGCAAATTCGTGATTACAATAGAGCTGATTACAATGCTTTCAACATAGAATTTCAGGAATTTTCAGACAAGATCTACTGCTCCCTGGTTTCTATGACCGGTCTCTCAATGACAACTGGGTCCTATTTAGAGAGAAACTGGCGAAGCTTGGTGCAAAACCATGTTCCCCAAGTTACTATAACCAATGATACATATCCAACCCAATTGGTTTACAAAAAAACATAATCGAATTAGGAATAAGAAAAAGCGGCTGTAAAAAGTGGCTTGGTAACTATTTGAAATAGATACAAAACAAAAATACCAAACGCGTGAATTCTCCGATAGCTTGGAATAAGTATAAAAACTACCTGAAAACATACTGCTCTGTTCTTTGTGACGATAAAGATAAATATTCTTCACAAGACCTTCCTTCTCTGCTAAAAAACAATCCGAAAAAATTCTGGAAGATAATAGGTCAGCGTATAGCATGAATAACAACATTTCAATACACGACATCGATAACATTCCTTACTAAAGCATTTAACCCTTTTTTCACATCAGTATTCGCTACAGAAGACAGTTCTAATGTTCCCCACGTATCTGATTCTGGCTACCCGTATATGGCTCTAATTGACATCAGATGACATAGTCTATTTGATCACCAGCTTTAAGGTATCCTCTTCAAGTGGCATTGATGAGATCAATTCCAAAATACTAAAAAATACTATTTCCATGTCTAGTACTCTCTAGTACTTCATATATTTGGGCAATAATTATTAACGGGCATGCTCCCTGACGATCGGAAAATAGCAAAAGTGGTACCAGTTTACAAAAGTGCCAATAAACATTCCCTCGAAAACTACCGCCCCATTTAATTCACTAACATACATCTGCTGCAAGATGCTTGAGCATAATATTTATTGCGTCTCATATATATTTACGGTCACCTGGAATCTAATCATTTCTCTTTTTCAATCAACGTGGCTTTAGGAAAGGCTTTTCCTGCGAGTCACAGCTTCTCGAATTCACTACTGACCCGCATTCCAATATAAACTGCAGCTTACAAACTGACTGCGCCTTTCTTGAATGTTCAAAAGCATTTGATCGCGTAGCACACTGTCGCCTAATATCGAAGCTTTTTGCTTCCAGCTTAGACTCTCTGACTTTATCATGGATTCGGAACTTCCTTTCTAATCGCCAGCAGTTCACAGCTGCTAATAATTACTCCTCTCCTCTCTCTGATGTTACGTCGGGTGTACCGCAAGGAGGCGTCCTCGGTCCGTTGCTCTTCTTAACTTATATTAACGACTCACCGAGCAACATTTCATCTAAAATGCGAATATTTGCTGGTGACTGCATTTATGTCGAGTTATAAAAAGCACCTGCGATCACACTGCATTTCAATGTGACTTGCATGTAACACATGGCATGACCTTGAATGTCTCCAAGTGTAACATAATCTCTTTTTACTCGAAAGCCAGCTACTTATCACTTTCCTTACACCATCAGTAACAACATATTGGCACGGAAAAATGAATATAAATATTTAGGCGTTCACCTAACACCAAATCTTTCGTCGACGAATCACATAGTTAATTTCAGCTAATGCTTCCCGGTAATTAGGCTTCCTGCGCCACAACTTCGCTTCTTCTAATGTGCGTAAACAAGCCTATTTAATATTTGCTTCATCTCAACTAGAATACTCCGCTTCCATTTGATCTCCCCATCAAAAATACTTAGTCGATATGCTAGAATCAATACCAAACAGGGCCAGCTCGTTTCATTACTCTATATTATAGTTATCATTCAAGCGTAACACAAAATAAGCTGGAACTTTCGCTCCCTCCGTTAAGACTACGTCGAGATATTGCCTTTCTATCTCTATTTCAGTAATCCATGCCACTCATTCATCGTTATAGCACCTGCAACGCCAGATCCCACAAGAAATACAGCTTTACACGTATTTATGGCTGTACTCATGCCTTAACTTTTCTGCGCTACCACGTGCTAAACGCCTGTGGAATGGCCTTCCAAACCACATTGCCTCTCAGCGCAACGGCAAACGGCGGTGGCAGGAGCGCCGCGCGCAGAAATCGGAGAACATGCGCGGTCGCCGCCACGGAGGAAGAGGGAGGGAGGAGCGCGCTGCCCGGGTTGCAGAGGACGACGACGGGAAACGCAGGGCGCCAAAGAGCTACGCTCTAAAATGGGGCTCGCCACGAAGGTGAGTTACGAGCTGAATATGATACTTCTCCAAGCGGCCCGGATGCACGCAGTCCGTCCGAAGGCACCTGACACCTGTTCAGCGATCCTAAAGACAGCACGGCTGTTGTGACGCTAGGCACGGTTAAAGAAAATAGACCAAACGAAACGGCGCACATCCAAACACAGCAAAACGAGTAGACAGAGCGGCGCCGGTGCGGAACTCGCGTTTTGTTCACAGGTTGGCTTAGCGCACTCTTGTCAGCGTGCGCGACTAGCGAAGCCTTTATGCTTGGAACTCCTCCCTGTTGGTCTGGTGGACAGTAACATCAACTGCTGATTCAAAGGTAAGAGATTCAACAGTTACATTCCATATGATTTTTTTTGTGTGTGTGTGTGTGTGTGCAAAGAACTGGAAGAGCGCATTTATTATGTTTGAAATACGAGTATTAACACGGGCAGATTATACCTTCAAGGTATGCGCGTCTTCTGCCTGTTGACGCTGTTTGTGTTATTTTGTGAAGACTGAGGCACATTTCACTTGTCTCTTATACCACCTGCTTCTAAGACGAATATGCAAAGAACGAGTGTACCTTTGCTTTAGGTTTGCTCAGCCCTCATCGAATAGATTTATGTGCATAATCATGGGACGGAATTATAAGTGCGAGTTTTTCGTCTCGTGAAGAACGGCGTTGAAGCAGTTTTGTGCCAAAATGTATATCTATATTGGCTCTTAAAAAGTGGAAAATACTCATAAAATGCAATTCCTATTGCTTATGATTTGAGTGCGATAATTTCTTTTCCTGATCAGTATAGCCTCTGTTTCGCTGCCTTCTCAAAAAGCAAAGTGGCTTGTTGAGCGAGTTGGTTGGACATTATGTTAAAACAGCGCTAGAAACAAGGATAGTTAGAAGGACAAAAACATCAGTGAAATGTGTGTTTGTCTTTCTACCTACCCGTGTTTCTAGCGTTGTTTTAACATAACACATTCTAGGAAAGATTTAGCGCCCCGCACGACGAGAACATGAGCGATATAAACTCTACTTATTGTTGTGCATAGTTAAGCACATATAGAATATCGCAGTTTCTATATAACAACAGAACAAAATAAAGCTACCTATACGGAGCTTAAAATCGTTTTGCTGGATGAATTAACTAATCTGTTGGATAGTGTATTTGCGGTTGTGAACAAAAGGTTGATCTGTATACGCTGTGCTCGCATGTGGCCAGTCATGCTGCGCTATCGAATTATCCGAACAAAGAACTACTCGATTAAGTCGTATTTCATGAATGCCCGATCCGATTTTTTGGGAGAGGTCATTGTGTGTGTCCCAGCTGTCATTTGAGTCATTTCTTAACAGTAGCTCCGTTTCGGTGCCAGCCTGTCCGTGCTTAGTCCGTGCTAGGCAGAGTGTGCACGCGAGTACAGAGGATGCTCCAGATTCTTTGAGTAAATATGGCGCCTGTTCTCTGCAACAAATTCTAAAAGTATCTCATTATTGACAAAAACGGCGAGGATAAAAGGGAGCCATCTTTTTGTTGTTGTTTTTTTTATCCGGGCTGTCATCGTTGTTAAATAAGCCCTGCCTCCATCAGCTATTTCTTCATTCCAACTGTCAAGGATCGTTCCTCTACTTTAGCTAAGAGGAATCATTACATATCACCGCTACTATATGCTACTAAGTACCGCTCCAAACCAAGAGTACTCGCGAGAATAATGTGCTCACTCCTCTCCGGTGCTGGCGGCGAAGAACATCCTCGTGGTGCTGTCGGCTTCATGGTCTGTGTGGTTTCGGAAGAGGTCAGCCGCTTTCTCTGAGGACACGTGGCTCATGGCGGCGTCGATGGATTTCTTCTTCTTCCTTTGTCAATGGCACATACCGACGAGAGGTAGATCTCGCGGTGGACGTTCTTCTTCTTCATGGCATTCTGAAACACGGTACATACCCACATGGGGGGATTGGCCAAGGTGTAGTGGCATAGACATTTAAACTTCTACAGGCGATATAATGACAAAAATAATGGCGGCAATTGAGAATTTTGAAAAAATGTACCGACGAAAAACGACAGAAGAACATTTAAAGTAAACTAACAAACATAATATTTCTGTGGAAACAGATCACGAAGAAATTTACGAGAGTTAGCAATTCAACCTACCAATTGTAATTGTAGTCATGGAGAATTCCACACCACAAACTAAACGCAATGAAAATCCTTTGGCGCTCGGAATGGCATAGTAACGCGGGTAGAAGCAAGGGGAGGCCTAACCTGGAGAGAGGAACCTCCAGATGGAACTTTCCCTGAAGTGCGAACTTCCGGCTAAAGAGGAGAAAATACTCTATGGATTCCACTTCCCCGTCACATAGGTTTGTCGGTGTCCACCCACATCTACATAGATATAAATTCAAACTGGGAATCCTGCATCCCAACAGCGTCAAATACCTCGCACAGCCTGGTTTTACATGATTGGACGTTCCAATTAAATACTAAGTGCTGATAATCGGTGGTATTTAGTAAGGGATCACGGAGCCTGGCTGATATGGGCTGGAACCTCTGAAACCTGGAAATATCAAGTTATGGACGGGATTAAGAGCCGACCTTGTTAAGAAATCAACCGCCTTGTTTGAATGAATACCTGCATGGCCAGGGACTCAGAAAAAGATCACATTAACCCGTTATAGCCTTACGCATACATTGAGCGAATTTTCTTTCATGTTGATATTTTCAAATACTCATTTTTTCCAAGGGCAACATGCGAATGAAACAATTTAAACACGCGTATTACTAACAGCTCATCTTTACCTGAGTTTAGTTCCCTGATTACAGATGAACTATACGCATCGCAGTAATAATTGTATCCGCTATTTTCGTACTTCCTTGTTTCTATTTTGTTACTTTTTCTCGCCTGTTTGTGCCTTGATTCAAGTTGTGAATTCATTGTAGATTTTATTTTTTTAGGGTTTTTGAACCTTGATTGCGTTTAACTCTTATTACAAGTTTAATACTGATTCTGTCACTGACTCTCTGACTGCAAGTTCTCTTGTCGTATGCATTTTGTACTAGTTGTTATCATTCGTAATCATATATGCGACATGCCCGTTTTTTCGATTGTTGTAAGGCTGTATGTATGCATGTAACACCCTGCACCATGTAGTATTATGTACGTTTTTCAAGCTACGATGTGTATACTCACAGCCCTTCCTGTTATAATATCTGATGGAATTTATAGTATAAAATAAAAAGTACGGACCTCATTCAAAATGTAAGGAATAAAAATAAATCAAAGAAAACGGTTCAGATTATCTTTTTTTTTTTAAGTTTCAAGCGAGACTAAACTGACAAACAGGCAGTGGGGATGAGAACATGTGACCCGTCACACGTAACATTGAATTTTCTGCAGAGCCAATCCAAGAGTCGAAAATTTCGGTATGCGGAAAGAATAGCTAGAGTGTGAATAGTTCCATACCAAATAATGCGAGAAGGTGCCAACTGCATCCTTTTCGCAGCTGACAGAGGCATCTATTGAAAGACAACCATTATGGGGTATAATTCCTCTATGCGATCGGAAAGAAGACCCTTTAGATATTTTACGGGCATGTGCTTCGCATGAGAGGGAAATATGTGGTCATAATGGCATTCCACTATTGCCTGAGCGTCAGAATTCAATGCAAAGAACTGAGATCGACACCATTAATCGGTAACTTGTAACTTGTATCGGTAACTTGTAATCGTAACAATTGTAGCATTCAATACCCTGCCCAATGATTACAAAATTATAAAGCCGGTTGACGCACAAAATGGAAGTGCTGACATCAGTGACCGTATCAAACGATCTGATGAAAGTCCGCACCGTTGTAATTTAGATCAGATATATGGATTTCCCGATAAACCAGAGCCTCTGAAACTGATTTTGGGAGACCAAGGCACAGACGCAGGAGAGCGCCTTTCCTGAAAGATTAGAGGTTGAACGTGGTAGTTCGCGCTACCGGAGAATGCAACCAAACAAGTATAGGCCGGCTTTGTGTAGTAACAATAACGAGTCGCGACGCATCCCAAACTTTTTATTGGCAATGTGTCGGCTGACCTAGAGCATTTTCTCCATTAAACATATTATTCTTTATATGAATTGGCTATAATATAATGATGGATGATCAGTAACACCATGCTATTTAACCGATTTCGTCTGTGGAATCCGGTTAGAGCGATGGACTATTGAAATGTGCAAAGGAGTGTCTGGTGGAAATACCACCACTGCACATTTGTCGTCATTAAGAGATCAATTTGTTCAACCATACTCAAAGAGCATCCAGATATGCATACACAAAGGTTGTTTATTAGGACGAATGCGTATTTACTGCACACGTCACCGTATGTCACATCTGTACCGAGCTTCCGGCGATTCTCTTGCGCGTATAGTTTCGGTTTCATAATGAAAGGAAAAAGCCTCGGATTTCCTCCCGCTGCAGGGCTTTAGAAAACGAGTTGTTCTTAGTTTCAAAACTGATATGACATCGTCGTGCCCACGGCTTCAAACTCCAAATTTGGACTAACCACCCAGTTGCGAAAATTGAAACATTGATTTTCTGTTAATTAGCCGAATAATTACAAGAGGATTGCAACATATATTGTTTCCTCCGCGGCTGACGGTTTGCTCCTGCAAAGGCTTGTTTTCTCTTTCAAACTAGCTATATTTAGCAATTTTTGAAAGTGTTCGCTGATGGTCAGGGAGGACTATGATGTGGTTATATAGTGAACTGGAATATTATAGATATGTTTCAGCGAACACTTTCAATAATCCCTCAGCCTAGCGGGTTCAAAAGAGCAGAACAAATATTTGCAGGAACAAACTGCGGCGAACACAATTTTCTGCTAGACTGTACTAGTTATTCAGCCAATTAACTTTTGCTCTGAGTAACTTTTTATTATAGCAATTTGGTGATTAGTCCCAATGAAGAGTCCGAAGCCGTGAACAAGGCGATGCCATATCAGCTTTTGAGACAAAGCAAAGCTCATTTTCTAAGAAACCCGACACGGTACTCAGTCCTGAGTGCTCGGGTTCGAACCAGACCGCCGGGGGGCCCGAATACCCTTGCGTCTAATAAAAGCTTTGTCCTCCTCCTCCGGCGGCTGCGTTTCCATGGAGCTGAAGCGAAGAGGTATTAGTGTGCTCGTGCGATGTCAGAACACGTTAAATATCGCCACGTGGTCGAAATTACTCTGCAGCCTTCCACTGCGGCGACTCTTGCTCTCTTTCAGCTTTCACTCCCACCTTCCTTTCCTTCCCTTACGGCGCGGTTCACGGGTCCACTGAACATATGTGTGACAGATACAGCGCCTTTTTCTTTTCCTGTGAACGTTAGAACAGCAGCATGGGGAGACTGAATTTTAGGGTACTCTCTTATACTCTACTCGCACAAACGCATAATGCAAAATTAATCTCTTCTGACTACAGCCGACTGCTTATTACTCACTTCTGAAGAGAAACCAGAAACACCGGATGGCCATTCCGAAGTACGAACCTATATCACATCCTACTCCATCTGGGGCCTTCAGATATACAAGGAGGGTGTGAACTCGATCGTTTAGGGGGCGTACTGATCATTGCCAGCTGCTCTGCGACGCTTACATTAGTCTTGCACCAACCAGCTCAACGATTACTGTGCCGGAGTACCCGGGTTCAAACCCGACCGCCGGCGGTTGCGTTGAAGGCGAAACGAAGGCGTCCATGTGCTGTGTGATGTCAGTGCACGTTCTTTCTTTCTTTCTTTCTTTCTTTCTTTCTTTCTTTCTTTCTTTCTTTCCAGTTTCATTCCCACCTTTGTCACTTCCCTTACGGCGCGGCTCAGGTGCCCACAGAAACAAGTGACAGATAAAGCACCTTCCCTTTCTGCGAACCAATTAATAATAATAATAATAATAATAATAATAATAATAATAATAATAATAATAATAATAATAATAATAATAATAATCCTGCCGATTCTATGAAAGATACTAGAGAAATTCCTATTTCAATGTACGACGTCTTCTTAGACAAATTCGATGTCCTTTCAAACCGTCAATATGAGCTCATTAAAGGGGTCGTGAAACGAAAATGTAGCAGCCCAGTTGCAATTTTCCTTGCTTCAGTAAACATTAGGTATGCCTATTCCAAAATATCTCGTCGAAATATTGCTTCTGCATTTAATAATACCATTCTGAAATCAAAGCATTTTTGCGTTCCTGAAGCGACCATGCGACCCTGTAGGCCGGAATTAGAAGTACTCGCCTACGTCATGTTTAGCCTTTTGGAAACGCAGATATAATCATTATTTCCCATACAATAGTAGGTTGCTGTTAAAGTTAGCAAATAAAAATACATTATATCAATTATTCGCTCACGCAAACGCATTTCTTCAACAATACTGTCACGTGACGCGCGGTCGGCGGCGGCGGCGGAGCAGGACGGGTGGTAAAGCTCACTTTACGGGTGGTGTCTGCTTCTCGCTGCGCTCTGGAACAGAGCGAGAGGTGACGCTCAAGTTCAGATTTTCGGTAACGACGGCTATACCTCGCTCCGCCGGGTACTCCAAATGACAATGGTTCCAATCTAATTTGTTGTTGTTATTTTCTTTTTCTTTTTGTGAACATTCGTGATGGAGCACAACGTCTCGAGCAGTCTCATACCACCGGTACAACTTGGTTGTGCGGCCGCTGCTGTAATTTTTTTAAGTATTATTATTCCCGGCGTCATTAAAGATACGATCTAAATACGGTTCCAGGTCAAAGAAATCGACAAGTGTGTTCAATCCGAGTGGTGGGTGGAGTGTTTCAGGAGCGGGCGCCGCGGCGCGTACTCGTATAGTTGCTCGCCTCCGCGCTGCATCACTGAGAATAGCGTGTCGAGCTTCGCTTCCTTTATTTCGGCCGGATGACCTGAACTATGGCACTACACGGAAAGCCGGAAACCGAAAAAAAAAAAAAAGGTTGCTACAATGTACTTGGGTGGCCCTTTCACCCTACGCGTTGTCGCAGCTTTGCTCCCCCACCTTCCCGACGCCTCTCTCGTAACCTTTCTCAAAAAAAAAAAAAAAAAAAAAAAAAAAAAAAAAAAAAAAAGAGGAAGCATACTTCCTACAACGTCTACAGTGCTCAGACTTCGCCTATTTTTCCTGTCACCGTTAGGTTCTGGGTTTAGGCGTGTTGTGCGTGTTTGAGTGCTCGATATGCCAACCGTGTACGTCGCGATCGATTGCAGCACGGCTTCTCCGAGTGGAAGTAACGTTCGCTTTCACAAGTTTTGGCACACCGATTGGGTTCATGTGTTCGTACTACTTTCTACTGGAAGTCCTAAATGAACCTCGGCGTCATTCGAAGCTCGGCATGGACCGGAAACGAAGAAAGCTCACCTCAAACGATGCGTCGTACCGACGCAAAACCGCTGGCCCAGTGCATTGGCAAAAAAAAGTGTAGGTCGCGTGATAAAGGCAGTAAACGTAGTTGCGATTTGTAGCCTTACAGATATGCTTATTTGAGAACTACTCGACTCGCAGAAGCCACCAGTTCTATTTGATTGTTTCCTGCCAGATTGCCCTCATAGCAGTAATATGCGCATTTTGGATTTTTTTTTATTTTGAGCGATACCGTGAGGCCAGCACAACAGGTGCCCCTACCAGCATATCGTACCACCCAGAACAGGCCCCTTGGTTCCACTTCGATCACGTTCTTTCCACAGCACTCATCTAGCCCCATAGAACCTGATGAAGACTCCAAAGAGGAGGATCATGTTGAGCAGAGCTCAGAATCCTTCACATCATTTAAAAGACATATCTAGGGTAAAAATTGTTCACCTCAAAAGCTCATACGCCCCATGTCCTTGCATTACGATGGTGTGATTACCAGATCAACCATCCAGGAGAAATGCATTCACGCAAGTGTTATTGATTGGAAAGGCGGATAGATTGGCTTAAAAGTTTAATATCTGACCTGCTACAGAAAGAGAAGAACAAAGAGGGTCGTGACTTGATTAAAATATATGCAGAATCCTTCACATTTTAAAAGACATTTCTAGGGTAAAAATTGTTCACCTCAAAAGCTCATACGCCCCATGTCCTTGCATTACGATGGTGTGATTACCAGATCAACCATCCAGGAGAAATGCACTCACACAAGTGTTATTGATTGGAAAGGCGGATAGATTGGCTTAAAAGTTTAATATCTGACCTGCTACAGAAAGAGAAGAACAAAGAGGGTCATGACTTGATTAAAATATATACAGGAATAGTAACTTGCACCACAGTCACGAGTCAAGTCCTGTGTCATGCAAGAAGCAGCAGAAAGCCTGCACAGCCTGTAGAGCTTTCCATTTCTGGCCAACCGGCCAATAAGTCCTCTGAGAGAGGCCTGTTGCCAAAACACTTCAAAGAAGTAACTCGAGTTATTGTTTTGCACGCATATACTGGGACACACCACTAGTACACGCTCCAGAGTCTCCGTAATGTCACATGTGGAACATTCTGGGCAGTCCGCCTGTCCAATTAAGTATAAATATTTGTGTGTGAAACCACATTTAGATGGTCTATGGAGAAAGCATGCATAATGGCATATAATTGGCAAGTGGGTATGGATCCACTAAAGCACTACCTTGTGGCCTTGAGGACAAGTAGATATAAGGAACTCAGTGATATGTAGTGCCAAAGAGTGGTAAGGGTGTGGTGTTGAAAACTTCCAAAAATTTGTAATGCAGGCTTTGAAACTGTGAATTCACACCACTTCTAAAGTGGTTTCCCACAGATGTGGAAAGCCTCTTACCAAGGGGCCACAAGCTCAGCAGAGGTTTGTGGAGAATTATGCCCTTAAAAAAAAGATGAGTCATGTTCTGAGCGGCATCACCACAATTGTAGGCGACGCTTGCGGTGATACAGATCTGTGTATACATGGATAGAGTTGTAATATTCTCACCAGATGTATGTCAGATTAAGTTGCTTGAATCTACTAATTGATATCTTGGATTTCTCCAGTATCCCGAGAACATGCAAACGCACCAAAGGTTGAGTCATTACACACAGAGGTTGGGTGGGGTGGTATGGGAAGTCGTAGCGTGATAGCATTTGTAATTAATGGCAGCGGAGTGTACGTGAAAAACTGCTGTTCAGCTGCTCATCATCAGTGGGTGGCAATGGTGTTGTGCAAGTAGTCGTAAATACACACAAAGTGGTTCGTGTGACAATTATGTAGATATTGGGCAGGCACGTGACATTCTGAAGTAACAGCACAAAACGTGGATGGGAGCACAAGACGAGAAGACGACACAATGTCTCATCGTCTTCTCGTCTTGTGCCCCCGTCCACATTTTGCGCTGTTACCTCAGGATGGAAAGCCAACAAGCCCAACCTGCTATTCTGGCTAACATGCCATTGTTTGAGGTGCATTGTGGCAGCCAAGGTTTATCCCAAGCACCTGCACTTCTATGTACATGTTAAAGAGTACTGGGAGTGGTGCTCATATGGGTGTGTACCATTTTCCTGGCTCGGGCAATCAGATTGCAGGCGGGCTAGCACACACAGCCCAAAGCACATGTAGTAGAAGTTTGGACTGTCGAACCGCGAAGTCTTCAGTTCAATTCCTTCCCTTATATTTTTCAATTTGTATGAGTATCATACAGTCTGTGCTTGTATGGTTAAATTGCGAGGGTGTACATATCACCTGCGCTCCTGACCAACCTCACTCTGCATAAGTATTCACCAAGCAGTTTTCGTTCCATCAAAAGGCTTTCACAATATTCAGCGACACAAGCAGCTACTCAGACAGCATCAGTGTAGCATTCTTGGAGCTTCGCAAATCTGTGGATACATTGTTTACTAGCAAAACATGCACGGTATGTAGATATGTGTACTAGGACGCATAAGATACCGTGACAATGTGGACTGCCCTTACGTCTACAGCTGCCCTTTAATCCTGTTACATTCTAGCCTGCAGTGAATTCAGCAGCAAGGTTTCACAATTAAATCATCCCAACTTTATATTTCTAGACTTGACCCCAGCACCGACAAAGTTCATTGTATTACCAGCATTTTGGTGGCATATTCAACCAGCAGGCCAATTAACTCAACGTCATGCAGGTTCTAGTGCAGATGTTTTCATGCAAACTACGGGTATCATCAACGAAGGAGGCGTTACTATACATACCTTTTCAGCACGCTGTTTTATGACTGGTTAAAGTCTGGTACATTTCAAAGTATAAGGCACATATTATTGTATGCATGTCTACAGATTGCAGATTATGCTGGCTTGCTTCTGAATGAGACTGCAAAATGCTGAAAATAGTGGCCACCTTTCAAAGCAGCTTTTGCAGAAAACGGTTTGATTTTTCTATTCCCCATGAGCCACTATTTTTCGAGGCCGTGTAAAGGTGAACGCGGCAACTAGAAAATCTAGGTTTGTCAGTGCCACAAGGACCACCACTTTGTAGTACATTTGGGCATTATCTAATGTTACCAAATGAGTGTTAGAAACATGTTGCTTTCAAAATAATTTATTGGTTAGCCGCAGGTTCATCAGCACATACAAAATTTTTAGGCTAGAAGGAAGTTGACCTAGAGCAAGACATCTTTTATTCACGCTTCTTTGCTGTCTTCCTCTCTCCTAAATATACAAATGTGTATATACAGCTTCACAATCATGATGTGTTGAGGTCAGTGCTAAATAAAAAAAAAATGCATCCAACAAAGGTATAGTTAGAGATTGAGTACACAAAATTCATTCTAAGTGAGCCTATATATGTCTTGTAGATTCCAATGGAAGGCAAGTATAGCAGGGGGCAGCAGAAACTCAGGCAGGCAGATAAAAAGTTTGCGGGGATCAGATGGATGCAGCTGACAGAGGATCGGGTTATTTGGATAGATATGGGAGAGACATCTATACAAGCAGGTATATACACAACTGCACAATTATGATGCATTTGCGGTCAGTGCTAAAAAAAATTCCACCCATCAACGGTATAGGTGGGGAGTGAGCACACAAAATTCATTCTAAGTGAGCCTATATATGTCTTGTAGATTCCAGGGGAAGGCAAGCGTAGCAGGGGGCGGCAGAAATTCGGGCAGACAGATGAGATTAGGAAGTCTGCGGGGATCATATGGATGCAGCTGATGTATCTGCGGTCAGTTCCAAAAGAAGAAAAATTCTACCCATCAAAGGTAAAGGAAGGGAGTGAGTACACAAAATTCATTCTAAGTGAGCCTATATATGTCTTTTAGATTCCAAGGGAAGGCAAGTTTAGCAGGGGGCGGCAGAAACTCGGGCAAGCAGATGAAATTAGGAAGTTTGCGAGAATCATGCACCTGGCACAGGATCGGGTTATTCGGATGGATATGGGAGAAGCATTTGCCCAGCAGTGGGTGCAGTCAGGCTAGTGATATCAACAAGACTAACAACTGGATGAGTTGGTACTGATTCATCTTAAAACCAGCCAGAAGACGAAACACGTGAGAGGAGCACAAGACAAAGTTTGACTAACAACTGAAATGTTACTGAAGGAAAGAGGCAAAAGAAGATTCGCACAGAAATGCACGTGCACGAAAAACCCCCAAAGCAGTGAAAGCGTGGAAAGCAGAAAGGGTCTAAAAAATCAAAATCTAAAAAAAAAGCAAATTCCTTATGGTCAAGAACCACTCGTTACAAAAGGGAAGCCACAGATCCAAGTCCAAAGGCACACTATACTGCAAAGGCTAAGGACGTGTGTGTGGCTAAGAAATCGGTCAACAGTCTTTTGGGGCCTTTTTTACATGTGCATCTCTGTGCAAGTCTTCTTTTGCCTCTATCCTTTAGTAAAATTCCAGTTATTAGTCCAGCTGTCCTGCAATTCTCTCTTCTCATATTTTCCGGCTTGTTTCAGAATGAATAAGGTGATGACTCTACAAACCTTGCACAAACTGGAAACCAGTGTAACTGTCAGATGGAAACCTTTCCCTTATTTGGCTTGCATTACAAATAGGGAGGACTTTACTGTGATGTCTGCCGAGGCATCCCCAAAGCCAGTGCGCAAGCTGGCTGTAGCAGATGTAGTGGTGCCTCCTGTTGACAAGAGAAAAAGCAATATTCACTTTTCAGCATAGCAAAATGAAAATATGATTTAGGTCTTTTACAAATTTGAAAGTTATTCATGCATCTGTACAATTAATTCCCATCTAACAGAAGCTGTACAGTGTAACTTTCACTGTCAATTTATTCTCCCTGGAAGTATGGCAAACTTTGAATTCTGCTGCAGGTGATTGAGAGAGAATGAGACCCACCCAATATTAGAACTCCAGTGCAATCACAATTTGCTACTGCAGCAAAATAATGCCTGAAGGCAATGCAGCTTTTGACTGAAAAAACCTGGTAGTCGTCTTACACCCTCTATACTAGTGTTGTGGCCGATGTCAATGTCCACGCTGATATCATCCGCATAGCACGAAGATGTTAAGTATGCGACTTATGCATTAAGCAGCTCTGTGCATGGAGTCATTCTATTCGAAGGAGCCATAAACTACAAGTGCACTTCTGTCAACAGCTCTCCGTTGTTTTCCCACAACACGGCACGTGCCAAACTTTCTACAAGTGCCGCAAAACTACTCTATAACTTCATTTGCTAACTGTAAAATTTCCAACACTTACTCAAACTGTGGAAGTTTCGGTGTACTGGCCTTTGGGAGAACGTCTTCCTTTTTTTTTTTTTTTTGGTTGTTACATTTCAGCACATGTAAAATGTCAGTGTCAAAGCATTTTGGAGAGGTTTACTGTGTGCAGGTGTTGATGATGGTATCAGTGAAGTCAATTTTTTTAATTATATTTGCACACTATACAACACTCACCTAATGCAAGTGGGTAAAAAAAAAACTAGCAAATAAAACTTTGAGTGCTGGTATGGTGATTGTTCTGGCAGCAAGTGGGGACAGGCTATAACAAGAGTTGTCGGGCTAGTTAGTGATCGTCTGCAGAAGCCAGTCCTGCTCTGTGTGTTTTTCTTTTCTGTGTTGTTTTTTAGTGCATTTTCCCACAGCTTCAGCAGGAGACAGGCTACTAGCACAGAGTCCTCCGAAATGAGATTGCTTTTGTACTTATTTACTGCATTTCTTGTGGCATTCCTTATGTATTTATGTTTTGAAGTGCTGCACTTGCTGAAGGTCATAACTGGCTAATAAAACAAGCAAATTTGTCCGGACAGCGTCCCCCCCCCCCCCCCCCTTCCTCGTTACTTCACATCAATGTGCATGCCCTTTCCATTTAGCAAGTTCACACTATCAGATGATGCGTGTTTTCTCATTTACTCGTGCATGGAATTAAGCAAACCAGTAATTTGCATGGTGAAACGTCATGCTCATGCGCTTCTACGAAAACAAGAAAAATATGAAAACCAGCGATGTGTTCGCGCTAACGTGGCGCAATATCAACACTGTAGACAGTGTAGATGATCGCAGGTAAGTAACGTTAAAGGGGAAGCTTTATTTTATTAACACTGCCTTCCGCAATAGATTTCATTACAGCATTTCTTGCTCGAGAAAATGAAAAACAGGTGCCGCTTGTTCAAGTTATGTCGCCTTTCGCTCAAGGTTCTTACCTTGTGTTCTCGACTAGCAGTCCATGATCAAGAAGCATTTGGAGTAAATGCGGATGATCTGTAACACCCAGACGGCTGCTTCAGCTACGTAGTCGCCGCCGGGATCTCGCCAGATGCTCTCAAGAGCAGTCGGCATCGGCACGCACCGCCCGCAGCTGCACCTGTTCGAAAGCTTCGGTTAGCGATTGCGCACTCTCGCAACGGTCAAACGTAGGCTAGGCTGCAAGACTCGGACATACATACCAATGCGTAGTTCCGAAACGGCTGGGATCGGGAGGCTGACGGTCGGGGCTTCTGCAAGCCGGATCGAGTTGTGCCGCGGTTACCGCGGCCTCTCGACACAAGTGTTACTGTACCGGTCGCTCGCAGGGTCCATCTTCGCCGACCTGGCACCCGAAAAGTTGCGTCGGCGTAAGGCTCAAAGCCCACGATGTAACCATGTTTTAACAGTAGCGACTATATTCTAGTTCACTATAGCAGCACAGCGACGCTGGAACCCAGGAAGGAACCTAGGCGTCGGCCATATTAAAAAACCCTGTGTGAGCGTAGAGTAGGGCACAATTAGAACCTCTAAAATACACCGAGCTTGGTCAACTTTGGCTCAGCAGGCTCCGGCAACGGGAGCTTCTCATTGGCTTAGCGCTATGACGTACTCTGTTGAGTTGAGGAGGACGCGCGCTAGGAAACCGAAATTCTGTTTTTGTCGCTATTAAATCAACGCGGGCGATGAAACGAATCGAGGTATATTATATGATGCAGGACAAGGATTCCATTTAACTAAGCCGTGCAAAATTTCCGGAAAACGTTTCACGACCCCTTTAAGGGAAGAGGTACTATTCTATTGCTTGAGGAATTTGCTGATGAGTTGTACACTGCTCTCAATGAAAACACGTTTAGCTGTGCTCTTTTTTTCTGGATGTTAAGAAAGCCTTTGATACGGTTATAATCATACTATTTTATTAGAGAAACTCTACCATCTGGACTTTCGAGGTCCTTTCTATGCTTGTCTCAAGAATTTCTTATGCGGACGTTCACAAATGGTCAGAATTAACAGCCGAATATGCATGGAACACAGTGGTAAACTTCCTGTGAAAGCGGGTGTACCACAGGGATCCATTCTATATCCATTACTTTCTAATATATTTGCAAATGACCTGAGCTCAGTAACATCCAAATGCTTGATTTTTCCATACGTGGACGACACAGTTCTGCTCATGAAGCATATAAACTACGAGACGGCAGTGAATGTGTTGCAGGAAAACAATAACTATGTCATGAAATGGTTTTCCGAGAATGGAATTGTGAACATAAACAAAACCAAAATGATATGTTTCAGAAATCCTTCAAAGACAGTACTTGTGGATAGAGAACTATTATTGCATAATCATGATTCCCTCCCCTGTTGTTGCAAGCCAATAGAATATCTAAACTCGATCAAATATCTCGGTGTTGTTTTTTAAAGCAGCTTATCTTGGCGTGACCACTTGGCATATCTGCGTGCTACGCTACGGAAAGTTACATGGTTAGTCTTCAATGTGAAGTCTTGGGCGACGATGTTAGTGAAAAAATCTATAATTCATACACTCGTGTATTGTGTTCTCAGCTACGGCATAACTACATTTGCGCCATGTCCTTCACGCTGGAATTGCCATATTGATAATATGAAAAAACATGTTGAAGATCATTGCGTACAATTGTCACATATCATACGGCACGGACGTATTTCAGTTCCTATGTCTTCCGTCATTTCATTCTATTTTCGTGTTCATCGGTATTTTTGGAATTCAGAATTTTTAATTATTAATACTCTTTAACGGAAGTTAAGGAAATCATTTCGTCACTATGCACCACGGAGTGTAACTAGATACGGGAAATCAAGGCACTGTGCTTATATGTACCTGAAATCTTTAATGATTTACCGGATGAAATTTTTGCTGTAGTTTGTATTCGTGACCTAAAAATGCATCTGAAAGCCCTCTGTTTTTCTTTGTATTCTTTGGTTATAGTGAAGTTATGCTTAAAAATATTGGTTAATTCTTTTTTTTTTCTTTTTTGTTACGTCTACTATGGGTTTAGAGTCGAAATCCTCACTACTGGTGTTGTTAACATGTGTTTTAATTTTTTTTTTTTTTTTTTTTTTTTTTTTTTTTTTTTTTTTTTTTTGCTATCGCTCAAGTGTACCGAGAAGCGTTGTTTGCTGCTATATCTAAAGCCGTTTTTGTAGTCTTGACGGTAACTGCTGGGCCCAGTCGGGCTCTGGCCCAGTCCCTCAAGCTGGCTTTGACGGGCCTGATGTCATATGGTATCATCTACAAAGTGGCAATAACCATTATTACTATTATTATTATTATTATTATTATTATTATTATTATTATTATTATTATTATTATTATTATTATTATTATTATTATTATTATTATTATTATCATCACGCATCACGCATCACGCATCACGCTTGTGAAGCGGCGCAGAAGTTGGTGCAGTTGGCGGCATTGTTACAAGGTTGGCGGGATTGCTCCGGTACGTGTTACTATAGTGAACTAGAATAGGTGTTACGAACGACACGTTCCGGAGTGCGAATGTACTGTAAAGAATACTCACTGAGATCCTCACATTTTGGAAGTTAGCTAGTCTTCATGAAGAAGTTGCGCCCGAAGGCACCTGATTAGTACTAGCAGACCTGCTGTCGCCGTCGCCGAAAATCAATTGTGAGATATGGAGCTGTACTTACGGCGGGAGCAAGGCACATATAATAAGTAACCATTGAGGTTTGCATATGATGTTTAGTCCGCAATTTCTTAAGTGCGTGCTTTCGCTATATGTCACACTGGAAAGGCCAGCGAGGCGATAACTTGAATAGTTTTCGGTTTGCTTAGTAAAAACACGCGTATAAGGTTGCAGTGCACCGTACTAACTTCTATATTCATGATTATGTGCGCTCCTAGTCACATGTTTAGGCTTTCTTTAGCGCTTCCAGCTGTTGCTCTGTCAGCGCTGACTGGATTCTGACTTGATTCACCGCCTTGCTCGGTCGTGACCATTCGTGACCAATGTCTGTGACCAACGCATGCAGAAGCCCGCGAAGCGCGCCAGTCAAACGGAGTTATCATGTGTATGTACTGTCGTCATTTATTAGAATGAGAATAATGCAATTCGCCACGGTAGCTCTGTAGTTTTGCTGTTCATCTGCTGATCCGAAGTAAGTGAAATCGAATCCCGGCCGTGGCGGCCGTAATTCGATGCCGGTGAAATAAAAAAAAAAATCTAAAGGGTCTCTAGATTCACCCTTTGCATCTTATCATTATCCTAAGTCATTGCTTGACATATTGGTCGTTCCATAGTCCTGATGGGTCATGCCTAGTCATTGTAATCATTATATCACACATCGCTAAGCATTTTTGCTCGTTTCCAGTCAGTGGTCGTGCATTTCAATTTATTTGATACCTCAAAGGCCCCGGGTATGGGGCATTGCATGAGGGATGGGCATGATAGTTTAAAGCGAACGTGATGACTACTACACTACGGAATTGCAGGTTTCGTACTCATGATTTCTAATACCTAGTCATTGTAGTCATTATAATTCATCACTAAGTAAATTTTGCTCATTTTCAGTGCAGTTGCATTCATTCAAGCCATTTGACATATTGGTCGTTTGGTGGTCATGATGAGTCATATCTAGTCATTGTAGTCATTACCACTAATGCTAAGCATTTTACTCATTTCCAATCAGCTGCAGTCATTACAAGTTGTAGTTTGACATATTGATCATTATAAGGCATTTTAGTCATTATAAATTATCATTATTAGTCATTAGCATTTGTCATTAACTGATGTCTACTGATAACTTTTATTCGTTACCTATCACCATCAATCGTTTTCATTCTTGGTCACCCTCCTCACACGTTCGCTATTTGTGAGTGACACATCAGAGCACAGATGCATGCATAGGTTATGCGCTCAGCTCCCGTGAACAGATTTTCACTCCATAAGCTTAGAAAGGCTTTTGCCTTAAAAAAGAAAGAAAAAAATGTTTGCGGGATCCACCGCACATTTCAGAATCTGTAGGTGCGTCATAATCTGGAGCCTAAGCGTGGGCACTCATCCTAGCCAATTGATGTGTTGCTTCGAGGAAGTTAAATCTCACAATTTACAGTTTTCTTTGGGAAAGGTGGCAGTGGCATAGCTAGAAATTTTGTTTGTTGGGGCTCTTGCATTGCAGCGCACACCCCTACTTACAGAGTTTGTCCAGGGATCTAATACATGCATAATAACTGCATTGCCAAAGCCATACACTGCAAATGAATTCTTGAAAAGTAAAATTTTTTTTTTATCATAAACATATTCGTATATCCCTAAAATTCCAGCAGATGAAATAGACGAAAGTATGAAAGCATTGGCATCGCATGCTTCCATACTTTCGTCTATTTCATAAATACAATATATCACACATGATTATATAGCTCGAAACTATCACAGCATTCCATACTGCTGAGGTGTAAAACATAAAGACCATGGAATGCACAAGTTTAGACAGAATACTTCAGCTGGAAAAGCATTTTTCCAGTTGAATTTCCAGCTGGATTACCATAGCTGGATGTTTCCCCAGCTGGAGCTTGACTGGAGGTGTAGATTTTCTAGTCGGAAACTGAAACTTTCCGGCTTGACATGATTTCTGGTTCAATAATCCAGCTGGAAATGGGTCTTTTTTTCGCTTGTAGTGAGTATCTTTGTTCTTCAAGAGCCCTGTTTACATTTTTGCACATATGCAACGGTCAGGGAACAATAACAGTGACCCTTTGATGCAATGTATTTTATCGGAGCAGCTGTCACCAGTCGTGTATCATATGTTGCTCGTACGCATTGACTCGTGAGACCTGCGATTAAAAAATATTAAAAATATTATTTTCTTTCTACCTGTTTGTGTTAGAGGGTTCTTTTTTGGAGCAGTGGTTACCTGGCAGCAGGTTCCATAAGTTGTAACAGAGGGAACGTACGAAAAGCAGCTGTTTTGCGAAATATATATAGATGAGAAGTGCAAAGATTGCAATAGAATACTACAGATGCAAAGATGCAGCCTGATAAAGGAACGAAAAGTGTAAATGGAATAACTGTAAATAAAAGCCAGCCATCGAGCTGGCACAGTCATTTACCTTGGCAATGAAGATGACGCATATGCTAATTCTAGTACTGCTACATTTGTTCCTGTACTGACACAAAGAATGAAAACGCTTCTGCATGGGCGTTGCCATGAAATCCACCCTGCTTGAGCTCACAATGTTTGCGAAAAAATGTCTTTTAAGCCGTAAAACACATTGTAGATGAAATCATCAATGATTTCTGCCGCCTTCGGCTGTTTTAGTTGGCAGCGAATGACAGTATGAAGAAATTTTGGGGGGGGCTGAAGCACCACAAGGCCTCCCCCTGGCTACACCCCCAAATGATGGAATGCAATAACTTAATTATGGCATTTCCTCGCATATTGACATTGCATGAGAGTCAGTTTTTTTTTTCTGGGGAAGAGATTTAACTGATATACAATGACCTGCTGACTGAATTCTTCCATAACAAAAGGTAGTTGCTGTAAACTTTTCTTACTTTGCATAAGCAGGATGGTAATGATTAGATGAGATTTGGATGCATGCCTGTCTTGTCGAATATAGTTAATTGTGACAAAGCTTGTTTACCATTCTGATAGGTCAGCAATTATACCATTACACAGGATGCCACGGGCTGTGGCTCATTGTTACTAAATGCTATTTTTTTTATAAGTTGCATGCGTCTGTAGTTTTAGTTCCATGTTTTCATCTCTGTAATGATGTACGTTTCAACATCACCATGTGGTATTTGCTGACGACCACTAAATAATTTATAATTAAATTAATCCTGTTCACAGGTCCCTGTTATATTCCTGAGGGCAGGAGCTGATCAGAAAATATCAAAACAACTTTGATGTCACAGGGAATTCTGTTTTTGTATGGCAATTCCTCTGACTGAAAAACCACCATAACTATTCAGAAACTAGCCAATATCAAATTTATGGTTTGGTAATTTGACATCCCACACTCACCTGATTTAGTGCCAAAGCAATGTTATCTGTTTCAGGATATCAAGAAACACTTAAGGGTCACAGTTTTGTGTTTCTATGTGTAGATGTAGCTGCTGCAAAGGGATGGTTTGATGCATAACCACACTTTATTTTTCATGAAAATGAAGAGAAGTTGCAGAGCAAATTTCAAAAGTGCATTCACCTTCGAGAAATATATTGTAACAGATGAAATGTCTAATAGCTGGCTAGTTTCATATTCTTGTACCGTTGTTTTGTTCCACTCAGCTTAAGAAGTGTCGGCAGCCCATAGCTCATATGCTGTTAATAAAGGGGTGACACTTACTATGATGCTATTTTGAGGGTTGGTTTTTAATGCCTTTCAGGCAGAGGTATCACTTGGAGCTTTCAGCGCCGTGGGAATTTGCACCTGAAAGAAAAGGTATGGATTTTTTGTGACATGTACCTGTTGTATAGACAGCCGAGGTAAGTATGTTCTAAATTGTTATAGGCATGCTCTTTCAGTTCAGTTGGCAATTGCTGAAAGGTGAATGGTGTAAAGAACCCAGGCAAAGACAATATAGTGTTGCCTGCTTTAGATTCTCCAGGTGGAATTTTAATGTTCATTTCTTCCACTCGTACGGTGCACAGGTAACTTACCGATATACTTTATTCTTCCATATTGATTCATTTTTCATTGCATCAGCTGTTAGCAAGGCTGCGTGCAGTCACCTCCTCCTGCTACACTTTCAGTGTTTATTTTTTCATGCATGTGGTTTTTGCTCAGTATTTTTGGCCACGAAGATATTGATGTCTGAATTGAAAGGCTTTTACATTCTTGCCACTTGCATTTGAATCATAAAGTGAATCATAAAGGGAAAGATATCTGCACTCTGAGACACCCTAATCATGGTACCCCTGCTTTCTTTGAGAAGTTATGATGGCGTGACATGTCTCGAAAATCGGGCCACATTACAATGAGCTTTGTGCATGATGAGAAAGTGCATTATAACTGAGCAGGTGCTGCATTTGAATCATAAAGGACAAAATGTCTGCACTCTGAGACACTCTAATCATGGTACCCCTGCTTTCTTTGCGAGGCTATGATGGCGTGACATGTCTCGAAAATCAGGCCACATTGCAGTGAGCTTTGTGCATGATGAGAAATTGCATTATATAACTGAGCAGGTGCTGGAACGGTCATAGCATACTCCTGATCGGAAATCCGTATTTAACATAGGCGACTGGAAGCAGTAAACTCAGTTCAGTAAGTGCTCAGCTGTCAGTGCACATCTGTTGGAACAAGCACATGAGCAGTGAAGCAGTTTCCTTTCTGCATCTCTTGCTCTGGTGTCTTTACACTCTTCATTAATGAAAGTCATACCTGTTATTAATTAGGAGGCTCTTGAACTTGAAACGAAAAATGGCTGTCATGTTCATTGAAAGTGTGTACTGTGTTTTATCAATTATTTTGCCCACATGAACTAAACGGGTACCTGGTGCGCCTCGCCACGTTTTTAGCTGTGGCTACTTGAAATTTGTAACAACTTCAGTATTGGAAAAAAGGTTTTGCTTTGAAGAAAGCTTTCATTAGAGGAAAGTAAGCAACATTTGTTTAATTGTAGCCACAGGAACATTTAACGTCAGTCCAGTCTCTGAACATATATGCAGCATGTTTTTGGGACAGGGCTTCCTTCTAAGGTTGTTATTTACCGATGTAGCTCTCCTAATTTTAGTCAAGGCACAGTTTCAATTGCTTGTAATTGCCTGTTTTCAATACATAGCACATAGAATCAGTATGAGTGAGCTCATAAAGCTGTGTTTTGTTGCCAGATAGGCTTTCATTATGAAAGTATTGATTGATCTATGGAATCATTCTTGTAGTATAAGGAAGGATTTGTCAGTGTTGCATTTGGCGTTTTCAACATAACCATATGGGTCATGGCTATTGTTATGTGCTGTGCCAAGTCCCCAACTATATTTCTCGACTTACCCTCCCCCTCCCCCCTGCCCCCTTTTTTTTTTCTAAAAAGAAAAATGTGCTGACAACAGGTGGTAATTGCCAGAATTTATATGCAGTCCATGTGCATCAATACCAGGCAAGGACTGGAACAGACTTGACACAGATGTGAAAAATGTAGAAGTTCACATCCTCGGACCTAATTGTAGTAGTTCAGAATTCTCACCGTCATCTGGCTTGTGACGCTTGCTCAGGCAGTGTGGTAACATAACATGCATGTCAAGTAACTCAAGAGTGTGGTGAAGATGAGAGAGGCCATGTTGTACATTAGTGGCCAGCCTTTTACGAGCCATTGTAACAAGTTGGTACTATGCATTCAGACTATTGTTCACTGTCAGCCGAGGGTGTAGCACTGAAAATCGGGAGCTTTTACACAGTGCATGCTTTCAGCCCTTTAACTGTCGAACTGTCTGAGAAGTTACACTTTTACCGCTGTGCCAACCTGAGGAATGCCGAGCTCCTTCTGGCCGTTTTTCAAACTAAGTTTATATGTTTGTCTGCATTGCTGACCTTACCCCTTGCTTTGTGAAGACTGAAGCAGAACTTGGACAGCATTAATGAAGGTGTATATAAAAAAAAAATTATTTTAAGAATGGGCATAATCTGAGAGCATGGAGAGCCAATTGAAAAGGCAACATAGCCATCCTAAACAGTTGTTGCTTTTCATCGCCAATCTCCCGGAAGTTGTAGGGAATGCTATAAAGGCTTGTCAGAATGGTTTTTTTTTTTCATGAGCGGCAAGTGATGCAAAAGCATCTGTCACCATATGGAGCTTGAAAACGGTGCAAAGAGCCCTAACCACCAGCTTTGCCTATAAGCAAGCTGAGGATCTGTTCCAAGACGTGGCAAGGAAGCAAATTGGCCAAGAAGGTTAAGCGATGTAAGAAGGTGACACTTACACCATTCAATACTCATATGAAGTGTGCTCATTTCTAAGTGTTCTTGAGGACCTTTCTTCTTGGAAACACTGTATAGCATTATATCTGCACCTGTCATATCTGCACATCAGTTGATGATATTACTTTTCATAACTGGTTTTTATGCTCACTATACTGGAGGTGTAGATTTTTTATATGGATAGCTCCACATCGATCACTGTGATCGATGTGGTTGGTACGATTTTTTGGGGGTGAAAAACCAAGTTCTTCCTGTTGTGTGCTTTAGCACAAACAGATAAAGGCAAGAAAGATGAAGAATACATGCTTCACTACTGACAACTGAAAGCTTTATTGTGGGAACACAGGAATTTATACTGCAAATGACAAAATATAAGAGTGAAACCCCCCTCCCCCCCTTCGTCTGTAAGGCCTGCAGAAGACAAAGTAGGACACACCTGCCTCCAAAAAGTTCTTTGCTTTGATGGAGGAATATCTGGCACCTGTTTTGCATCTGTGTACCTATTCACTTGTTATCGCCAGTTCTTGACCTCCTGTTGCAAGTCTGTCATGTACAGCACTCACTTTTCAAAGAATCCTTTTAGCAACCAAGTTTGAGGTCTCCTTCCACGCAACAATTATGCATGAGACACCCATGTTGTAGCATGTGGTCTAGCCCTTTAGACATACCCCAAGATGGCTTCTCTCAAGGGCCTGCACTCAGTGATGTAGTCTGCTTGTTATCCTTCAGAAAACAATTGAACCATTTGATCTGGTCATTGAATTAATCATAATATAATGACATCACACAATGCTCATTGCCTCTCTCCTGAAAAAAATCCTGCAAATATGTGGACATATCCATTGTCTGCGGCCGCACTCCGTGGGTTCCCTTCCTGTTCAGAAAAGCTCTAGCAAGACTGTGATTACTGCACAGTCATGGATGAAACAAAAAAAGCTTTAGGACACTTGCTGTGATAATCTATGACTGTAAACCTGCAGTCGGGTGATGCTTATTCTATTGCCTCCACAATATCTGTTCCAATATTCCAAGCTTATGCCAAGGCTTTTTAGGCCATTGTGCTACCCGCAGGGGGTGCTGTCACATTTTTTTGCAGACTTGTCTGCTGTTTTGCAAATTGCACAGCTTCTGGCAGCGTTTTCTGCATTTTCATCATCCATTCTGGGTCACTGTTAAAACTCTCTTAGCCGTTGTTTGAGATCCTTCTTTCACTGATATGCGACGGTATGGACGGTTGTCCAGGTACTTCCACAAAAAGGGCCACTGATGGTAGCACAAATGAATCCATCACCTAGCTAATATGCTTCCTGCACGTGACCTGACGTGGTCCTGTAGTTGAAATAGCCAAATATTAAACCATCGGTGATGCCGAAGTATTGGCATCAGAGTGATAAAAGATTCCACATTTAGTAAACGGTGGTGTGCCACCAAATGATCCTGTTTATCCTGATGACGATGTTTACATGTAGATGAATGTAGGTGGTGCTCGTGATACATGTTAACAGTAGTGCCCTCTGTAAACAACAACAAAGTGAACAAAATGAAGTACACAAATTCTAAATGAAATTGTCATTTGCAGAATTGTCAAATGAATGAATACACATTAGGGAAAGAAAAAGAAAATAAACTGGAATGAAAAAAGGGATACGCTAACAATGATTTCTACTTAGAGCACCGTTACAAAGTGCAAATGAGAGAGAGAGAGTTACATATGAAACAGCTAATACATAGATGACAAAATCTGATGTGACAAGATTGCTCACATTAAAGGCAAAATGTGCAGAGCCACAATTGCAGTAAACAATGAATCAAGCCAAGGGAACAAAATTTAAAACAGTGAAAACCAATCTAGTACCTATACCTAGAGGACAGAATTTTGCCTTGCTTAAAGAAAGGCCCTTCTAATTGTCTCCTTCAATGTTAGCCTTGTGCACTTCCAGCTGTAACATGTGCTATGTCCTGTGTGGACTGCACAAAACGCTCGGTAATGTCCAAAGTTTGTATAAACGCCAACCAAACTATATTTTAAAAAATTAGCTTAAGTTTCAGTAATCGCATTACACTTTGCGGTCAACAGAGATGCAGAATCTCTTTTGTTGAGTAGTTGACTTGTAGAATCTTGTGTGTGTGGCTTCTGGCAGCCAGCATAGTCTTACAACTTATGGTCATGGTTAAAGCTCCAGCTGAGGAGAGATTATGGCTTGAACTATGGAACAGAGTTAACGGCATGACTTGAACTAGTTCAAGTCAGTGTAAACAAGCCGAAGTGGTTTAAATGCAAAATAATTATGCTTGTCGTTACATTATATGTTTAGTACTAAGTGAGGACAAAGGTATTACATGTGCATTGCCTTTGAGCCAAGTCAAATCGTTCTTATTTACATTTATTTACATCGAAACAATGTGAATGCCATATAAATTTTAAAATTCAAGGTTTTTAATGGTAGCATATGAAAACAATTTAAATAAATGATTTTGTTTTGAAATGCTTCAGTCTTGCACAGGCCAAGGTGGTAAATAGTGCTTGGTTGACTCTTTATCTATGTTGTGATGAAAAAAAAAAATGTCCTTAGATGTAGGAGGGCCTGTGTTGATAACTGTCCTTGATGTTAATATCTGCCACTTGTAAAAATAATACGGAATCTCGAAAGCTGAATATTATAACTGGGGATGAGTTTTGCCCACAAAATATGATGAGAGAAAAGTATGCCTTTTGAATTCTTTTTTTTAATTGTGTTGAATATGCATATGCTGGCCAGCCTGCAGCAAAATCTATTAATTATTGGTGTTGTGCTCACTTGGCAGAACACGGCTAGAAGGGTGATCATTTAACCCAGGTGCTTGTGTAGAACTGTGTGTAAAGCATTTGTGTGGTACAATCCTACAGGCTTGCAGAAGGCATGAGTGCTTCTGTGACTTCATGAAAGATGAGACTAGTAACTTGCTGGTAAAAGTTTGGGAAAACAGACAGGACAGAATAGGAGAGGGGCATACAGAACGGTGCTGAACTATTACAACTGAGTTTTATTACGTAGTCTTAGCATTCTTATCTACTCTATCCAGTTTGTGCTGTTGAACTATCATGAATCATTACCAACCTGCCCAACGTGCCGTTCTTGAGTCATTGGGCCAATTTATGTGTTGTGGCACCTGATTTGCAATGGGAACAGGGCAACCACTACGGGTTTGAGCGTCATCTGAGCCGGGGCTCCAATCAGCTGTCACCCCACCTACAAAGCAACATACTCAACCTCGGCAGGGAGGAGAGCAATTCACTGCAATAGAACAAGCCTTCAAGTTGACGATAGAGACATTTATTCAACGCTGTCCTCCAGGGACACACGCACACTAACTCCATTGCAGAGGCACCTGAAGGCTCCGCTGCGCGTATGTAGAGACCATATATATGTTCTCCTTTGCAGTCTGCATTGTGAACACGACACTTTGTTTTTTCATGTCCTTTGCACATTTATCCTGCAGTTATTACCATTATTGAGTTGAATTTTTTCAAAATGCAGTGCAGTTTTTTGTGCTAGAAAGCAATTTAACGCATGAGGAAACATACTTTGCAGTCCCAATGATCGTTATTTGTGTAGTTATCTGCAGCAGGGGCTGCCAATCATTATTCTGAGGTGTTTGCTTCATTTTACGTACATTGTTGAATCTGTCTTGTCCATCAATTTTGATGCCTCAAATGTACATATTTTTTAGCAAATATTGCAAATATTTTGCATAATACTAGGTAATATCATATTCTAGCTACAGCCAACATATTGCGCAATGTGCTTTTTTGACGAGTGTCAGCACCCAATTTTGGTCTCATTTTTCTTCTAGTTAATGATGCATAAAAGATATGCTTGTATGTCACCACGTGGATTTCGCATACAGCTTCTAATTAATATATAGTTGAAATTTCTTTTCTCACCTGTTTTAGGTTTTAACAGCTAATACATCAAAGTCAATTTTAGGTCATGTGGGGGATGAAAGAACAGATATAGCGACTGCTTGTTTGCTTCTTGTGATCTCTGTTCATGGGGCTGGCTGGCCTTGTAATGAATTAAAGCAACAGTGGAATGATTATATTGATGTTTTTTCAACCCATGCGTGATCTAGATTTGATGCTTGGCTGTTGAAACTAAGAGACGAGAAAAGGAATTCAATTACAAATTATTTAGTGGTCATAGACAAGTATCACGTGACAACCTGTCTGTGCATCGTCTTGTGCATCATTAAAAAAACTAAAATATGAACCCAAACATTAGGTGCCTATGCTTTTTATTATGTCAACACATCAGCTAGAAGTGACATCCTTTCTCACATGGAAAGCATGCATTTTTAATACAAATCCTTTTCTGATATCTGTTAAGTAGCGTGAGTACAATACGTTATCCATGTGGGCATGGAAAAAGTGGATAAGAAAAATATACATGATGTAAATAACGACAACACCAACACAATGCATAGACTTGGGGAATCTCTCATAGATAGCAGTTGAATATAAGTTTCGTAGCTAGGTTATGTGAGCTATGGGAGCTGCACTGAATCACCTATTGCACGTATAAATCTCAGAATACCTTTATTGTATGCTAATTATATGCTTCAGACCCCCCTGCAGGCATATTTCAGAGGCCATGTATAATTCACTTCATTAGGCAGGCCTTTGGGCTATACGAAAGAGACAGCAAACTTTTCACGTGGCGTTAAGCTCTGGCTTGGTGGCTGTGCTTGCCTGCACCTTCTCCATTTCTTGCCTGTCTGTTATATACTCTCAGACAATATAGCATTCTGTGGCTCTGCAGCCAAGGCAGGAAAGGGAAGGGGCTTTGTTCATGTGGTGTGAAAAGTGGCTTCCCTCAGCACTAGCAACTTGGCACCATCTCTCCATTTACTCCTTCAAACCTCCACACCCAACCCAAATAATGGATAACCCACTCACCATAACATGAAGCCAAATGACCGTTTCCTTCCCTTTACTGTGTAGCCTTGGCTTCAGAGCCATAGAAAGCTGTCTTGGAGCATAGTGTCATCTAGTTCAAATAATCAAATGCTATTGTTGTACTATGTTTATTGATGCATATGCTATGATTTGAGTGCAGAAATCTGCAAAAATAGGTTTTCATCCATTAGGAACAGCCCTACTTTTAAACTGAGCCATCAAGATCGTTACTCTATCTCGCTGTTGGGAGACTCGTTTCTGGCACACAGTATAAGGACTTCTGTATTTTGATGCTAAATTGAAAGGGTGCAAACTACCGTCCTAGCGAAGCACACACATCACTCATAAACTATTGCATTATGCTCTACATTATTTGAGATTTAATTGAATATCGGCACTTGCCCACATTGTCTGGAATGGAAAGCGAACTACTGTTGATCGACTGCTGTTGGAGAGTGAGACGATGGTAGAAAAGAGCGTAAAGAATGCGAGAGACGATGAGGGATTGGACAAAGGCGATAGCGTCGGATTCTTTGAGCACGTCACAACGATTTGTGATGCGGCTGATCATGCGGAGAACTCGGTAGGCGGATTTGGTCAGGCGCTGCATTTGCATGGAGGCCGAACTGCGGGGCTGCGGTGATGGAGGTAGAAGCCGAGGATACGCATCTCCGTGACTTGGGGTAGAAACTGTGAAAAGCGACACTGGTGGTGAGCGAACGCGTCAGAATTGGGCGGGGAGATCGCCGGCTTTGAGACATTGGGCCCAACAATAGCTAGTACAATCTGAATCGAATCTAACTGCGCAACCAATAAGCCTTAAATAGTTTCTAAGGTTAACAAGTTTTTAAGGCGTCGGTGGTTCAGTGGTAGAATACTCGCCTGCCACGCGGGTGGCCCGGGTTCGATTCCCGGCCGACGCATATTTTTTTTTTTTCTTTCATTACCTTGTAATAGCGTCTTTATGGCTTTTATTAGACCCGTCATAGCTTTGCCAATCATGTCCTCAACCATGGCCGGTCTCCAACAGCAGCGGCTGTGCTCGAGTCCATACCTCGACTAATTTCTGGGCGTTTGTGCCGGTAGTTCAGGTTATTCCGGTAATCAGACACTTGTTACAGACGTGTTTGCACCGCGTGTGCCTTCTCTGCTGCTTCTGCTAGGTCACTGTGTCTGTCTGACTTCAAAAAGTGCAAAATATGTTTCGCAAACGAACCAGCTGTGCGCGTGGCTGTACGTTTGCGATGTAGTGCGGCTCGTCCGGAAGCAGACTACGCTGGCAAGAGCAGCGGTGGCGCCTCTAGTGGCGTGAAGAGGAAGCATCTCGGGAATGATTAGTACTCTCACAGACCAGTTTTTAGACCTCGCCAATTATTTCTAGGAACTCGGAAATATTTTGAATAACAATCTGATTTATGGTAGGCAATTATATAATTTGTTTGCAAATTGTTGTTGCAGATTTGCGGCTAATCATTTTTGTTCCAAGTTTCAGCATCCCGCAACTAGCGTCTCTAAGCTGGCCGCGTGCGGTGGCTACGGGCGACGAAACGTTTCCTCGGCATACTTACCTGGTGCCGGGGTTACCGTGATCAGCGAGGCGGTGCCCCCAGGGAGAGGCGCGGGCATTGCACTGCGCTCGTGCTGACCCCTGCCACTACCCCAAACTGGGGCAGATGGGGCATGCAATTTTTGGTAGTGGGGGACTGCGTTCGCGCTATCCCCCTCCTTATAAAATCAAAAAACAGACTATGAATCGGTGCTTATAGCATACTCTCTAACATTACGCTTACCTGTCTCTAGCCCAGCTATGGGTGGTTAGAAGAATTAACGTACTCTTTTGGATGCGTTCGGATTTGTAGCACGAATTTTAATCTATTTCAGTGCACTCAAGGTGCGTAAAAGCAACTGGCACACACTTCTTGTTTCGCTTTTACTGGCGCAAATTTCGAATTGCCTTGAGCGTTCCCACGTATGCCTGTGGCCTGAGGTGGATAGAATGTCTCGTAGCACGAATTTTAATCTATTTCAGTGCGCTCAAGGAGCGTAAAACCAACTGGCACACACTTCTTGTTTCGCTTTCACTGGCTCAAATTTCGAATTGCCTTGAGCGTTCCCACGTTGCCTGTGGCGCCTGAGGTGGATAGAATGCCTCATTTCATCCCTTCTGCGAGCCAGAAATGATTTTGAATGTAAGTTGCACAGAAACGTATACTTACAATAGGCAGGTATGGATTCACAAGTCAACAGTTCTTTGTCTGGCGCGATTGTCTTCGGTTTGGAGCAAGTAGTCGTTCAGCATACAATATTTAATAGAGACGGGCTCCGCAGGAGCGGCTTCAGCGGCCATGTCTGGCCGCGGTAACAGGGCTATGGAACAGGATAATGACTACCAGGTTGTTCTGCCAAGTCTTCCAACAGGGCGTTTTGTGTTAAACACAGCTTTTTTTGCACGCGGATAGCAGGGCCCGCCCGTACCGGGTGGAAGATTTCCGAGACGCGTTGGCTCAGCGTTCGCTGCTCCTTGACGTTATCGCCATGGGGGCGTATCGCATGAGCCACGTCTGGGCCATCACCCTGAAAGACGCGGATGCTGTGAAGAAGATTGCTGGAGTGGGTGAGTTGTGTGTGAAACAACGTCGCTGCCTCGTTTTTGATCCGGCCAACCAGGATGTGAGGCTGAAGCTCCACTGGTTGCTTCACAACGTTCCGGATGAAGATGTGCGTGTGGCCTTCGCGCCGTATGGAAAGGTTTCCGAAGTGGCCAGGGAGCGCTGGCGCGTGCATGGCATATCGGATAAGGGTTCAGCTACCAGGATTGTCACCTTGAAGATGAAAGTGGGGGTCAAACTGGACGACTTGCCGCACCAGCTGAACGTCGGCGGTGAGTTGGCGCTCGTCGTAGTACCTGGAAGGCCTCCGTTATGTCTCCGGTGCCGAAGTACCGGCCACATTCGCCGAGAGTGTAAGGTTCCGTGTTGAGGTGCATGCCGTCGTTTTGGCCACGAAGAAGGGCAGTGTTCTCGCAGCTACGCGAGCATCGCTGGTCCTGGGAACAGCGAAGATTCTTCCGAGCATCTGATGGATGAAGCGGACGCGGAAGAGGCAGCCAAAACAACCGGGCAACCGGCAAGGAATGATGGGCCGGTGTTAACCCCTTTGACAATGAGGAGGACGTCCACGGCCGTTGCGACAGCGGATTCTGCACCAGTGGAGAATGGTTCCCAACTGGACGCAAGTAACAGCGTGGCGGACGCCAGAGAACCTATGCTCGAAAGCCAAGGCAGCGCGGAGTCTCCCAACTCCGACGTTCTTCAACGCAGGAGTTAGCGGCCTGCCCGTTGGGAAGCGGCCCCATGATGAGAGCGCCGGTGAGGATCTGCAGCCTGGTGGTGGCAGTGACGAGCCGCCATCGAAAGCACCGGGGGTTCGACGTTCGACGTTGAGGCCTCGGCTGAACTATAGTGCCTAGAATATTAGCTGAACGTTTCGTCCGAGACGCGGCAGGCTGGGAAACCGCCTCCGTAGTTTGGACGTGACCTAATGCATGTGAGTGCAGGGGGTGCGTCAGCCGTCATAGCCTGTTTTCGGCTGTGGCTCTTTGACTGTGTTTATGGAAGGTGGCAAGTGCGGTGGTCAGGCACGCCTCAGTATACGCATTCAGACATCCCTTTGGGAGGCCGGATACGAGCGCGTACGCTTCGGAACCTCGGACAAGCAGATCCACATGGACGATTGAGGTAGGCATCACATTGATCGGGCGCCTTTTTCTCTAGACGCATGGCAATTAAGCTAGATGTCCCGTTACGTGTAGCAACCTTGAATGTTAGAGGGCTTGGAGCCCGAAGGCGGCAATGCCAGTTGAATCGCCTGCTGCTAGATAATGAAATCGACTTATTAGCCGTTCAAGAGTCGAAGATAGAATCTCAGGACCACGCAGACCGCATGGTGTCTGTTTTCAATGCAAACTTTGATGTGTGTGTTTGTCACTCTGTGGGGGCATCAGGCGGATGCCTTCTTTTCATTCGCAATACTTTTGGTATAAGAGTACACTGCGTATTTGCATGCGAAAGTGGCCGACTCTTGGTTGTTGACTTTTTGTTCTCAAATTTATTTTGGCGTGCTGTCTGTATGTACGCCCCCAATGTTGAAAGTAATCGTCAAAACTTCTTTTATGCAGTCGAGCCGTACTTGAAATGTGACAAAATTTTGCTTGTATTGGGCGATTTTAACTGTGTGTGTGCTGCTACTGATCGAGTGAAGATTAGATCAGTGAAAGACAAGAGCGCTGAACTGTTGAATGTATTTGTGCATGACTATTGCTTAGAAGACATTGGAAATGTGTTTTCTTCTGGAACCCGTCCGGAATACACGCACTTTCAACGCGATAGTCATGCGAGACTAGACAGGCTGTATGTATCTATTGATCTCGTTCCAATTTGTACCGACTATAATGTAAAACCTGTTTCGTTTAGTGATCATTGCCTTGTTAGTGCGACTTTTGGAATGAAGGTCAAGAAATCTGTTCAACTGGCGTCTATGGAAACTGAACGAGAAAATTTTGTAGGATGAAGAGTTTGTTAAGGCAATCACGAACGATTTGGAATGTTTGCTTAAGGTGCATGAAGAAAGCCATGAAGATAAATGGGAAAGATTTAAAGAGCAAGTGAAGATAAAAACAATAAAAAAGAGCAGTGTTATTCGCTACAAACAGAAACAGAAAAGGAACTTCATGGGCAACTTGAGTGCCTGTTGTGCATGGAAAGCTGTGCGCCAGGAAAGTTCACTAAGCAAATAAGAGATATGTGAAATCTCATTTAGAAAGAATCGACGCTGAGAAGTACAGAGCCGCGGTTATACGCGCAAGAAGCGATAAACTGTGGGCTGGCGAGGCGCCGACAAAGCGAGCGCTATCAGATGAAAAAAGGTATGCTTGCCAGTAGGAAATCAGGCAAATAAGACATGAAGGGCAGATTACAAACGATGCTAAAGATATAAAGTGTGCGATTCTGAAACATTTTGCTGAGCTTCTGAGTAATACGCGCGAACATAGTGAAGGGTTTCCAATAGAATATTTACGGCTAATGCCAACGCTCGAAGATCGTGTGAAAGAGAGCCTTGAAATGCCTATTACAATTCAAGAGATAGAAAAGGCCATAGATGACCTCCCATGTGGGAAAGCCCCTGGACCAGATGGGCTGAGCGCCTCCTTTTACAAAGCATTTAAAAACCATCTTTCCACCCTTATGTTGGAAGTGATAAGAGAAGCCTACGAACTCAAACAAGTGCCATTATCATTTACTACGTCACACATCGTACTTATTCCAAAAAGTGATGATCTAGAGAAACGCCTGTTGGTGAAGTCCTATAGGCCAATAAGCCTGACAAATGTTGATTACAAAATCTTCATGAAGGTTTTAGCGAAGAGATTGCTGAGTATAATAGCCAAATTAGTCGGACCGCACCAAACGTGCGGCATAAGAGGCCGCCGCATCGCCACAAATATACATGTGGCACGAACCGTACTGGAATGTGTAGACACGCTTGGAAGTCAGGGTGCCATGATTCAGCTGGATTTGGAAAAAGCGTTCGATCGCGTATCACACGACATCCTTTTATCCATTCTAGAGCATTGTAACCTGGGCTCGGTAATCGTGGAGGGAGTGAGAATGGCGTACGCAAACTGCTCGACGCGTATTATAGTGAATGTCGATCTCACTGACAGTCTCGCAGTGCGCTCTTCGGTGAGGCAAGGATGCCCACTCTCTCCTCTGCTTTTTGCAGCCTATCTCGAGCCATTATGCTTGGCCATTCTCAATAATGAATGCATCTCGGGTTTCAAGCTTCAGTCGGCGCATGTGAAGCTACTTGCATACGCGGACGACATTGCAGTATTTTGTAAAAACAGCGAGAGCATTTGTGAAGTGGTTAACGTTGTTGAAAAGTTTTGTGACCAGACTGGATGTCGGGTTAACTGGGAAAAAAGCTCCGGATTTTGGCACGGCTTATGGGTTGCTGAACCGGCTTCTTTCTCCCGATTTCTATGGTCTTCCAATTGCCAATGTAGTATCTGGGTGTGCCCCTACAATGTTATCGCGATCCTAGCTTACACTGGAAGGAAGAAACAAATAGAGTGCGAGAGAAAGCGGAAGCATGGCAGGGAAGGCAACTGTCAATCTTTTCACGCGCGTTCATCTGCAATGTGTTTTCGATTTCAAAGATATGGTATGTAATGAATGTTCTATGTGCGTCACGAACTGCCATTCAAAAAATTCATCGTGTGTTTGCGGTTTTTCTTTGGACTTCGACCTGGGAAAAGACGAGGCGAACGAATTTATTTCTTTCTTTAAAAAGCGGAGGAGTCGGTTTGATTCATTTGTTTCTGCGCCAAGTGGTATCGCGCTTTTTTTTTTTCTTCGCGACCAAAATGACACCTTTTTAAGAACAGTCATGCAAGTGCGGCTGCAAAGGCTGTTACCCGGATTTGTTGTCTCCTCAAGTGAAAACATGCGTGGTGCTGTAACAGGATATTTGCGCGAGGTAGTTCTCTCTTACAAGTTGTTAGAAGTGCATTTTTCCCTTCAATATTTGTACAGTGTTGGCAAGAAAAAGCTGTATAAGGACCTAGTGGAAATCATGCTGCCGGAACCTTTGTATCGGGAGCCTTACCGTGGAGGCCCAGGGCAGGATATGTTAAACGAAGTGTCTAAAGGTACGTCCGACGTATCCATTCGATTCTCGTAAAGATACGGCGGACGTCGATGTACAGGCTCATGGCTATATGCACGTCGAACGCGGCCACAATCCGCTTGCTGCGCGTGAATGAATCTTATCCTCTATGATATCAGCTAGCCGCGACTCTCGATGAGAAGAGTGCATCCGTTCTAACATAAATCACGGTCTTCACTTAGGGTTGTGTACGGCAAGCATCGCTGTCACGCACATAGCTTCAGACGATGCTACGTACTGCACCAGCTCCACCAGCTGGCATCGAGATACGCACATTCACGAGCAGCTTTCGCTTCGCACTAAACTATCACCTCGATCTGCCCGTAATGCGAGCGAGCTATTCCTAGCATTTACGCTGCCTTAGGTCCTGCATCGACCTCCGAAGATCTAGCGCCGGCACAACACACACACACCTCGCCGTGCAGAACATTCGGCAGTCAAAAGTATGACCTATGTGAAATGGCATTATGCTTGTTCCTCACATGCAGACCGAGGAAACCGGATGTTTCTAGCTAAATTCTTCGTTTAAATTCTGCCTCAGAGCCGTGGCAGAAGACATGCCGAATCTACTAGAGGCCTGCGCTACTACTGCGGCGAGCTGCACATCGACTCGTCGAGGCGAAGACCTACTGCACCGCACCGCAAGAGTGCACAACCGGAAAGCCGGAAGCGCGAATGATCCGAATTCCCTGTGAACAGCAATGTTCTTTGGTATTTAGGGGAAGACTAGACTAAAGTGCTTAGCCTGCATCTTTTTCTTGTCGTTGAATTTTGCGTACATGTAGTTTAAACCCCCGCATGCTCGAGGTTAGCGTGACCATGAGCGGCCGCGCAGCTTTGAAACGATGGGGTCGATATGCATGCATCGCCGGACTTAGGTACGCGGTCGAAAATGTGCGCTGCACATTTCGTTGCAGAAGCTGACTCTTGGAATTTTGCAGAGTGTGCCATGCAAGTGATCGTTGCTACAACCACACATCCATGTTCCAACGGCTGGCCTACCCCGAGGACGCTTAAATGTTCAACTGTGGACGTATCAATGATCGAAGAGAGGACAGATGTTCACAATATTGGGCGCGAAATCGATAGCTACCAGTGCTCAGTGTTAGAGAAATTCTGCCTTGATCATGCGCAGTTCAGTGTTTCAGGTGTGGTCAGTAGCTATAAGTTTGAACAGTTCGCCTGTCAAGTCAGCGGCGCCAGCGATGGACCGGCGGAGCGATTTTCCACGCTACACCGCTGTCTTGCTAGAAAGCCTACCTAGGCGGCGTTTGACATTCAGCTGGTTTTTGTGGGCCCCGTAATTGAAAGCAACGCCTTCAGAAACGCATTAAATGTTCAAAAATGTATTCTCTTCAACAGTTTCACTCCAGGCTGTCAAAGCAGGCGGACGTAGATAAAACATTTGAGCATTCCAGTCTTTAGAAATCTGTAGAATCACCTTCAGTTTGTAAAATTACTGGAATAGGTCACTTTCCGATCGCTGGAACATAGACCCTCATGAAAGCGCTGTCACGTGAATAAGGACCACACCAGACCGAAAGCTTGTCTCATATAACATAGCTAACCAAGGTTTACCTTACAACATTGTGTTGATTTTTATGGTGCATAAGCGACTAATGCTGCCATGCACCAAGAACAAGGTTTAATGTATTTATTTTGTGTGTAATGACTAAAATGTTCTTTAGGATGTAGCTTGTTTAGGAACATTTTAGGAAACCAAAAATGCAGGAAATTTGCACGTCTCTCCTAGGATCATGCTGGGATGGAAAGGGATCTGTTGCAAAATTGTACAAAATGTTTCCTCTTATTTTCTCGACTCTGGCGCACGTGTAAGATATGGTTTATTGTTAGTTCATCTCCACTCTCCTTGCATATTGGTTTGTCCTCTTTCATAAGTATGAAGCTGTGTGTGAGGTGTGGGTATGTGTTTTGTGAAGATGACCTAAAATGGCCTCCATGTTGCGTTTTTGATTACTGCATGATTTCCATTCCTTAATTACAGGTTTGACAAGTATAGTTTGTAGTTTATTTCAATGTTTCAAAAATCTTGCCATTTCACTCTCACTTTTCTTTGTACAAGCTTCTTGGTATCTTCATGCAGCATATTCACCCTCTGTAATTTAGCATTGTGTCAAGGTAACCTGGTTATTTCTTTTCATCACCTTTCAAGACAACTGTCCCGATTTCATAAATTGTAGGGTTTCTGATGACAGGAACTCCTTGGAAGTCATAGAAATAAATGAGATACACAGTCGAGCTATCTAGAGTATGCATATACATGTCCATCGCTCAGTGAAATGGTGTTAGTACGCTGTTAGAACAGGTCTTGTGGTAACAACAACCATTGTCTGAGGTGGTCCTTTAATGGGCATTGAAATGCTATGTAACTACAGGTACTGATAGAACTCTTGATCATGTTATGTGATGATGCGATCCTTGCATGCATATAGGTATACATTTCAGAATCTGCAGTGCACCACTTGACCATTTGCCACCAGTTTGTGTGAAAAGGTATTTTTCATGCATGTTAACCAGTATTTAACAGATGACCCCTGTGCACAAGCCAAAAGTGCCACGAGCCAAATGTCACGAGGCCACACGACATGGCAGGAGCTGTTAAGTCAAGCTTACAAAGTTATATTTGAAATATGTTCTGGGAGGTTCCAGCTCCAATTAAGAAAGGTTGAGGCTTACAGAGGTCTATGCCAGGTTGCCTATCACCTAACAGGGCCGCCTACGACCGTATGCTAATGAGTATATCTGAGATAACAGAGAGATGAATTAAGGAATTAGTAATTATGTTTGTAGCAAAGGGCATGTAAATTAACGGGAATCCACAGTGGGATCTGCAGACAAGAACCATTAACGCTGGCACACCATACCCTTACAGGTGGAGATTAGGAGTCTCCCTAATTTTTTTTCTGCTCAAAGCTTGTCATTTCCTTCGTTCTTCCAGATGAGGAAGATATGAAAATGATAGCATCGAAAATTCCAGAGACCATCGTTAACAAGGATGCTGATCCCAACAGCGTAAAAAGGAACTTCAGAAAAGATGGTTGACTAGTAATGCTGGCAACAGTTGAAGCTAAGTGGAAAGGCATGAAATTGAAATGCAACATATGCAGAGATATGTTGCGAGACGACCAGTCTGTGGTGTGCGACATCTGTCTCCGTTAGTTTCATCAAGTGATTGGCCAAAGCAGATGGGGCTTGTGGTTTTGTGATAAGTGCAGTGTAGTAGCATAGATGCAACCTTGCCCACTAATAATTGGAGTGCAGTAAGTGCATTGCTTTGTTTTTGTAAGATGTTCATGGTTTCCATGCAAACATTATGAGAAATTTTTTCCTGGAGAATGTTTGCTGAAATGTGAATATAATGTGCGATAAAACTAGTGTTTTCTTGCTATCTACTTTTCCTTGTATACATTAGTTCTGTGAAGAAAACCACCGGCTAGAAAGAAATGTAATGGCATGCATTTTGATACTTGGCCCCGTTGTGCTGGCTAAGTAGAGTGCTTGGCTGCTGAACCGAAAGGTGCAGATTTGGTTCCAGCCACAGCAGAGGCATTTCAATAGAGGCGAAACAATAGGCCGTCATGCACCATGCGGTGTCATTGCATGTAAAAGAACCCCAGGTGGTCGAAATTATACCGGAGCCCTCAACTATTGTTCCTCATAGCCGTAGTTATTTTGGGATGCTAAACCAGATATATATCACATCATACTCTGAGTAAGATGCTATTTATGGTCAGTTAATCATATACTAAATGATCAATTTTTTTCTGCATGGTACAGCAGCTGTTGTACAATTTTACTTTAGCCTTCATGAAGAATATCACACTGGCTCCCATGGCCTTCTGTTGACCCTTGATATGTGTCACAATCACACACCCGAGTATGTATTTGTCTAAGGGCACCTATGCATGCAAGGAGGGGACGGTTACTTTCCATTTGTCAGAACTGAAACGCACGATCCACATCATTTCTGTAATTCAACTGCCTGCTATTTGAACTGTCCAGCATTGATGCAAGTTTCAAAGAACTGCAATTAGCAAATTAATCCAAGCAGAAAACCATGCCAGGAACTGCTTCGGTTTCATCTTTAACAACTGTTTGAGAACTAAAATTAGCCAAATGTTGCAAAACATAGATTAGAGGTTACAAAATCTAAAAAACAATGCAGCCTACCTATGGCATGTAGGGTTTCACATCCTAAAGTGACATATGTGGCTATGAAGAATACCGTAGTGGAGAGCTCCAGACTAATTTGACTGCCCGGGCTTTGTACTTTGCGTTGACATCTTGCAGAAAACAGAAGCATTTGCATTTCACCTGCACCAAAGTGCGACTGCCATCACTGGCATTAAACATCACGACCTTGGGGCAAGTAGCGGAACGTGCCACTAAGATGTCGCAGCGTCTACGTGCATGCTATACACGTGAACCTTTCTAGCATTAAAGCTGTCACATGCATGGCAGATATTCATGTTCAGCTTTGGACTGACAAGTTTAAAAGTGTACTATTTGTGTTTGTCTAGCATGAAATCAAAGGAAACTAAGGAAAAACGAAAAAAAAAAAAAAAAAACGAACATATGTTGAAAAAGCACTAGTCATTAACACATAAAGCATATTCGTTCCTTTATTATGATAAAGTGGCCTTCAACAATAGTACAAAACCTGAACATTTAGGAAGGTGCTGTGCCAGGCAGCTATTTTACAGAAACCTGAACCATTTCACCTGTAGTAATGCGCATCCCGGCGGTGTGGGCTGGACACTTATTTTTCGGTCCACTCCAACATGCGAAAACTGCATCATGTGCATTCCCATTTTCCGAGTTTTGAGCTCTGTAGTGCAGGCTAACAAATTGTCGATGACTTATTTTCGTCTGATTGTTGCACAGCGCGTGTAAATAAATTACCACTGCACCTAATAAACACTGACATGCACGTGCAACATCGCCGATCATAAACGGGCACACTAATGTCCGTCCGGACATCGGCGCACTCATCACAGCACTCTTCGTAGTCTCACACAGCACTCTAGTAGGACGTAATCCGTACATCACAGCATCTCACGGTAAGCACAGACCACACCTCCAACAAACACGAATGACGCGATGCTTGGGCTAGAGACACGCCGGCGGCACCCAGCTTTTTCAGCGCCGCTTGTATATGTACATTTAGAAGAACTTCTTGTTGGGCGAGTTGGTGCATTGCTTTAGATGCGCTATAAAAAGACAGCCACAGGAAACAGCCAAGGAGACTGTCTCCTTGGCTGTTTCCTGTGGCTATCTTTTTATAGCGCATCTTGGTTCCTTTAAAGCATTGTATATGTACTACGTAGAACTTGCAGCACCAAACCTCAATGCGAGCAGAAAGCGATGCGTTACGTGACGCATCTCATCACAGATGGAAGTGACGAAACTTTGAAGAATCAAAACTACATAACTACATAACGACCGTCGTAGACGTTAATCCACATGATAACGAGGACCAAATGAGCGGGCGTGCGGGCCGCGGGCTGGCCGTCAACACTGCGATTACATGCGTTTGCGCTCTGGTCGTGCTTGCCGCGGTCCAACTCACGTAAACATGATATGTCATCACGTAGTATATCACCCATTCTAGGCACTATTCTTGCCACTGTACTATTCTTTGTAATTTCACATTTCACGCATGCAGTATAGTACATACTTCTTGCACCTCGCACACCTCATATACCAACTTCGACTTGGCTACATATGGCTACCATGTTGTTGCTACAACCACATCTGGGGATCTCGGATCCGTCCGGCTTTCCCGACGGATCCCAAGGCCCATATCGGAGAAAAATGCGTTGGGTCCGTCGGACGTACCTTTAAGACCATCGATCGGGTCCGTCTGGCGTACCTTTAGCCACAGCCTATTTTAAAACGAGTGAAGAGGATGCCAGTTCGACCGGCTGCCAAAACGTTCTTTTTTAAGTTGCACTCGAACTCTCTACCCGTCAAAACCTGGCTTCACGAAAAAGGAATCTATGTCCCTTGGACGACAAGCTGCCAGCTTTGCAAGAAGCCAGAGACAACCGAACACATATTCTTAGACTGCTGAGATGCAGTATTTCATTGGGACGTGCTACAAAGAACAATTAAAAAAGAGCTGCCACTAAAATGGCATCCGGTTTTTACCGGTGGAGAACGAAGACGTACCCTATGATTTAATAATGCTTCTAGGCCTCCACAGCTTGTGGAAAACACGAATGCAAGTAAGGCATGAAGATATTAACATTCGCAGTGTACGTGAAATTTTTGTTGAAAGTGCTGTTTATCTACGGGAATGTATCTGCGCGCTCCCTGACCCACCACAGTGGGCAGAAGTTCTGGATGACCTGGTAAAATTGAAGAAATTTTAACCTCACACACGTCAGCTCAAGGGCAGCTGAAGTGTTTTATTAAGTGTGACCATTTGTTGTTCATTTATACTTCAGAAATTAAGAAAAAAAATCGGTGGTTCAGTGGTAGAATACTCGCCTGCCACGCGGGTGGCCCGGTTTCGATTCCCGGCCGACGCATATTTCATTACCTTGTAATAGCGTCTTTATGGTTTTTATTAGACCCATCATAGCCGGTCTCCAACAGCCGGTCTCCAACAGCCGGTCTCCAACAGCAGCGGCTGTGCTCGAGTCCATACCTCGACTAATTTCTGGGCGTTTGTTCCGGTAGTTCAGGTTATTCCGGTAATCAGACACTTGTTACAGACGTGTTTGCACCGCGTGTGCCTTCTCTGCTGCTTCTGCTAGGTCACTGTGTCTGTCTGACTTCAAAAAGTGCAAAATATGTTTCGCAAACGAACCAGCTGTACGCGTGGCTGTACGTTTGCGATGTGGTGCGGCTCGTCCGGAAGCAGACTACGCTAGCAAGAGCAGCGGTGGCGCCTCTAGTGGCGTGAAGAGGAAGCATCTCGATAATGATTAGTACTCTCACAGACCAGTTTTTAGACCTCGCCAATTATTTCTAGGAACTCGGAAATATTTTGAATAACAATCTGATTTATGGTAGGCAATTATATAATTTGTTTGCAAATTGTTGTTGCAGATTTGCGGCTAATCATTTTTGTTCCAAGTTTCAGCATCCCGCAACTAGCGTCTCTAAGCTGGCCGCGTGCGGTGGCTACGGGCGACGAAACGTTTCCTCGGCATACTTACCTGGTGCCGGGGTTACCGTGATCAGCGAGGCGGTGCCCCCAGGGAGAGGCGCGGGCATTGCACTGCGCTCGTGCTGACCCCTGCCACTACCCCAAACTGGGGCAGATGGGGCATGCAATTTTTGGTAGTGGGGGACTGCGTTCGCGCTATCCCCCTCCTTATGAAATCAAAAGACAGACTTTAAATCGGTGCTTACAGCATACTCTCTGCATTACGCTTAGCTGTCTCTAGCGTATCTATGGTTAATTAGAAGAATTAACGCACTTTTTCGGATGCGTTCGGTTTAGTGGCGCGAATTTTAATCTATTTCAGTGCACTCAAGGTGCGTAAAGGCAACTGGCACACACTTCTTGTTTCGCTTTCACTGGCGCAAATTTCGAATTGCCTTGAGCGTTTCCACGTATGCCTGTGGCCTGAGGTGGATAGAATGTCTCGTAGCACGAATTTTAATCTATTTCAGTGCACACAAGGTGCGTAAAAGCAACTGGCACACACTTCTTGTTTCGCTTTCACTGGCGCAAATTTCGAATTGCTTTGAGCGTTCTCACGTATGCCTGTGGCCTGAGGTGGATAGAATGTCTCAATGATTTTGAATTGAAGTTGCACAGAAACGTATACTTGCAGTAGGCAGGTATGGATTCACAAGTCAACAAATGTTCTGTCTGTCTGGCGCGATTGTCTTCGGTTTGGAGCAAGTAGTCGTTCAGCATGCAATAGTTAACAGAGACGGAGTGTCAGGAACCCTTTTATTTCAGGGCAAGATAAAAAATAGACACAAAATCTGAGCACAAACTAAGGCCAGCATGGTAAAGAAAGGCTTGATACAAAGGCATCTGCTTTCCTTAACACAAGCAAATCTGAATAGATATAACAGCGAGAACACAAGACAAAAAGTCAGCACATCGCTAGTGCTTGCAGAAAAAAAAAAGTAAGACAAGATGAACGTGTTCAAAAGTACAGGTAATACTTTGCACCTGGTACGAGGATTCAAAAATAAATGGTGCCTCAATGTCGGCAGCCCGTTTCCCTCTTTTTTATGTAACTGTCACAAGTCTTCAGTATTGTGTGACCTGTCAATCATCGTCAGCAGTCCAAATATTATGAAGAGAAAGGAACTGTAGTCCTCACTACTCTGAAAAGTCAGGGACCCAAGTGATGCTACAAGAGCGCTACTTTTTACTGTTGAGAAACAAGCTCTTTGGGTTCTCTACCTCTGAAAAGGCTGTGCACAGTGTGTTCTCTTTCATTCGGAATAAGTAATAACAGGATACAACCAGCAGTGCTCCATCATTGCTTGCAAGTTTGATGATTATTATAAAGAAAAGTTTGACGACGGGAATTACGAAGTCGACGCAAAGCTCGACCATGAAAAGAGTGACAATATGAACTGTGCCTGATTAAAATTATGATGCTTACCACCATGTGTGTATAATTCTTTTAAAAACATTCAAACATCACATGTCCTCTTACTATTAATATGTGACTTGAGCTGAAGTGCACGTAGCGATCGAACGACTTGCATCAAATACCCAGAGTTGGCCCGTATGTGGTTCAGATTACAAAAATGCAGACAATACCATCACTGTTATTTGATTTCAAGAACATGCAGATCTTTTCAAGAAATTACACAGCAGTGTTCTGTCCCTTCGAGGAATGCATATACTTTTGTGCAAAGCATTTTCTAACCTTTAAACTTGTCAAGTTGCACACCACGAACCGAAGACTGAAACTTAACCTTATCTACGTTTAGGTTCACGAAACGCACATGCCAGTTCAAACGAACACGGCAAAACATTCTCACAAACCTCTTGTAACACTCAGCAGAGCGGAAATGAAAATCGCCAACTAGCGACAAATGGTGATCTAAAACATCGCAGACTTTTGGGAGATGTGCAGTACCCTCAAATATTAAGAAAGAGCGATTCAAGCAGATGTACATAGGCAAAAGCTTTTTTCGATGGCACAGTCAGATTACCAAACAGATTGCTGGGCACGTGGTACGCTTTGAGAACAGTGAAATATTGGTGGGGACTGCGCACAGTCTGACTGTCGTCTCTCAGTAACTGTGGACAACTGCAGGCGTTATCTGACTTTCCAACAAACAATTTGATCAGAAAGCCAGCAACATATTAAGCTGCCGAGTCATCAATGATGTGTCATTGAACATCGCTAGCAAGTTCAGAAAAGTCGTCTAATGAGGGAAAGTCATCAGGTTGTGGACAATCCTCATTACCAACAAAAGGTTCACTAGTAAGGGAGAATGGCGAGAGCTCATGAAGGCCACATCCACCGTCGTCTACATTTCCATGTTCGGATAGTTTGATCAACTTTCAGATAAAGATACGCTTCAGACCAGAAATAAATTGCGATGCATTGGGGTTTGTGTTACGACTTTGCTTCTGTCTGATATGACCAAATATGTTTTCGAGGAGATCCTGCTGGAGTCTACGCGTGAGCAGGTATTCAAAGCCGTAGTTTTCTGAGATATCATCCGATAGGCGGCAAGCAGCTTCAATTGCTATCTACCAACCAACATGTTTGCGGCTGACGCCTGCCATCAAACTTCCATGACTCAATCCAAAGAAGTTGACGTCGAAGGAGGTCAGTCAGCTCGGGATCCCCTTTCTTGATTACATATTAGAGCTTTTGCAGTTTTCTTCGCACTGGATCTATTCATACATCAAAAACATTTGTCCACGCGGTCACAAAAATGTGCCGTAGCCATGGCTGAAGCAGGGAGCTCATTTGCATACACCATTGCCATCACTGCAATGGAGACCGACGCACTGAGAACCTGTACTGTACCTGTACTGCTCTATTGACCTTCATATTTTCGAAAAGTTTCTTACAAATGTGGTGCTCAGTCAACTTTGGAGCCAACCACAATCGCAGCTCATGTGTGGATTAAAAAATGCTGACAACGTGTGACCGGTCAACAATGTCTTCTCCAATACGCAGCTTATGTACTTGGACATTATTGTGTATTTTAATCAAATGTGGTAAGTCAAGATGAAGTACGCCCGCATACCATTAACTTCAAAAAAAAAAAAAGGCTTTGCAATAGTAATGCCCTGTTTAGCAAGACTGACATTCGAAGTGCCCTGGTCACAAATTATAGCTTTCACTGTAATTTCGATGCTTCCCAGCTCCACAATGAGCAAAATCAGCAGGTTGTGTATGACAGTCGATTGTGGTTGACATGTGCCCTACAGCAAAAGCTACTGGTTGGACCCATCTTGAAACACCAGCAAGGAGGACAACTAAAGCCCTGTCAGCGATGGTTGCAGTGCGGTCAACACCATCGTCTGTGAACCCGTGAACAACATCTTGCGTTCCATCATAGCACAATTTTTTGTTCAGTGCTATCTCATCAAAACTTACGTCACGTTCATTCCAAGTTTCAATACTTGCTCCTATCGAAGAACTGATCCCAGGAATGATCCTTGCTATCATCTTAATAATTGGCTAGTCACCTTCTAATGAACGCTGGGTGGGCAAAGAAAAATACGGAGCCAGAAATCGGTACGCTCGGGGGTCACGAGTTTCAGTCCAGGGCAAATTTCTTGAGCGACAAAGGGAACCGCTTGCCCTTAGTTTTTGGCCTCAAGCAACATGTGCAGTGAGCAGTTTGAAAACCTCTTCATTGACATACGGCTGGATGCCAGGGCCCTTGGAGATCGATGACGGAGTCCTCTGCCGCCGTCTCTGCTGTGGTCTGAGAGTTTTCCGCAGGCTTGCAGGAGCTGCCAACTTGGGTCTCTCGTTTCACATGTGACGGTTATGTCAGAATCAACCTACTAGGACCCTCTCAGTAAAAAAAAAAAATCAATGGATCCAATTGGGAAGACCAGTCAGATTGAATTGGTTCTGCCAATTCCAAATGGTTTGTCTAATGGGTACTGTCCAACCCAACTGGTTTCTTCACTCCCAATTGGGAAGCCCAGTTGGTTTCTTCACTCCCAATTGGGACGCCCAGTTGGTTTCGTAACTCCCAATTGGGAATGAAGAAACCATTTGGGCATCCCAATTGGGACGCCCATTTGAAACGAATTGGGCTTCCAACTGGGCTTCCCATTGGTTCTAATTGGTCCTAAGCAAACATTCCCAATTGGGAAAGTCAAGTCAGTGATACCCTTGACTGAGATGTGCACAGATATACATACCTCTATAAAGAGGTATGTGTATGTATGTATGTATGTGTGTATGTATGTATGTATGTATGTATGTAAAAAGTATATGCCGGTTAATCTTATTGATTATATCGTGTTCACTGTGAGTGCAGGCATAATCAAATAAGTGAACTCTGAATAACAAAGATGTGTCACTGGTCCCAGCAGCACTGGTCAAAGAATGGAGTATATAAGTCTGCAACCTGTGCTATGTACATTGAATCTGTGTTAGTTCCGTGTGTGTAATGCTCGTCTCTCATGATTTCTGTAAAAAATTGTAATTTCATTCCACTTGTATAAAAGTTGGCTCCCCTATAACTTCTGGACAGAAAACATTGAAATTGCATCTCCATTTTTTTTTCAAGCTATGTGAGTTCAAACCATTTGGGCTCAATGGGTATGCCATTTGAATTCAACTGGTGAGCCATTTGGTCCTCATGGGTGATCAGTTATTTCCAATTGGGAGCACCAATTCATATCAAATGGTCAGGCCCAATGGGTGGCGAAAACACAATTGTTTTTTGACCAATTGATTTCAATTGGGAAATTCCCAATTGGACCCATTGAATTTTTTTTACTGGGCTGGCATTCACGTTACCCCTATAGGCCACTAAGGCACGTTCATATCGGTTGGTTAAAGCGGGTCTTTATATGTGGGCTGAGGAAGAAGAAAAAGAACGCTCGGTCACCCGCAGCTAATGCTTTCGCTCAATATTTGGTTCAGCAGCGTGGAACCCTTGTAATTATTTTTGATGGAGAACTGGTCGCAGGTATGTTCGAAAGATCTGCAACAAAGAAAAATAAGGATATAAGACTGAACAGCGAAACCCTTCGTACGAGCTATATATCCTCACTGATTTATTTATAACTAGCCTAAGTAAAAGGCACACATGAGGTAGAAAGTTTAGAACCTCGTTAGTTGTATGCACTGCTTTCAAAAAGCCTGCTCGTGCTAAATACTGAAAGCGCAATGCTGCATTGTATTTCTTAATTTGAAAGGAGCTGCGGACATAGTCACGCTATAGTGTTAAAGAGTGTCAGGCAGTCAATCGGATAGCAGCGTTTAATAACAATGCAACAAGAGTGCGATAGCAGCTGCGCATGGTCTTCCTTGCACCAGCAGGGGCTGCTCAAAAATGACTAAGTGGCACAGAAAGTAACGATGAGGTGTAATACACGTGTGCCCACGGTCTGACGAAATGTTTTTTTATTGCGAAAGCAATACTACTCGCACTTTCAAGCCTTCGCGTGACCCAGCCGCAGTTACGTCTTACCCACGCGACGCTGTGACGTCACACACGTGACACACAGGCTGGCAGGAGCTGCCAACTTAGGTCTCTCGTTTCACATGGGACGGTTATGCCAGAATCAGCCTGCTAGGATCCTGGCATTCACGTTACCACTATAGGCCACTAAGGCACGTTCATATGGGTTGGTTAAAGAGGGGCTTTATATGTGGGCTGAGGAAGAAGAAAAAGAGAAGAACGCTCGGTCACCCGCAGCTAATGCTTTCGCTCAATATTTGGTTCAGAAGCGTTGAACCCTTGTAATTTTTTGTCAATTTCCTCAACTCTCACTTCTTAAGGTTCTCAGTAAGAAGCTAAACACATTTTCTTATTTATGGAGTCAAGAAACCATACTTAATGCAATAAAAATACTGCACATTTCCTCTTCTGAGAGAATAGCAAATAAATGAAAAGCAGAGTCCACACTGACCTCCCGTTCTTTAACAGCGGTCCTTTTAATGGCGGTCTAATTGAAATATATTTTACGGGCGAAGAAGAAGAAGCGGACAATGGCGTGGACAATATTTTTTTTTCTAATATTAAAATAGTAAAGCCACATTTACCATGTGCAGTAGGACATTCTGTAGAGAGCTGCTGCTGAACTGGTCATCAAAGGTGCCCTCTGGAGACTGTACACTGGCTGGGACATTGCTGCCAGAATACTTTTGCAAGCATCCTGCAGGGGTGACAATATCAGCAAAATCTGTTCACAAGTATAACGCAGACTTACCAATCACAGAAGCCCCTTCTGTCACGAGCGTACGTACTGGCCAAATATTCCTCCGGAAAGCCTACAGAAGACCCTTTCCCAGTCGCAGACGACCTGCCGCCTGCAGAGGTTTGCTCATCGGTAAATTGTTCACTAAATTTCCGAGCGTTGAACTCACTGTGGATATCAGGGCCCTTTAATATGAAAGAGAGGAGCCGTAGTGGGGGGCTACGGAGTAATTTAGACCACCTGGGGATCATTAACGTGCGCTGACATCGCACATCACACGGACGCCTCAGTCTCGTCTCTCCTCGTCTCCATCGAAACTATAGTGCCTAGTATAATCGAAACGCAGCCGCCGAGGTCGGGTTCAAACTCGGGTACTCAGGCACAGTAGTCGGGCGTCTTACCACTGCACCACCCCGGCGGGGCACCTCCGCTGCCTCGTGCGGACAGAAGAGAAAAACAGAGAAGAAAAAGAAGAGGGAGAGAAAGACGCGCGCCGCAACAACAGCCTCGCCCCCCAGCGAAGCAGTGGCGGGTGCAATGATGGCCTACAACAGATAAAAATCGGTGGCAGGTTAGCCACCGCCGCAAACGGCGGTGACCTACCTGTCCCAGCCCCATCAGGGCCAGCTGATGAGCCACCCTTTACCACCTACTCCGTTCAAGATCCCCAGGTGGTCCATATTACTTCCTAGCCCTCCAATACGGCTAATACTTCAACTTTCACTCACACCACACCTTCCCTTACGGCGCAGTTCAGGTGTCCACAGAGCAAGTGTGACAGATACTGCGCCTTTCGCTTCCTGTGAACCAATTATTATTATTACATATAAAAATGAGAAAGGTTCAAAGCTGCATGCTGAACCGAATATGGAGCGGAAGCATTAGCTGCGGGTGACCGAGCGTTCTTCTTCTTATTCTAGCTCAAAACATCAGTTATATGTCAATTAGGCTAATCAGAAGAATTGCCAACCGTAGTAGAGGAGTCAAAGAAAAAGACCTCTGTAGGATAGTGCAGGCATATGTCTTACGCACTGCCATACCTAACACTGGTTTTGTTTGGTTTGTGGGGTTTAACGCCCCAAAGCAACTCAGGCTATGAGAGACGCCGTAGTGGAGGACTCCGGAAATTTCGACCACCCGGGGCTCTATTTTCTCTTCTGTCTGCACGAGGCAATGGAGGTGGGCCCCGCCGGGGTGGCGCAGTGGTAAGACGCCCGACCACTGTGCCGGAGTACCCGGGTTCGAACCCGGCCTCGGCGGCTGCGTTTCGATGGAGGCAAAACGAAGAGGCATCCGTGTGCTGTGCGATGTCAGCGCACGTTAAGGATCCCCAGGTGGTCGAAATTACTCCGTAGCCCTCCACTACGGCTCCTCTTTCTCTCCTTCCACTTTCACTCCCACCTTCCTCACTTCCCTTACGGCGCGTTTGAGCTGTCCACAGGAAACAAGTGAGACTGTTAACTGCCTTTCCCTTCCTATAAATTAATCAGTTTTTAATCAGCGGAGGTGGCTTCAGGTACAGCCAGTAGCAGGCCCGTGCATTTTATTTTCCTTCTTCCTACAGCCACAACAACACAGCAACAAAGCCGAGACAATAATTAGGCAAGCATACAAAGCAGCCCTTAGGCTGCCGAACTACACATCGACAGACTCACGGGACACTAGTGGAGCTCAATGAGGTTCACCTTTTCTTTTTGCAATGTGATCACAATGCAAAAAGAACGGCTTAAGCGCACCAAGGCAGGCAATCCATACTAAAGCGCCTAGGTGTAGGCGTGGAACTTCCACCCGAAGATACGAAAACACAGCTACCCAAACTCCTTCGCAAGCGCCTGACGATCAAACTATTAGCAAAGAATATGCACCCTTCTTAGCACAAAGGAAGCGTTTAGCATCGGATGCCTCGAAAATTCCCGAGCATGCCTCCAGCAGGCGATAATTCGCAGGCGACAAAGAATCCTAGTCGAAAAAACAATGGTAACCAGTTGAGTTTTTCAATGGTGCAACTGGAAAAGAAGGAAATCTGATCAGAAATTTTCCAGTTGTAAAGTGTAACTGGAAAGCAACAATTTCCTTGAACTGAGTCATCATATTTCTTTGTACAAAATATGAATTCAGGCTCCCGCAAATATGTTGAATTGTTCTCATCATTTCTAGAATCGCTATGGGCAAGAATAAAGGAAAATTGTGGGGGTTTCAGCTTGGCTTGAAGTGATAGAGCGAAAGCTGCGAGTATCGCAGCGATAGTCTCTGTAACACCGCATTTCAATCCACAGTTTTTTCAATTTCTTAAAAATAATTGTTCACAAGAAGGAAATGCGCAGTACCTGTCGCACTTTTTCTGTGGACACCTGACCCGCGTCATGAGGGGAGGATGACGAGAGTTTTCGAAAGCGGAAACAAAAGTTTAGTTGGGGGCCCTGTTGGGGTGGTGCAGTGGTAAGACGCCCGACTACTGGCTGGAGTTCCCGGGCTTGAACCCAAATGAGAGGAAGGGGTGTCCATGTGCTGTGCGATGTCAGCGCACGTTAAAGATCCCCAGGCGGTCGAAATTACTCCGTAGGCCTCCACTACGACTCACCTTTCTCTCTACACGTTAAATTCCACCCGGAGCGGTTCAGGTGTCCACAGAGCAAGTGTGACAGATACTGTGCCTTTCCCTTCCTGTGAACCAATTATTATTACTATTAATTGGGGTCCGCCCCGCCGGGGTGGTGCAGTGGTAAGACGCCCGACTACTGTGCCGGAGTACCCGGGTTCAAACCCGAACGCGGCGGCTTGTTTCGATGGAGGCGGCGAAACGAAGAGGCATCCGTGTGCTGTGCGATGTCAGCGCTCGTTAAAGATCCCCAGGTGGTCGAAATTACTCCCTAGTCCTCCACTACGGCTCCTCTTTCCACTTTACCTCTCGCCTTCCTTTCTTTACGGCGCGGTTCAGGCGTCCACAGAAACTAATGTGGCAAATACTACACCTTTCCTTTCCGGTGAACCAATTATTATTAGTTGAGGGGTCCGGAGTTGCCCCGCCGCGGTGGTGCAGTGGTAAGACAACCCACTACTGCGCCGGTGTTCCCCGGTTCGAACCCGACCGCGGCGGCTGCGTTTCGATGGAGGCGAAACGAAGTGGCGTCCGTGTGCTGTGCGATGTCAGCGCATGTTAAGGATCTTCAGGTGATTGAAATTACTCCGTAGCCCTCCACTACAGCTTCCCCTTTCTCTCTTTCCATATTCACTCTCACCTTCCTCTCTCCCCTTACGGCGCGGTTCAGTTGTCCACAGAGCAAGTGTGAGATACTGCGCCTTTTCCTGTGAACTAATTATTTCTATTAGGGGTCTGGAGTAATTTCGGCCACCTCGGTATCTTAAACGTGCACTGACATTGCACAGCACACGAACGCCTCTCCGCCTCCATCGAAACGCAGCTGTAGGGTTCGAATCGAGTATTAAGGAACAATAGTCGGGCATCTTAACCACTGCGCCACTATGGCGGGGGGAAAGGAAGGCGCCTTGTACTTTTGGGTGGACACCACTATACACATACACCTAAATGTCTTTTCATATTGTTTTCTAAACTGTCGGTCTAAAGGAAGGAAAGCGCAGTATCTCTGAGACAAGGAAATTGAAGGTGGGAGTTTATATGGAAAGATGTCCCGTAGTGCAGGACTGCAAATTAATTTCGGCGACCTGGGGACATTTAACATGCGCTGACATCGCACAACGGAGGGGTTGAGGTGGTAAAGGGTGGCTGTTCCTGGTCCTACGGGACTTATTAGGTCAACGCCGCTTTCGGGGGAGGCTAGCCTGCCACCGAGTTTTTATCTGTTGTAGGCCGTCATAGGTGGTGTCCAAGTTTTGGCGGACATTGCGTCACGGCGAGGTTTAGTCTCGTGAATTTTGACTTCCGGGTCGTTTCTGTCTGTTTTGCATTGGATTTGCCTGTGAGCATGGCATTTCCAGGGCATATTTTTAAGTTCAGACGTTCACAGCGCTGAGGAAATGGTGTGGTGCGCTGCATTAAACTGCAAAAACTACTGAAACAGGTTACAAGATGTTCAGAGTCCCGTGGGACGTAGAGCGACGAAAGCAGTGGGCCGTTAATTGCTATTTGCCGGCAGACTGCTGATAGAAAACTATGGATACCCATCATCAATTGTGGACTTTGCTCCGAGAATTTCGTCAATGGTACGGGTTTGAGTCCCTTACGTAAGTAATGCAGTCTGCTTGAGCGGGTTGTGCTCTTTTTCTTCAGGAGCACCAAGTGCCGACCCAGACAACATCGACTATGTGCCGGAACTGTTTTTGTATGAGGACGTCAGCAGCGCTCGGTCGTTTCGCATCCTCAAAAAGTTCATAAAGCCTTAATTCTTGTACGTGCATCATTACAGCACCTAGAGATGTTATACGCTTTGAAATGTTTTTTTTTTCTTTTCAGCCATCTGCATCACGCGCACGTAGCTGCTGTGCGGAACCAGCGAACCAGTGCATGCTACCACTGCCGGCAGCTGCAGAAGGGGCGACACCACGCACTGCGCATTCACATTGGCACTCTGTCAGTGCCAGGATGAGGCAGAGGGATCAGGTGCCACGTTCGGGGTTTCGAGGCTGACTATGATGACGAAGGAAGGCTCACCAGTGCAGGCAAGCCGCCATGTGCACTTTATTTGAGCACGAAGTTATTGAACATTTATAGTCATGTTGAAATCGAACCGAGTTGCATTTGAGTATGACCAACCCAGTTGGTCTGAACTAATGTTTTGACTGTAATGAAGCATAATTTTTTAGACACCGGCTGAAAATTTTTGTTGGCAGTTGTGCTTTCATTTTCATTGTGTAATTTTTGTCAACATTAGGAACTCAGACAGAGGCTAGTTTGTGTATCAAGTGTAACCAACTGAATGTGAGAAACTAAGACAAAAAGTATGTGACCTGAGCAGAGCAAACAGGAGGCTGAGACAACAAAAGGCAAAGGATTCAGACGTGCTGGCAATGACTCAAGCCAAGCCTACATTTTACACTGGTACGTGGTTACTCCCCCTTCTGCTTTCCAATGCGACAGCTTGGACGTTGGCATAGAATGAGTCCAGATTCATTTAGCCATTTAATACAGTGGTGCTCTTAGCTCAAAATATTACATGAAAGTATACAACTCTCATTATGGGTTTCAATTCTAACCAGGATTCACTGATAATCATTTTCTTTTCTTTCCAGGTCTGCCGAAAGCTTTTTTTTTTGCCCTTCTCACATCAGTTGCAGCAGGCCTGCCCCGCAGTCAAACCATGGTGCCCCAAGGGACACAGTTATTTTTATTTCTGATGCATTTGAGGCACGCTTTTTCTGGAAGGGACCTGGCATACCGCTTCTTTTTGTTACGTAGTACTGTGACAGCTATATTTAGGCTTTAGCTGGAGCCCATAAAGGCTTTGTGCAAGCAGCTAATACGATTTCCGGATCCGACTGTTGCCCAGTCCTGGTTGACGACGAAGGACAGCCACTTTTTTCCGAAGCTGCAATCCATCATTGACTGCACAGAAGTGCCAGTGTCAGGGTATGTGAGCATTGTGAGCGCAACAAGATTTATTCAGCCCTGTATAGAAACTGATTTCCGTGCCCAATAGTAAAACGTTTTTCTTTCTTTTTTTGCTTAAAGGCCATTCAATCTGAGCTTGCAGCAAGAAGTGGAGCAATTATGAACACGACTCAACAATAAAGTTTCTTGTGTGCGACAACCCACATGGCGCAGTAATGTTGTGTCCCCAGTGTATGGAGGAAGAGCTACAGACAAGCAGATCACATTAGAAAGTGGTACATTTATTTACTGGTATTCTTTTCACTTTCCATATTTTAATAATAGCATTACGAAAAGTCCACTTCAAACAGCAGCTGTTTTTCACCTTTATTTGCACAGCATTGAACTAAATCCTATGGAGCCAAGCCTTAACAAAATCTGCTTTTAAGATTGTTTATGAACTGAACATGCACATTACAAATAAATACTGTCATCTGAAGCTTAGATGCATTGCATGCTTCTGAATTGATGAATTGCTGAAATGAAGTTATTTTCACTTTAAAGGTCTATGGACTTGCTTGATGAAGGAGACCAGGTGCTGGCTGATAGAGGCTTCCTCCTTCACGAAGGGTTTTTTTTTAGAGAAGTGCACCTCATCACATCTGCCTTCATGAAAGGGAGGCAGCAGCTCCTGGAGATGAAGGTGGTGAAGTCCAGGCGTGTGTCTTCTAGAATCATTGTTAAGAGGGCCATTGGTCACCTCAAGAAATTGAAAAAAAAAAATTGAGAAAAAAATTTATTTCCAGTAATATACAGGAAATCGGCCTCGGGCGAAAAGCTACAACGATGGCTTGAGAGATGCCCGAGGCCCAGTAATGGCAGAGCAACAGGACGTCTGGCATTAAGGTGAAGATATACATACATATTACATGAAAATTATGAAGTACAGAAAGAGCACACATATACAAATGAAACAGCAAGTTAAAAACCAGCACAGTAAATTAACGGCCCACAATAATGTAACAGTATGTACAAAACATGGCAAAATGTAATGAAAATGAAGTGACTATTGTAATAATGTTTAAGGCAAGGAACGGAAAGTACAGAGAGACAGTGCGGAATTGATAAAATATAGCTTAAAGTCATTAATTGAGGCGGTAAAGATGTTTGGGTTGTGTATGCTATAATGATTTGATATGCATGGTAAAGCAAAACGAAGGCTCTGGTTACCGTATACCGTCCTCGTTCGACGAACGTCCGATATTTGTTTACTTCTGGTGTGAAAGGGTTTTTTGTAAGGCTTCAGTCCAGATATATTCTTCAAGAAGTAAGTTAAGCATTGAGGTGACAATTTAAGGCAGTGAAGTAGACGATACTCAAACATGGTATGCACACGATGAATCCTATAATTCGGAAATAATGTTTCTGTGTGGGCAGTGTAGCATGCACCAGCAATCACTCTAATTGCCTTCTTTTGGAGACCGAGTATGATGTTTCGATTTGTTTTGGATGTTGTACCCCAAACGAGATGACAGTAGTTTATGTGTGATTGAATTATAGCATGATAAAGAGGAGCTTATGCTTTGGGGAAAATTCGTTACGCAGTCTCGACCAACAGGTCTAGTGAGCTTGCTTTCAATATACATTATATGGTCAGACCACCTCATGCGAGAGTCGAATACAACACCGAGTGATTTGAACTTGTCTAAATTTTCAATAATGTTATTTTCTAGATGCAGAGTATTGTTTACTGTAATATCCAGGCTAAGGGGACGAAAAGAGACTGCTTTGGTCTTGTTAGAGTTAACTGCCAAACCATTAGCTGTGGACCATTTGTGGAGAGCACAAAGAACCAGATTTGCACTATTGATTAGTTCATCGGCAGAAAATCCCCTAAGAAAAAAACTTGTGTCGTCAGCGTACTGAATACAACTTGTATGATAGGCTATGCTCGGAAGGTTGTTAGCATAGACATTAAAGAGGAACGGCCCAAAACTTGCGGGACACCACATTCAATGAAAAGGGAGCTAGACTTGTGATTATCGACCGAAACGACCTGCTGGCGCCTGTTTAAATAAGAACGAAAGATGCTGCAAGGAACCCTTCCTTACAATATTGTCCCAAAGTTTGAAGACTACTTGACTCACAAACCTCACAAACATGGCCCCATCCCTGGCAGCAAAATGTAAGCATATTTTCCTTAGATTTGATAGCTGCACCAAAAGTAAAACAAAGTATGTGACCAGTTTCATTTGCTTAGATTTGAATAGGTGCACAAAAAGTAAAACGGAGCATGCAAGAGGTGGCCGAACTGGAAAGACTGCATGCCAGTGCACTCTACCAGCAGATGTGCAGCAGACAATGAGAGGGTTTCAACCTATCTGGCTGACCCATCTCAATGTTGTAATGCTCGCCTTATTGGTGGCATCAGCTAAATCGCACTGCTGTAGCGGTTAGGCTGTGTTGCTCGATGATGAGGCATGTCCTGCTTTGTCACAAATGCTGCCATTTCCATCTTCGTTCATACTACACTCAGCGGCGATTGTTCCTTTGTAAAGTACAAAAAGTATAAATGCTCATAAATTGATTGGGTAAATGCAGCCAGGATTAAACCACGGTGGCCATGCATATTGAAAGTGGTGGCATTTGTGATGAAGCAGAAAGTGCCATGCAGCTGAATCACCAAGGCCTTGCACAGGGAGCCAATAAAAGCAAGCATCACAACATGGAGATAGGTAAGTCAGATGCGCTGTACACTTTGGATCTTTGCTGATATAGCGCAACAGCATATCGTTCTAACCTGCTCGGCCATCACTCACATGCTCCATTTTACTTTCAGTGCACCTATACATATGTCTGGCTGCTATAAACTGCACAGCCTAGGCAGAATAATTTTACCAAAAAAGCTTTCAAGTGCCTGGATGTGCGTGTCCATGAAGCTCTTTTTGCACCTCAATCAAAATGCCTCCCTTATCTACATGCAGATAAAGGTAGCACAGACTACACTTAACCGCCTAACCGTTTTGGACGACTATAGCTCGTCCTCGCTAAATAGGTTCTTCCCTTCAGCGTTTCGGACGAGCAGCGCTCGTTTGTGGCTTAGATGGCATTTTGCTCGACAGATGGCAGCACTGACCTGATAATTTGTTTTTTTTCTACCACATAAACGTCTTTTTCGTATGGCAACATGGGTTTTAAAAATGGCATCCGGCGGAGGCAACGCGTGCATTGCTGGCCCGTCTTCTCGGAAACGACGCTTTTCTTCGTTGTCATCTTCTTCGAACGATGGTGATTCAGACACTGAAGTGTACATTGTTTCAGGGAGCGAGGACGACAGTGATGACTTTGTGCTGAGCAGTTCTTCCGTATTGTGAGAAATAATAAAGTTCAATATGCTAGTTTGACTTCGTGTTTGCTTTAAAAGGTTTTATAGATCGAATGCATGCTTTTTATTGTAATAATAACCGAATTCAGGAATGAAAAAAATAAGCAGTTTTGTTAAAAAATTCGTTGATATAACAAAACGGTGAAGGGGTTAAGAGATTCAAATGTAGTTGGGCTTGAATTTGGTAATAGTACTTGTGAGTTAGTTTTAGATCACCTGCAGCATCCAAGCAAAAGTCGGCTTTGGTTTGCCCTTCCTTGATAATGTCGCCAGGGTCTACATCCCAAAGACTATACAAACACTTCATTTCAAGAAGTGATTGTGTGGCATTTACAATGAAAAAACCCAAGATAAGTCTGCACTCTTCTGGCATCTATGTGCTGCATTCGAAAGGCATTACGAGCTCGTTCCTTGGCAAGCAGCTCAAATTCAATGCCGTACTGGATGGCAGGGCTGAAAATCTGCGTGGGATGCAACAATCTATTAATCAGAGAAGTGCACCTGACCTGTTTAGAACGGCATACCTCTTTAAAAACGGAAGCAGTAATCCGTCCTTTACGGTGGAGGAACCACGCAGCATTATTTCTTTGCTGTTTTGTAACAGCTTCAATTTCTAAAGCTGTGGGTATGGTAACTGAAATCATTTTGATTATTGCTTGGTAAGTTTTTTGTAACTCTTGCTTTGGAGGTTTGAACTCGAAAAGTGGTCTGTCGATACTTATTTCATACTCCGCTCCCTGTTCTTCTGCCTCACTCGGATTGGCGTCATTGCATGCTTTTTCATTCCTGTCTACAAGTGTGAAGAATCTTGCTGTTGGAGCAACCTGCAGAGTGAATTTTTTTAGTGTGATTTACCCAAATCATGAACATGAGATGAAGCACAACAAAATCTGATTATTGAATATGCACCGTGTCAATATAACCTAGACAGAGTTAATGAGCTTGGTGTTGAGAAATGAGCAGCTGAATGGTTTCAGACTGTGCCACTAAGCGTAGAGGGGTAAAATTTTGATACAGTAATGCAACGTGACTGCATTTTTAAAAAGGCCATAAAATGTTATGCTATCAAGTTTTTCCGCACATGTGCTATGAAAGAGGATGTTAAAGCTGAAACCCCTAGAAAATGCTGAAGTGACCTCAGACCAAGTTCTTTCCTATGGTAGAAAAAGCATGTGCATCAAGATTTATGTGCCCTCTACTCTATAATACAAACTAATACCTATTTTATCACCTTGCATGCTTATCTCTAATAAGGCTATGGAACTACAGATAACCAATATGAGATATTACTTTTACGAGAGTTTCCAATTATCAGCTATGATAACAGATAAATTTTAGTAACTTGCCTTTCGCAGTTCTGCAATAAAAGTGCCTACGACAACAGAAGATGCTGCTCTTGTGCTAGCTCTTCTTTGTGCTCTGTTTTTGTACTACCTGGCTTTTCATGCCTCTTGTGATGCCTCTATCGCAGCTGTGCAGCAAGCTTTGGCTCCACCTGTACCATGCAATGGGCTTTGAATTAGGTTAATAATGTCAAGTGCTGTGTTTGCGTCTAGGCACAAGAAGTGCAAAAGCTGCACATATCAAAATATTTATACATGAACATATTTTTACCTTTTTCAGCCAAGGTACCAACCACTGGCACTGGAGATCTGTAGGTGCATGGGTGGGCTGCTCATTGTCCTGTGACCATGCCTCTAGGACAAAGCACACCACGGCATAATGGCTGCAGGCCCGCCCCTGTCTTGAGTGGAAGAAAGATTGGTACACACAATTTAGCTTAGTTTATGATTTAACGTCCCGAAGTGACTCAGACAATGAGTGATACTGTAGTGGAGGACTCCAGAAATTTCAACCACACCTAGTGGTTCACATTCCTAAGGCTCACTCCAGAACGTTCTGTCACAATATGCAACAGTTCAGAAAGTAGGTTTGTCTTAAAATCATGCGAGGATGTCATCTTCACTGAGGAGGCATTGAAACAATTACAGTTGATTTCGTGAAATCTCTGCTGCTTCCCATTTGTCCTCTGTGCACAAGATAGTTGATATGGAAGGAGAAAGTTAATAAAGTTCTTTAACACATGCTTGCGAACTTGCTTGCCATTGAAAGTGACATGTTATACAAGAAAATTCGCACCTGTGGCACCATTTTTTCCGTATTCAGTGAGTGAAAACCTGGTTTACAAGTGGCATATCAGGAGTTCCATGAGAGTGCAGCTATTGCAAAACGTGCACAACAGCTGCTCATATATTTTTATCGTCTCAATACTTACCACACTGCATGCAATTTCTTCCTCTCCAAACAGTTTATGTGCACACTTCATAAGTCTCAAACCGCAAATGTTAGTGGTGCATTATAAATTGGAACTATTCTTTTAACGTTGGCATTTACTGAAGCGATTGTTCATTTTCGTATTAAATAGTGCGTGACTTATGTAAAGCTGAAGGTAAGTGCTGGGAAAGTGCATCTTGTTATGATGTGCATGGTAAACTATGACTGTTAGCAGGTGTTAATGGCTTGGTTTGATATCGATGTAGATCTTTTTCATGAACATTAGGAACTGATTGCTGTGTTTGCATGTAAAATAGAGGTAGCATTTTGCAATGGCAGCAAGAATTGAACCTAGTGGTTCTGTCAGCGGTTGAATCAGAGCATTGAAAGAAAAAAAAAAAGCTTAAGCAAGGGTTCGTGGTTATGGAGTGTAAGATGAGGCAGGGTAAACTAGTAAAAAGGATAAGGAACAGAGACATTGAAACGTGAAATATAAAGATCAAGGATGAATATGAAGCATTTGGGAAGACAGAAATTCAGCACAAGAAAGAGCCAAGGAAGGGATATGAGAAGCAGTTGATGAGGCAGTGATGTGATGTTGTACTAGTTGGTGGCCTTCCCTGTCTCCCACTGAAGGCCAAATGGCGGCATGGACACTACCAGCTACTGCTCTAGTCCAGTTGTCCATGTACACACCTCGTCAATGCCTCCAGGATGAAGCGTGTTGCTCCGGCTTTGGTCACCGCAATGAGGACTGCGAGCTACCAGCACAGTCACTAGCATAAATACCCACTTGTGATTTATGGCATTAGGGGCAACTGATTAATTATTGAGGAGTGTGCATGTGTTGCGGCTGTCTAGTAAAGTGCTTTGTCGCATAACAAACCACCTAGCTCATCTCTGCTGCTACCCTGTAGAGCACTACAGACTTTATAGAACAATTTTAATGTCTTGAAATGTTTATTTTATTGTGACATAAAATGTTTGTGATGACATAATCTCTGTTGCTCCCCTGTGGAGTATTATTCTTCATAGAGTATTGTTCTCATATAACAATTTTAATTTCTTAAAATGCCTATTTAATTGTGACTGTATTACTCAAGTCTTTGTCAACACCACTCCATCAAACACATTTTCAAGTTTCATATGTCGTGGTGTAAAAACTGCCTAGTGCCCTAGGATGCAGCTCGAAAGAGTACACATGTCATTTACGAGTTGTCTAGGTCTTGAAAACTGGCCTTATTTGCAGCACACCTTCACAAATATTTAACTCTCGTCTTGCATCGACACCGCAGGCACAGTAAGTGCCATAAACACATGTGTGCCCTTAGAGCGCTCTAGACAGTTGTGTGGTTATCTGTAGAGCCGTTTAGAGAAAATTGCTTGTACACAAGACAGTTTTACTTTCTATATTCCTGTAAATGTAATTCCGTAACACTGCCTGAAATGAATTTTCTTCTAGACACTTCAGCAATGTGTTTGCTGTTAAAGGGAGATTCTGAAACCTGTAAAACGTCAAGTTGCGAACATGATGTCTGCGGTAGTCTAGAAAATCTTCAGGTAGCTTTACATTGTTCCTTAATTGCACCCAAAGAACTCTCCTTTGCATGTTTGAACAACGGTCAGCAAAACGTTTTAAGAGTACATTTTGTGACAAACACTGAAAACTAATGGGTGTCTGCCTTTTCACCTGTATTCTGCCACTGCAGCTATGCCAGCCAGTCCAATGCCTTGATGCAAATTATTATAACCTTTCAGCACTATGGATGCAGTGTGTGCTTTCCAGGGAACAAATCATGAATGTACAGTAAAGCTTGAAACTGCACACTCATTGCCAGTTGTGCAGTAGCCGAACTAAAATTCAGCCGCTTGCAACTTTTTTCTCTAGTTATTCCAGAAACTCGAAAATAAAGTAAGTTGGGTGGGCTGACAGAACCCTTCTGAAAAATAAGTCACTCACCCTGCCATGCACATGCAAAAAGCATCTTTGATTTCTCCATCTGTAGTGCACACCACCCAGCACTGATATATAAACCCAGATCTTTGGGAGGGGCTCACTGAACCATTTAGAATTACATGGCGCAATTTCGGGATGGCAACAAGAATTGTGTGCACCTTGCCTGCAGGAGATCAGAGACGCATGCACGCACAGAGCCCTATAACTCTTTAATCAAGAATATGCTACTGTAAATTTCAACGTAATACTCGTAAAACACATACTGACCTTTCTGGCAGCCACGTATAGGCTTTATGAGCCATGAAAAAATGAAATATTGCTTAGTTTCGCCTTACTTAAAATGCCGCGCCTATAGGTTCATTTCACATGACGTCATCGCACGAGCGCCTATTGCCATTTTTTTGGTCACGTGCGCGACGCTACCCGGTCGTCGCATACCAAGGCAGACGTGTGGTGAAGTCACACGATGGACAAAATCGTGAAGCCCTATCGCGATCTGGCATTGCGTGACTATAGTGAGCTAGAATATTCTAGCATACTGTAGACGTGACCCTCAAGTCAGCAATTTCCACCGCTTTGCTTCTGTCCACGAGCACTGTTTTCGCAGTTCAGATTCATGCACGAACGACACTTTCCTTTTGCTTTTATTTTTTGTAGTGGAAAGCATTCCAGCAGCACCCTGGTGCCCAAGCATGTACAGCGTAACATGTATTCTACTAAAATGCCAGAGGAAAGTGGGATTTGAGGGACTAATAGTACGGCCGCAAAACCAGGCACGAATGGGCGTTGCACTCTGTATCCCAATCAACTTAGCAAGACGCTTGTAGTGCGTGCAGCAGTATGATCTGGTCAGCGCCTGGTCTGGTACCCACAGTAAAAGGAAAAAGCTAGCAAAAGCTAATTAGTAATGTGCAATGGCTTGAACGTATTCCTCGCTTTCCTCTAGCGCTTTAGCGCGCTTGCAGTTACGCTGCATACATGTACCGGGAGCACAAGGGCAGCAGTCCGAAAGGTTCTCCTCCAAGGGTTGAAAGTAGCATGTTTATGAAGTTATCATTGAGTAAGCACGATCACTGCACATACACAACCGCGTGTATTCCATTGAGCGGAACAGTCAGTACGGCAATGCTTTAGCGAAACGACGCAGCAAAAGCACTGCAAAACCCGCCACAACAGGCGAGCAGGCGTCGCTCAACTGACAGCTACTTTGGACAACAGCACGCCCGCGCTGCCGTGCAAGCTCGCGCAGTGCTGTGGGAGTGAAAGTAACTCTGCGCTGTTGTCTGCTATTTTCTCCTGGCTCACCGTGGATGCGCGGGCCGTGCTTCAGAGGCGATCGCATATCTAACGCAGTATGAGCCACGAGCCCCCATTTTGTCTCTGCGCTTATGCAGAAGGAATGGATAAATAGCAAAACATAGCTACAAAGAAAAAATCAACTTGTGCAGTGGCATCAGTCCCTTTGTACTTAAAAGCGAAGAAATGTGCTTCGATGAAGAGCTTGTTCTGAATGTTGAAATGTCGGACATCAAGGATTATCTGGTCCATGCTACCAGCTACGTCACTCACGTGCAACTAAAGGCGAGGAAGTCGCTCGAAGCCCACAATTATTTGACAAGCGGCTTCGTTCAGGAGCTTCAGTTGAAGAAAGCGGACGACATCGTAATTGTCCGTGGAAAAATAAGGATCGATCACTCTTCGTTGAAACTGCAGCTTTTGAAAATGTTGATCATCGTGCTGAGTTTTCCCTCAGATGCGGTGGCATGCAAACGGAGAAATATGTTTTTTTCCGAAGCTGCGAATGAATGAAATAATCAAACGGCAGTCTCTGCTTAATTCCCGATATGCGCGTACAAGAAGTCAGTGTAACTCAAAGTGTGGCTTCTTCAAAATCTCATATGCACAATGTTTGCTTCGCAGATGAAATTCATAAGTGTATGCCATGTCGATGCTTCGATCGACGGTCGCTAGTTTCACGTTTCTATGCATGCTACGATAAGATGGTTGTCGTGCAATTCTGAGAGATGCCTGCGGCGCTGTCGTACGCTTTCTTTTTTTTTTCTAGTCCTTGAGATGTAAAGATAGCAGCCCTTTCGGTGCCAGTCATTGTTGTCCATTGGACAGATTCGTGCATTTTCTTTCTCAAATTCCTTTGTACAGCCACTGACGAAAACCTACACGTGCCACCACTCATAGCGACCTCGTGTTTTTACATTATGATTGTGCATGTTTCTAAGTTGAATAATTAGATTTCTGTGTATTATATATTAGAAAATCATTTCTTTCACTATTCACAGGTTAACCACTCACAAGCCTTATCGACACAGCCTCTTGAGGCGTGGATCCTCCTAAAGGAAGATGGAATAGTGCAAACTGCCCACTGCACATGCATGGCAGGTCTTGGAGAGGCATGCTCTCATACTGGTGCCATACTTTTTTATTTAGAAACTGTAGCCTCCCATCGTGACAGCCAGGCTTGCACAGAAAAAGAAACAAATGGTTGCCACCCTATTTGAAGAATGTCAACTGTTGCCCCATCTTACAGATAGACTTTTCATCCGCTGATGCAAAACAGTGCCAGATGGCTGAAGGCAAGAAAGTGACTTCAAAGAAGGGCAAAGAAATACCCAAGCCAACACAGCAAGAATGGGCCTTTTCCCAGCAGTGTGAAACGCACAGGAATGCAATCTGCAGTTTAAAAGGCTATTCTGACGACTTTGTACCGTTGCCAGTATGTCACTCAACAGATGTTCTGGGACAGCTGACTTGGAATAACAGACCAACTTTGGAGGAGGTTCAAGAAGAGTGTCTGATGTTTGCACAAGCCTTCATTGTGGAACTCAAGGTAAATAATGTTTCCTCTGAGATGACCAGACTGGAGAGTAAAATAACAGCAAAGGCTAGCAGTGCTTGACAAGTTGAAACTAAGCAATGTGTTATCCTGGCAAATGCCAGACGTTAAGCACAGTTTAAGACCAAGTACAGTTCATTGGGAACCATTGAGAAGCTCTTACCAATCAAACTACATTGAATGAATAAATATGCATTTTGTTGGTGCTCTTAAATGGAGGAAGTTTACTAATAAAGCCTCACACTTGTTGCCAAAGTACAATCTATGAGTGGTGAGCATCAAGTAGCTACTGGGACACCTGAACGGTAGTGAGAATGTTTTCTTTTACAGTACATTCATTTAACTGTTTACTTAAGAGGGCTACTCTCAAAATGCAGGTCTGTCAAGATGTGGAATTGACAACTAAAGGACAGTCAGTATCATCCCTGTGGTTTACATTCCGAGCAGGACGGGTTTCGTCATCAACCATTTATGAAGTCTGCTGAACTTCCTTAAATAAGCCATCAGTAAGTCTCATCAAGAGGATATGCTACCCTGAAGAACACAGGTTCTCCTCAGCTGCTACAGATTGGGGGCAGCGGAAGGAAGAAGTAGCCAGGAAGAGCTACATTGTAGCAGTCTCAGAGAAACACAAGAAGTTCACATGCCATGCATCTGGCCTGCACATATCTTCCAAGGACTCCTACCTTGCAGCAAGCCCAGATGGCCTAACTTCATGCGAATGCTGCCAAGATGATGTGCTCGAAATAAAATGCCCATATTCAGCAGGCTGTGTGAGTGATGTGCTGAAGACTAAGAATGGTTGCTTAGAGCAGTGTGCTAATGGGCCGACCAATGTCCCCTGGTTTAGTCATCACAAGTTCGATGGGGACAACTGACGACAAAATTGCATACTTTCGCCATAACAGTCCGATCACACACTCAACGTGTATTCGAACGTTTGCTATTTTCCAGGTCTTCTCTACCTCCCAGGCTGACAGCTGTGGCTTGCCTCTAGTAAATGCTGGCAATTCCAGCCGTGCACAATGAACCCCTACAGCACCAGCGATAGTGAAGCCTCTGTCAGCCAGCACACTGTCTCTAGGTACAAGGTTGTTCAAAATTCCACGACTCCGTCAGTTGTTTATCACTAGTCCTACCTTCCCAACCTAGAGATAAAGGTGATGGCACCCTGTGGGGCAATTCCTATAAAATATTTTACAGAATTGTGGTGCTTATACCGTGACTATGTCAGAGCACAACGAAGAACAGAGGAAGGCCGCTCAAGAAGGACTTCAAAACAAACAATTATTACAGCAATATCTGTACCAAACGCTTTCCGAAAAGACATGGGCATGGTTTGTTGCAATTCGGCATAATAGCATCGTGTGATGACGGGCTATATTGCTTAAAACATAGGCGTGCACAGGGTTCTGCATTGGGGGAGCCAAGTTTCACTGCAAATCCCCCCCCTCGCCCCTTACATCAAGGCCTTTACAGCCAAAATGCAGTGCAAAGATAACGAATGCTTATAAAACATTTATTTTCATGTGACGGAATTGCAATGTATACAAATACTGTGCGCTTAAAATACAAAGCAAGCTTTGCTATAGATGCGTAACTGAAAATGACATGCTTCTCACAAAAGTTTATTGTCGTGACCATTGTCCTCGAAAAACCTGTGCGGCCATATCCCTGAACATATAAAAATAAGAGTTCAGGTCCGGCAGAGTAAACATATGGGGCGGACTTGGCATCCCTCTTAGAAGATTAGGGGATTATTTTTATGTCACCATTTTCAAAAAGTTTTCTTTTTTTAAGCTTTAGCTACCTTTTATTATTTTTACTTGGCTTTAAGCCTGGCAAAGCATTTGCTGGTCCAGACTCCCCTGCTTCTCTTATACTTTTATTTAGTTAATCGAGAGGACAAACAAAATGGTACCTTCCCTCCCCTTCCACACTTTGATGTGGGTTCCACCCACAAAATCATTGACAGAAGAGCTGCTTGCCTGTAGCAGTAGGAGTGGGTGGTTGATGGAAAACCCATTAGCAAAATATGCAGCCAAGCATCATTGTGTCAGACGTGAAAGCAGGTTGCACTCCAGTCCTGCACTGATCTAGAGCAAACGTGCTTGTATAAAATTACTTTTAATTAAATATTCATAGTGTGCACTAGTTTATTTGACCTGGATTTCATTATTGCTCGGTGTGCACGTCTCTTTAAAAGCACAAAAAGGTACCTGAAGTTCTGGCATCTGTGCGTCTTTAAGAGATGGGATGTGAGCAGAGTACGTTACGAACAAATGTGATTTAATGTATATTAAAAATCAGCACAAGGAAATGGGCACATAAGGCGGAGGCAAGAAACTTTTCATCACAAGTGTAATGCTCTGGATGCAAACAGACGTCAAGGCATGTGAAGCAGGGGAAAGCCGAAAGTCAGGGGGCATTTTAGGAATACGTCTGGTGCATCTGGTGCAGGACTGCATTATCTGAAGAGAAATGGGAGAGACCTTTGCCCTGCAGTGAGTGTAGTTTGGCTGGGTATGATATGATGATGACTCAACTCAAAGTGATAAAAAATGAAAACATATTTAATAGCAAAACACTTCACAACAATATGAACACGGTTTGAAAGAACATAACAGCCACAATAGGAACTGTCAATGAATGAAAATAGCTGCAGTTCCAGTTACCACTGTGCATGACATCATTGCAGTGTGGTAGTATGCAATCGTACATTGTGTCGTCCAACCATGTAATCTCCTGAGGAGACATGGCTTGGCATGCATCTAGTGCACCTAATGCTGACATGGTTATCAAAAATACGAAGAAAAGACTACTTACTCCCGCGATGCACTATGAGAAGATTTTTTTTTTTCTGGAAACATCACATCACGCTTTTAATTTCAGGCTACTCAGACAGAGTACAGCAGTCCTGTTGACTGTATGCTGCAGGTCAAGACTTGTTTGAGGATAGACAAAGTGAGTTCAGGAATGGCTGTGTGAACCTCTTTCTGTCTCTTTAGAATAACAAGTTCGCTGTATCAGCAGAAAGAAAAAAAAAATGGTAGGGTTTTAAAAAAGTTAAATTGAGTAGGACGTGCGAAAACTTCTTGTGCACAGGTTGAAGCTGATAGAGCTGGCACGCAGTGCAAAGTCCAAGAGTGTGGTGCAGTTTAACAGTCGGGGTGACAACTTGTGCTATAGTTACAATGTTGTGTACTTGCTTCCCACATGAAATTCCTCAGTTCAAATATGCTTCGTTGAGTCCACTCCGACTTATTTTTTCCCCTGAGCTTGGCAGAGGCTTCAAAAAGGGCTCGTAGCTTAGTTTGACAGTATAAAAAAGTGGTTTCACATGAAAACTGGTTCTTTTACTTATTTCAGGCTGTACAAACAGCTAGTAGTACCAGCGATGTTGAAGTAGGATTGCCAACAACGCACCAAGACAAGGTGAAGAAAACAAACTGAATCATTTTGCTCAAGTTAACCGAATTCTTATAATTGCAGCTAAGCATTTATGACCAAGAATGTTATTTCAGGGTATGCAGACCATGGCTGCTACGAAGTTCAGTGACACAGAAGGACCCGAAGTACAGTGCACAACCAGTGTGAGTGAAACATTGCATTCCGCATTTACCTAATATCACAAAGAAAATACAGTGCCTTCACAAATGTTATTGGCCTCGTCTGGCAAAAGTGAAATTGACTGACTGTTACACATGAACTTCTTTTTAAAACAATGCTGTGTTACACATGTGTAATTTTTCAAACATTTTTTCACAGAGCTCACACCCACCAAAAAACTGCACAATCTCTTCATCACAGACATTGGTTTTTGAGAACCATACCTGCTGCTAGTGAAACAGTTTGCTGTAACATTTGAGACCAACGAACCATTTTGATTTTCCGTTAGCACTGCACTGAAATTTCTTTGGACAGATACCCTTAAGAAGGTGGATGAAGAGTAGCATACCAAAGTGCACCATATGTGTATAGCTATTTCAGCAATTATTTTACTCAGTGTCATGGAACCGACTACATGAACAATAAAGACTATGCAGAATAGTGCACAAGGACATATGTTTCAAACATGCTCCGATTCGCGGTGCCGTAAGATACGAATCAGTTGGGCTCAGCTGTTCGGAGCGTGGTTGAACTGGAACTCAAAACATTAAGCTTAGCTGCTTGGTGCCTTGATTCTGACATCCTGCCTTTCTTTTTCTTAGGTTCCAAAGTTCAACAAATTCACACAGTGGGAGAATGTCACTTATGAGGACCACTGCTATGCAAAATTGCCCATGATTGGGTTACACAGACAGTTGATTGTGGAGAGACTTTCTGCTGACGATATCTTGTTTTATGCAGGAATTCCACTGACAGCTTTCAAGAACCTTGTAAAAGCTGTGTCAGCACTATCCAAAAAAGCAAGCATACTGTCACGTGCTGACCAGTTGCTGATGTGCCTTATGAGGCGTCTTGGTCTTTTGTATGGACACTTAGCAAGAATCTTCCAAATGTCAGTTTCTGCTGTGGGCAACAATGTCCGTTACATGCTTCAAGTGCTTTCTAAAGTGATGAAGTGGGTTGTGACTTGGCTTTCAAAAGAATATATCAAAGACAGCATGCCGGCATCCTTTACAGACTGTGGATATGGTTCCACTACTTGCATCCTTGACTGCACAGAGGTAATGTTGCAGCGCCCAAAAAAGCTAATGGCCAGAGCACAGACATACAGTAGCTACAAAGCACATAACACAGTTAAGTTTCTCGTCGCCATTACCCCTAATGGGCATATAATGTTTGTTTCAAAAGCATACGGTGGACGTGCTTCAGACAAGGTGATTACAAGGGAGAGTGGCATTGGAGATTACTTCATGAGAGGAGACGAAGTCATGGCGGACAGAGGTTTCTCCCTTGATGATGAGCTACTTGTGCAAGGGGTCCGACTAAACACACCAGCTTTCACAAAAGGTTTGTGTTATCGTTCGCACAACATGGAAGGGTTTTCACTAAATACATTGTCATTTTATTTTGTAGGAAAAAAACAACTGACTGAAAAAGAGGTTACTGCCACAAGACGAATTGCATCTGTTCGCATTCATGTGGAGCGTGCAATCAACAGAATCAAGACCTACAGGATTTTCAAGCAAGCTCTTCCAATCACATCAAAGAAGACAATTAGCGATATGGTTTTTGTCTGTGTCTGTGCAGGGTTGTGCAACCTTAAGCCTGCTCTCATTAAACAGGGTGTCTAGCAATGTAAGTTGACAGGGCAAGTTGCATATATTAGGAAATCAAGGAAATGTCAAGAATATCATTAAAAATTGTAAAATTAATGTGATGGCCTGATATCGGGTGCTGTAATAGTGCACAGCATGCAGTCAATGCACATCTGGCTTATCTTTTCTGACTTGGTTTCAGTTCCCTCATCAAATTGGGCACTGTACTGCCAATTTCGCATGACCTAAAGAAGGTGCTTTAAGTAATCTAATATGGAGGCAACTGGGGCATATCCTGTAGTCCTTGTAGGTAGAGTTGCTCTTTAATTTAACTAAACCTGCACTTGTTTATGAATGATGATAGTCTTATGTAAGCCAGTTGTTTGTTTCTTTGGAGGCATAAAAGACGAAAAGTACGAAAAAAGCACTCTGATTGGCATTTGAAAACCACCATTGTAAAAGCACAGCAGTAAGTTGTTGATGCCCGCTGTAAGGAGACTACAAAACTGGAATGACAAAAGTGGATGTGCAATTTGGTGGTTCAGTTTGGTTTATAGAGTTTAACGTTGTGAAGTGATTTGAATTATGAGAGGCGCCATAGTGAAGGGCTCTGGAAATATCGACCACTAGATGTCTTAATGTGCACTGATGGGCACCTTGCTTTTTGCCGCCATCAAAAACCAATGAGGATTTCCGTATCCTTGTGTTCAGCAGCCGAGCACCATAACCACCAAGCCACTTCGGCAGAACCGTAGCTTTACGAATCTAGCAATACAGATAACATTTCAGTGGCTGCAATGCTGCTAGCGTAAAGGCTTGTTAGTGCCAGTCACTGTTACTTAACTCAAAAGGCCATACAGCTGCACTTTTGCATGCTCAGATATTATTAACCTCACTCTGCTTTAAGCACGGGCCGAGATGTATGCAGGTTTGAAACAAGATTAGGACAGCTTTGTCTTTGCATTGTTTTCTTCTGCAATTAACTATGTGTCCATGATAGTTATATTTGTTTGATCTCATTTAGTTCTCATCATCCACCCAAACGAATGATTGTACTGACAGCAGCAGAGTTGTAACAACCAAAATAGTAGAGGAGTTAAAGGGGCGTTCTCTCTAAAGCCTCACTAACATTGCAGGCTCGGGCCTTACTTGTTTTTCACCATTTTTGTACCAATATACAAAGCGATACCTCTCTGAAAGCAAGCTTTTAGCTGCTCCAACATTGCAGAGCTAGTCACTGGCAAGAGATACTCTCTTCTTAGTAGTATTCAAGTACTGAAATGGAGTAAGGACTGCATATTTGGAGAACAAGTGTGGCAGCTTAGCATTTCAGGGTAACATTCAATGGCTTTCTTGCCCGTACGAGTCTTCACACTGTAATATTAGATTATCCCGAAGACTGGGTTTATACTTTTTCCTAGTTTCATCTTGGGCACTTCACAAGTACATGATATTCATACACTCTACCTGTAATCTACTTGAAGAGCATAAAATGAGTATAAAGAAATATATATATGAACGAACATGAAGAGCAAATATGTGTTCAGAGCAACACTTGCAGTACATAGGTTACTGCTACATCAGCTTTTGTATATTGTCCATTTCCATTGATTACAATTTTTCCCTCTCCTTAATGGCAAGAAAACGCATTGTTCAAGACACCAATAGGGTAATCTGCTCGACATCTTGTTAAATGCAGAGAGGGTTGAAGGAGCAATGGTTTCAACTTCACTGCAAAAATGGTGCAACTGTTGGGCTTTACATTAAAGTGTTTTACTCTTGAAAGTTTTACTCCAGTACTTTTTAAGAAGTAGCATCTTAACTTTGATATATTTCACCACACTGCTACATCATAATTTATTTAACTCTAGGTTTAGGGACTCACTGTGAACTCCATTCGCGGGCTACCAGTGTGTTCCTGATGGCTATCGCAGATGTCAGAAAGTTGTGCACAAAGCTCATGTGTACAACCAGCTTACAAATTACTATTGTGATAAATTAAAACAAAGCTCGACAAATTGAAAAAATATGCACACAATTCTACTGTATACCTTTGGTGAGATACTGAGACACATTGTTTCAATAAAAGGTGAAATGCAATGTTGTAATGGACATTAAAAATTTAGCTCTTGGTTGTACATGGTTCACCAAAATAACGTTAACTTTCTCACTTTTTGCAAACTCAAGTGATTAGAAACTTTAGTCGCTTCCATCAGTATGCTGGCATTCTCAATTGTAAACACTATTACTCTGCCTTATTTTTGAACCTTCTTATGTGAAAATGTGGTACGGAAGGAAATAAATTGGAGTGAACTTTCATGGTGCCTAAGTAAGTGCTCAACAAGTGAATTGCAAACTTAGTGTGCCCTCCTTTATAATGAGCGACTGCTCACATTTAACTACACTGAGCAGATTTGCTTGTACCGATGCAGCAAGTCCATTCTGCCACTGATGTGTAAGTCTGTCAAGCGCGGAAGTAGCTGTGAGAAATAGAATTTTTTCAGCCGCGGTAGAGCCTGTGACACATACTTTGCATCATAAGGAACTTGAACAATCACATCATTTTCTACACTCCACACATAAAAAAAGCACACCTGGGTCTTTGCACAGAACATCTAAAACTGGACCTGGCTGTAATAGCCATTTGGTCCGCAGTCCTGAAGCTCTAGTTTGGCATCTTTGTTGAGCCTAACATCATACTTGCCACTGCTGATTAATGGTACACAGTCATTTGTATGGGGACATTTGATTTCAAGTATTGCATCCATGCCTTCAATAAGCCCATCAGGACTGGCAGAGAGCCATGGAAGCTCAGTGTTCACGACGGTTCCTGTTTGCCTAACAGTCAGCCCAGTCTTTTTCAAGAATTGCTTGCGGGCAACAGGCTCCATTTGTTTGCCATATCTGGTGGCGGCATTGCCAGAAAAGCTGGGTGAAAGCATCCTCACCGCTGCCTTCTCACATACTGTGCTTTCCCTTTTTGGGACTTTACTTACATTTGAAGTGGTAAAACGAAGTTTGCGGGAAAAAAACCACAGTGGCGTTGCTTGGGTAGCTGTCTCTGACTGAAGCATTTCAGCTCCTCGGGATGACAATGCCACATACTGCTCAAAAAACGTACTGCACACTGCACAGTTGTTGCTGCTGTGGTCACCATGCTTGTCTCCATCATTGCTGGGCAGGGGAGGTACTTGCCACTGTACTTGCGGGTGAAACGTCTCGTAAAGAAGAGTGCCTGCAAAAAATAGAATAGATCATAAATCACGTGAAACATGTTTCATCCCATGGCAAAAACTTAAAATAAGCCCTAAAACCAATTTATGATGAGCCTAATTTGCAGAAAGTTACCTGCATGCTGTGCAATGTTAGTGCACATAAAAATCTTTGTGGCTGAAGTCTGGCTGAAGGACTTAGAAGTCCTTCTCCATCCTGTTCCTCATGACATAAGTCAGTGAGCCAGTTTGAGTGTCTTAGCCTCAAAACTAATTGTTTATTGGGCAAGCTCTTTAGTAAGTAGCTCACAGCTTGCAGTGAACTGAATGTTTCTGCTAGTGTACTATGTGAACGTGAAACTAGGAGAAGCACTTTAAGCAACAGTTCTTTAAAGGCCCACTGTCCACCCTCCGGTCGAAAATATTTTCTTCCCCGGTGACTGTGAGACTTCACCCCTAGAACGCAAGGCCGCAAAATGTTTTCGAAAAGAGTAACTAATAACGCAGTTACAGCCACCGCAATCACCCGATTCTGTCATGCTTCTCTCCTTCCGTTCCCTCGCAAAGGTTTTTCACTCTCCTGCCCGAGGTCGTCTAGCCTCCGCAAGACAAATTCCCCTTCCTCCTCCGCGTTTGGCGGGAGGTGGGGCGTGGCACTCCGCGAGCGCGAAAAAAAAAAAAAAAAAACGGCTGAGGGAGCGCGCGCCAGCGCGCGCCGCTGGTTCAGTCTGGCCGTGGCGAGGGAAAAGCGCGCAGCGAGCAGTAAAGATCCCCAGGTGGTCGAAATTACTCCGTAGCCCTCCACTACGGCCCCTCTTTCTCTCTTTCCACTTTCATTCCCACCTTCCTCCCTTCCCTTACGGCGCGGTTCGGGTGTCCACAGAGCAAGTGTGACAGTTACTGCGCCTTTCCCTTCCTGTGAACCAATTTAATTTCATTTAAGCGGTAGACACCCATCCGTCTCCCGTCAGTCAGCGAGACGGACCAATGGATGTCGTTCGCGGTACGTACGTCATTACTGTGGCCCGTGGGGCCAGCGCAGGAAACGGGGAAGCTGGCTTCCCAAAGGAGAGCATGAGAGAGCTTTGAATTGTATTTTCGATGCTTTGTGGCGCGCGTGTCACTGTAGCATTTTGCACAGACTATCTCCGGTACCTGATCGAAACACTGGGCTCCTTTGCTTAAAAGGGCCTTCCCTGGACAGTGGCCCTTTAAGAAGCACTACTGTTTTTATATTACACATGCGACTGTCGAGACCTGAACCAACAAAGCATGCCGTGCCTTGGCACTGCGCAATTAGTTTTTTTTTTCCAAGTCTATGTTAGCATTCTGCTTTGAACTTATGTACTTAGTTTTCACCTTCAGTGATAGTCAGAAATATCGAAAGGAGCTCAAAAGATGAACACAGGGAATAATTCTCGAGTTTGTGCTTTTAACTATCACTGAACAGCGCTACCGCCTTTTAACTGCAAAGCTGTCCAGGGACAATTAAGTCAGATATTTGCAGTAATTTGAGGAGTTAAGCACAATATATAAGATATTGTCAATTCTAATTACCTGGGGTTTCAAGCAAGTAAGGAAATGGTGACTCTGCATGAAATTTCCGGATCTCTTCTCTGGTCATTGGCATGAATGATGGCCTCCGACGCTTTGTAGAGCTTGGTAGAGGGATCATCCACAACCTGCTTTTGAATCTTAAAGGATATATGTCGTCAAGCATGGCTGGCTCCACGTTGCGTTTCGTGTCGCTGTTCCATAGAGCTGCCCTGTCAGTGCAAGATGTTGTGGTCAAGCCTTTTGAAACCGCCATTTCTATTTTCCACAGCACTGCGCCAACATGACTGCAGGCTTTCCCTTTGCCGGCCATGCAAGTGCATCTGGTGGTTATAACTTCTTGTTGCTTCATGCATGCCCAAGCTGTTCTTGGCGTTGCACTCAAAGATTGAGATGGGCATACCATGCCTTTTACAGAGCACAGGTCACTAGATATTTTGTGCGCGAGGATTTTACCCACCCACCCACTTTGCAGATAGTTGTATGACTCTAGGGACCTGAAGTTTCTCATCTGCTGAAGATCACATGCTTAAGAATTCACCAAGTAAAAGATATCCGCAGCAGAAACACACGGCCATTCACGAATGTCTTCTGTCCATAGTGACTGCACCAGGGTGGCTGTATGTGAGATTGTCTGAAAAAAAAAAAAATGTTTGCAACTTCATCACTTTTATGCTGCAAGAGAGAAATACATAGAAAAGTGCACATAGATGAAGCAAGCATGGGCGTTATCACAAAGACGAGTGATAATCGAGTGTAGAAGGGCGGATTGCATGCGCGATGAGAGTAACACTGAGATTCTGATCTCCCTGCCTTTAAAAGTAACAGTAATCTACGCCTTCTAAGGAAAGGAAGGAGTATGCATTAGATTACTGCACCCGGCATTTTTCTCTTTGGCACTTTGTCTAGAGAGAACCTCACTGGCAGCGGTAGTCGGAAGTACACTTGTAGCTACGATGTATGTGTAAACACTGTTCTGAATGCATTTCCGCGTCAGGAACGAACAGCCAACAACACTAAGCGCATTATAAGCGTATATTTCTAGCCTATGTGAAGTATGTTATCGCGCGGTAGAGTACATAACCTACCTCATCAACTGATCAGCAGCTGCAGGTTTGATGGCGAAAAGCGATCAGGCGTCACACGTAGCGTGTGAATCACTGTCCCGGTCGCTCTTGGCGAGTATTATCGCGAATTCTATAGTTATTTGCGCTGAAGCAATGATGCAATGAAGAACTTCAAAAGCCAGCCATTACTTCTTGGCATGCACTTCGTTTCTCATAACAATCTGCATCGAAAAACAGCAGAATTGCACCGAACGACACTGATGGCATTCAATGTCGTGATTTCCGCGCAGATAGCAATGATTAAAGGGTGAACCATTATACTTACCTCTGATATCGACAGGTGCCTCGGAGTCCGGCGGCAACCCGACAGTGGCTGACGCCGACGCCATCCGGCAGTCGCACGGATTGATCCGCCGCCTCAGGCACTCGCTTTGGATTTCCAATATGTCGCCTCGCCTTCTGAAATGTTACAAGAACTACCAAGAGCACTGTGCTTGTGCGTGAATTTCAGAAATTTATTTTGGTTAAATTGGTCTGCAGGACAAAGATGCTCAGACTATTAACATGCTTTGCCATGCGTTCATACTTAGATACATTTAGTTTTCAAATGCCTTATATTGCATTAATTTTAATAAAGAAATGCAGAAAGAGTTTTTCTGTGTAACACCATTATGTCCACGTACATGTGTTGCCAAGACCTATTTCAATATATGTGCAGCTAATAGGCATGCAAAAAGTAAATGTCATGCACCACACGTCTTGCTGCCCTGTCAATGAATATGTGCATAATACACTCCTAGTCCCATGAACCTGGGTAGTTAGGTACTTTTTATACTAACATTGCTGATGGTAGCGACTTCACATTGGTCTCTGCAAGGAAATCACATTGAAAGTTGCAAACTCTTTGCAAAGTGACAAGGGATTTCTCTGTGGTGTAGGTACTGCTGCAACATACGTGGAATGAACCAACGAAGGCTTATGAATCTTACAGAGCATCCAAGGTGCACATTCAGCATACTTTGATCTCTGCATTGAGGGGTTAAGCACAAGTTTCAAATAGCTCTGGGCTCGCACTGCTTTGAGAATCAAGCTCAGACCTACCCCATCTTAAGTGTTGCAGCTCCTAATGAGTGCGATGGCAATGATTTATGTTCTTCCTCAAGGGTTCCACGCAGGGCATTACATGAGGGTTAGTAATAAAGCTCTCGAATTTCAGTGGTATGAAATACTCACATATACATACAAATTTCTTGCATATGCAGTACATACATATACAAATACATAGCATATAACAATGTTTTGAAAAACAAGAGCACGTCATAAACACATGTAAGAATGATACAAATTACTTTACAGATTTCATTTCAAAAAGATGGTAAAGATAATGTGGTAGAAAAGACAATGGCTGCAAACATCAACTTCCATCTTGCCTGTGTAGCTCAGCAATGAGATTCGTGACTTGGTTTTAAGTCATGAGTCATATATAGTACTGCCACATTCTATGCTCAAATCATTCGCACAACACCGATACAGAAATAAGGCACTGCAGCCCTATAGCGACATCACACTTACTTCAGCAGAGCAAGAAATGTTGCTCTAGTCTGTTGTACATGAAGTGTACTTTAACGTAAGTTCAGTGCCTTAAACTGCAGCAAGTATTCTCAAACTGAGTTTTGTGGAATTCTCTGGTTTCTTGTAACACTTCCTGGAATCCCCAAGCACCTATGTTCATGCATGCCTTCATTCTCCTTAGCCAGTTACTTTACTGCAGCTGCTTACTGCTTCACAGCGAGTCAACTCATTTGCTCAGGCACTGTGCAGTTTGCATACCCCTTTTACAAATGTCGGCCAGCACCTTTACAAAGATGGGCTCCGTCATGGGAGCAGGCCAAAACACAATGAAATATACTATAGAGGCCGACTGCATTTTAGCCAGACAGAGTTGGTCTTACACTTAGAAGGCTAAAACGTCTGAACACCCCTGCACTACAGATACCATGCACAATGTACAAAACATAACAAACGCCACCGTCACTCATCGGTTCAGAATGGGCTCACGCATGAAGTTGTTGAGATGACAACAAATTTTCCATATTTTGTTCAACTTCTCTGCCATGGTATTAGGAAAGACAGCACGAAGTATTCTGAAGTTTTTAACCTCCCTGATGACACGCTCAACATAGATTCGCAAGCTGGCTATCTGTCGTGTTGCTCTCTCATCTGCCAATGACAGCTGAGTGCGGCCGTTCAACATAGGTGGCATGTTTAATTCGACTCCAAGCTCACGAAGATCATCTTCAATAAGGAATCCTCTGTCCACCATTATACTGTCGCCTCCCTCGAGTAACTCATAGAGGCCACTGTTTCTTGTGATTTCTCGATCAGAAAGTCTACGAAGATCTTTGCAGTTTAGTGCAGCACTATGGCAGGTTTTTCTGATTTAATGTCGGAATATGTGTGTGTGTGTGTCTGTCGCATAAATTATCCCGTCCATATGTTGAATGCCATCTTTTTTTTCTTCAAGGTGTCATTTCATGGATTCCCAACCGATCCAGCATTATACAAGAAATGGATCATTGCAATCCGCAGAAAAGGAGGCGGCAACTTTACAGTTGGCAAATCATCAAAAGTTTGCTCAAAGCACTTTCGTGAAACTGACTATGTACCTGGTGTGGCAAGTGGCTATAGGCTTCTTCGGGACACTGCTGTGCCATCAGTATTTAGCAACTCTGAAGCAAGCACGTCACACAGTGCTGGCATCAGGGTTGACTGAGAGTACCAGCAGTAGCAGCATTACTATACCTGTGGATGCATTTATATGCAGTGATGAACAGGACACAGAAAGCTCATGCCAGCGGCCACAGACTAATTGTTCGACAAGAGATTTGGAGCAGGTCATTTCCGTTGGAGAACAGGAAAAAGCAATAAGGAGACTTCAAGATAGGTGCACACCACTGGAAGAACAGCTGACAGCAGCCAGGGAGGCTGCTCGCCAGCTGCAAGCTGAGAAAGAGGACCTATCTAATGAGCTTGCTGAAGAAAGACTTAAGGCGGCTGCCTTCTGCATCGAGTCATTTAAGGACTGTGATGAAGATGTCACATTTTATACTGGCCTGCCCGATTACAACCACTTCATTGGCCTTCTGCTTTTCTTGAAACTGGAAGAGGATGGTTGTGATGCTTTCTGCACTGACACTGGGTGATGCCAAGTCCAGTAAGGGTCGCAAACGAAAACTGACTGGGAAAAATGAGCTGTTTTCAGTTCTTGTGCGACTTCACCTAGGCCTGTTTGAAACTGATCTGGCACACAGATTTAATGCTTCGCAGTCCACGATCTCAAGAATACGTACTACCTGGCTGAACCTGATGTATGACAGATTATGTATGATACCCCTGTGGGCACCACGAGCTGTAATAAATGCAACCATGCCACCAGTTTTCTGAAAAGTATGCATCAACAAGAGTGACACTAGATGCAACTTAGATTCAGTGCAAAGTCCCATCATCTTTGTCACTGCAGTCTAGCACATATTCAGTTTATAAGCCATTCAACACCTTTAAAGGACTAATAGGTGTGCAACCTAATGGACTGCTCTCCTTTGTGTCTGAGCTATTCACTTCGTCAATCTCGGACAGAGAATGTGTGATCAAGAGTGATTTTCTTGATTTAGAGTTTGATGAGGGTGATTCTGTCATGGCAGATAAAGGCTTCTGTGTTGAAGACCTCTTATGCAAAAAAAAATGTTAACTTGAACATTCCATTTCTGATAAATAGGAAGTTTACAAACAGCGAAATGAAAGAAACTCGAAAAATTTCTTCACTCAACATTCACATTGAGTGCAGAATACAAAGGATCAAATCATACCACATATTTGACAGACCAGTACTCATCAGCTTGACACCACTTGTCAATCAGATATGGACTGTGACAGCCATCCTCTCAAATTTCCAGTCACCCCTATTACAACCTCGAGGAAGCATAACTACTTCTGATGAAGCAAGTGTCTGAATGTGGGATTGTGAGCATCTTGAAGATTGATATCGAGGACGCAAAAAATCATGCTCCCCTTTAAAAAAATATATATTGGTCACTCAGCAAAGCAAGTACTGAAGGCTGCCAAATTCTGCCAAATTGAGCACAAAGGATGTGTTTACATTTAAAATGGAATGTAAACAGTTTCTAATTAGTACAACAAAGATCTTCGATAATAGCCCGCTAAGATACCCCCTTGTTAGGGCCTCTCTTACCTAGATCCCCGTCAAATGTCCTCAAAGCCTGAGGAGTGCCTTGCAGGCTTAAGGAATGTTTTGGATGCTTCTTTGCAGCAAACAAGTTGAGCAAGCATTAACGTGATACAGTGCTTACTGAATACAGAGCCGCTGCAGGAAGAAAAATGCAGCCTTCCATTATGTAAGACATTCTAACAGTTTGGACAAGTTTTTTTTTTGCAGTCTTTTGAAATTCCGTGCTACATGCTCAAACCTCTGGGCAGTAGTCAAAGTGCTCCTCATTTTAAGCCGTGGGCAAGCTGCTGCTGAGAGGGGATTTAGTGTTAATCGGAAAATTTCCATCGAAAACATGAAATTTCCCATATGTCACAGAGAATTGTGTGTGACGCTGTAAAGAAGGCTGGCAAAATGCTTAAAGTTGCAATTACGAAGGAGCTGCGGAAATCTGTTTCATCTGCACAAAACCGTTGTCAAGCGTTCCTGGAGGAAGGAAAGAAATATGAAGCTCAGCAGTCAAGGCAGTCAAAGAGAAGCTGTATTGAAGATGAAGTTGAGTGCAGTAGACAGAAGAGCAAACTTTAAAGAACAATTGCCGATTTGATGACATCTGCTGACAGCTATGCTGAAAAGGCTGAGGGCACAAATGATGTCATATATATTGTGAAATGAAACAGCCTTAGGAAAACTGCAAAATAAAACATGCAGGAGCTGCAAGCCATTGACCATGAAATAGCAGAAAAGCTTCATTGAGCTTTTTTAATGTATTCGTTCAACAGTCTGTAACTGAATGCAGTTTATTACTAGCAGCAAGTGTTGTCATTGCTGTATTGTGTTACCGAACTGCGGCGCAGACATACATCAATGGAAGGCTGATCGCAGACCCTTCTGCACTGCGCAGTGTTCTCTTAAACCGAGATCAAGACCAAAGGAAGCGTTCTCATCAACGGTGTTTCAGTCCCAATAGCAAGTGTTGGCCCCGAAATCGTCCACGTGTCTATTTTCCGAGTGCCTCTGTGGGTGACCGATGATTGCTGCAGTGAAGTCAGCGTACGGTAACGTCCAGAATGTACACGAACCGGTCTTTAAAGGACGCCCCGGCATTGGCACAGGAATCAGAGTAGTCAAAATAGAAATGAAGAAGCCCATCCCGATGATGATGATGATGGATTTTAATGGCGCAAGGGCGACTCAGGCCAAAGAGCGCCAAACTCAAGGTTAATGGTGCACTCAAGTTTATATGATGGAATAGTTGTGATTTTTCATGAAGGGATAAAAAACTGGTGTATAGGGCCTAAAAATGTATTCGCTCTGTAATATCGCTAAAAACAATGGTGTATAGGGCCTAAATTCATTTGTGATATATAATGGATGCGCAATGTATAAGTAGATGTATTAAAAGATCTCATCCGTCCTCTCAAGGAGGAGCGGGCTGAGACCCACGTCGATAAGAAATTTCATGTAAAAAGCCTACTTCTGATAAAAATTTAAGCACCTGTTTTAAAGGAAACATTGGGTTGTCGCCAATAAAAATGGATGGGTGTGCAGGTATTTGATGAGTGAACAAGGAGGGAAAATGACGTCTTCTTTCTGGTTCCAGTTGTGCACATATGATTAAAACATGAATGACAGTGAGTCGATCACCACATCTCGAGCAGTGTGGTGCAGGAGAGTTGGTTAAAAGATATGTATGGGTTATGTATGTGTGGCCAATTCTCAGCCTGCACAGGGCTACTTCTTTAAATCTGTCTTGTTTTTCTGTGGTGTACCTGCCTATTTTTGCCTTTATTGTGTGTAGTTTATTTTCTGATGCTGCGTCCCATTCCTCTTGCCATTGTTGTCGAATCATGTTTTTTATGTGTGGTTTGAGGTCATGATAAGTTATCTTATCAATGTCTGTGTCATTTCGAAGGGCAGCTGAAGCAGCTAGCCTATCAGCTGCCTCATTACCAGGTATACAGCGGTGGCCTGGCACCCAACACAGTGTAATTTTAATTTCTTGTTCATGGGCAAACATAAGGGTGTTATAAAGAGAGTTCAGTACTGGGTTCTTATTTTGCCATTTCCAAAAGGATAGGGACTTTAAAACAATGAGGGAGTCTGTGTAGATGATCGACGTCTGTATTTTATTTTCTATAATGTGTCTCACAGCTAAAAGGATACCATGGCATTCAGCGGTAAATATACTAGTATGTCTGTTCAGGGTTTTTGACTGTGAAAACTGTGGTCCATGTGCTGCACAGGAGACTTGAGCAGACTTCGAAGCATCAGTGTAATATTCATCACAAGTGTACTTCTCCTGAAGTGACATGAAGTGCTGCTGTATGGCAATAGGGGATGCATGTTTGCCCACTTCAAGAAACGACAGGTCGCAATTAACACCGTGCATTTCCCAAGGAGCAATTAGGTCTTTTATGGAAGTTGTATGAAGACTGGTAACCGAAACATTCAGATATTCAATGTGCGTGGCAACTCTGATTGGATATGGTGTTAGAGATGGTTTTTTTGAGAAAAGTGCTGTGCCAGTTTTGTCAAGCAGGAGCCGACGACATGGATGGTCCAGTTGGCATAGTACCTTCATAGCATAAGTTAAAGAAGTAAATTGTCTCCTTCGTTGCAGTGACCATCGGTTCGCCTCGACATAGAGGCTAGCAATTGGGCTAGTTCGGAAAGCGCCCGTAGCGAGGCGAAGGCCGAGGTGGTGCACGGGATCGAGCAATTTTAGCGCAGAGGATGATGCTGACCCATAAACCATCGAGCAATAGTCAATGCGTGATAGAACTACACTATTCAGAAGGTTCAGAAGGCAGTCGCGGTCTGTGCCCCATGACCGGTGAGAGAGAATTTTTAACAAATTCATCGCTTTGAGACACTTCAGTCGCAACTGTTTTATGTGGGCAATGAAGGAAAGTTTTTCGTCAACAACTACGCCAAGAAATTTATGTTCTTTTTTAAAGGCAAGGCTCTGGCCATTCAGTGTAATGTTGGGGTCAGGCCTGATGCCACGCTGCTTAGAGAAAAGTACACAAACACTCTTTCCAGAGTTAAATTTAAACCCATTGTCATCAGCCCACCTGGACAATTTGTTTACAGCTAGCTGAATTTGTCGTTCACAGATGGCCAAGTTGCAAGATTTGAAGCTTATCTGGACGTCATCAACATATACAGAACAAGAAATAGTTTTTGGCAGCACGCTTTTTAAAGAGTTCATTTTGACTACAAAAAGTGTGCAACTGAGAACACCACCTTGAGGGACACCATTTTCTTGAATGTACTGCTTTGAATATGCATTGCCAACACGAACTTTGAAGGTCCGTTCAGACAAGTAACTTCGAATTGTGCTCAACATGTTTCCTGTGATGCCAAGAGAGAAGAGGTCGCGGATGATACCATAGCGCCAAGTGGTATCATATGCTTTTTCAAGATCGAAAAAGACAGATAAACAATGTTGTTTATGTACAAAAGCATCCCTTGCATAAGACTCAAAGGCAATGAGCTGATCAGCTGTTGATCGCCCAGCTCTAAAACCAGCTTGGTTTTGATAAAGAAGACCATTGTATTCAAGGAAATGGAGAAGGCGACGATTTACCATTTTCTCAAAAAGCTTGCATAGACAGCTGGTTAGTGCGATAGGCCGATAACTAGCAGCAAGTGTGGGTTCTTTTCCGGGTTTTAATATTGGGATGATGATCGCTTCCTTCCATGCTTTAGGAAAGTGTCCTGTGGCCCATACTTTATTATACAGGTAGAGTAGGGTTTCAACAGTGTTCACATGCAGATGCCTGAGCATTCCATATGTGATCCTGTCAGGACCTGGTGCTGTGTTACCACATGTGTCTAGTGCGATCTTCAGCTCCTGCATGGTGAATGGGCTATTGTATCCTTCTGAGGATGGCCTTTTATCATGTATGTGCTTCCTCTCCTCTCTTGCCTTGTGCCGCAAAAAGGAATCTGTATAGTGTGCTGAGCTGAATATGTATTCAAAGTGTTGCCCTAGTGTGTCTGCTTGATGTTCAAGAGAGTCACCACTGGTGCTGACAAGGGGCGTTGGGACTGTGCTATATCCTTTAAGTGCTCTTATCCTGTTGTGAACTTTGTGTGCGTCAGAATAGGAGTTCACTGAAGAAAGGAATGATGACCAGCTTTCTCGCTTGGAGATGCGTCGAATACGCCTGCCATTTGCCTTTGCACGCTTAAAGGCTATTAGGTTTTCGGCTGTGGGGTATCGGCGTAGTTTCGACCATGCCCTGTTTTGAGTTTCACGAGCAGTCTTACATTCTGCATTCCACCAGGGTCTTCGTTTATTTCGTGGCTTACTTGACGTCTGTGGAATGTATTTTTCTGCTGCCTCTATGATGTGCAGCGTGATTAAGCGTTAAGTTTCATCAACGCCTAAGTCAGTAACTGATGAACTGGCCAATGATGACTGTTCCCTGAACATCTTCCAGTTGGCTGCATTTTCTTTGAATTTTCTGGGATTCGACACATTTTCATTTCCGTTCCCAGTATATTTTATTAAGATCGGAAAATGGTCACTTCCGTATAGATTGTTAATGACAGTCCACTCTGTAGCTGCCAGGAACATCGAGGAGCCAATGGCTAGATCTATGGATGTGTAAGAGTTATAAGCTATATTGTAGTAAGTTGGCTGTTTCGTGTTTAGTAAGCATGATCCCGAGGACAATAAGAATTTTTCGATTAGAACGCCTCGGGAGTCCGTTCTTGTACATCCCCATAATGGGTGGTGAGCATTAAAGTCTCCGACCAGCAACCAAGGTTCCGGAAGTTGACCAATCAATTTTTCAAAACTTTCGCTACTTAGCTTATAAGTTGGAGCAATATACAGGGAACATACGGTTGTTATTTTGCCATAAACTAAGCTTCTGATTGCCACTGCCTCTAAGTCTGTGTTGAGTGAGATGTTTCGAGAGGGGATTGATTTTTGTGTTACAATGGCAACGCCACCAGAGGAGTGAGAGCTGCCTTGCCTGTCGTTCCTGAATACATTATATTGCTTAAGGAAATTTGAGTCTGCTGGTTTTAAATGGGTTTCTTGCAGACAAAGTATGTTTGGTTGATAGTCCGCAAGAATTTCATATATATCATCTAAATTTTTAAAGAGTCCTCGGCAGTTCCAATAAATGAGGAGCGCCATAATTAAAAGTTATTTAAGGGACAAGTTTAAATTTAGTTTGTAGGTCCTTGGGACCTGTTATTGGGACTTTTCCCTTTCTTTTTCGCTCCAGAGAGCTTTGCCGCCTAGGCAGCTGGGGTGAAGAAGTTGTGTCCATCGCATCTTCAGATGCGGTGGACGACTGTGCAGATAGCACAGGATTGTCAGTTTTAGGCCTCGACTCATGGGTCGAGGCCTTTGGGCCGGCTGACCTGGGGGTCCGCGCAGCCAGCTTTGCGGGTGGTGGTGGAGTAGCGCTAGCTGACTCCACCGAGGGCGCAGGTGGCGCTGCCCTGGAAGAACTGTGTGCTTCCTGGGCAGGTGCCGACGACCGCTGTGATGCCGCGCCCTGCTGCGTCACAACGGAGTAGTGTGGCTTTTGAGGAAGAGAAAGCCGCTTTCGTGCCTCTCCGTAAGATATGTTTTCGGTGACTTTCAGTGTAATTATTTCTTTTTCTTTTTTCCAGTATGGGCATGAGCGTGAATAAGCTGGGTGGTTACCTTCACAGTTTGAGCAGAGAAGTAGCTGTTCTTCGCAGTTGTCTGTAGGGTGTTCGTGCGAGGCACACTTTGCACATGTGAGTTGGCCACGGCAACTCTGAGAGCCATGGCCATATTTCTGACATTTGAAGCAACGGCGTGGGTTAGGGATGTAGGGCCTCAGTTTTATCTTTGTGTAGCCTACTTCGACAGATTCTGGGAGAGTGCTTGCAGCAAAGGTGAGTACAATGTGCTTTGTTTCTATCTCTTTGTTATCTCGTCTGATCTTTATCCGGTAAACATCTGTGACATTTTGTTCCTTCAGGCCTTCAAGAAGTTCTTGTTCACTCACGCACCTAAGGTCATCATCAGAGATGACTCCTCGGGCAGTGTTTAGTGATCGGTGCGGGCTAATCTGTACCGGTATTTCTCCAAATGATTCGACTGCACTTAGCTTCTGATATTGATGATTGTACATTAATTCTAGTAACAGGTCACCGTTTCCAAGTTTCTTTATCTTATAGCCCTGGCCAATGGCCTCAGTCAACGTTCGGGAAACAACAAATGGGGACACAAGTCGTGCAGTGATTTCCTCGTGGTCACTGTGGACCACGTGGAAACGAGGAAAGTTGTTTATGTTCTTTGAGAAGAACATGGTGGTCTCGGTGCGCCCCCTTTTAGAAGGAGGACGATCGGGGTTAAGGAGTTTAGATGCCATAAAAAATTGTATTGTTCGGCTGCAGTGCCAGCCACCCACCATGGAGCCCAACGAGGGGACGGGACAGAAATTGTCAATTCCTGCCCACGCCAGCTGTACACCGTAACTATAACCCAATATGGCGTAACTCAGGGTAGCTAGCCACACAAGGTTAACCCTCGCCGCCTGGAAGTAGGAAGAAATGAAGAAGGTAAGAGAGGACAGGACAGTTCTAAGAAAGAAAATAGGAAAGTGAAAGATGGAGGGGAGAACAGGAAAAGGTGACTGCCGATTTCCCCCGGGTGGGTCAGCCCGGAGGTGCCGTCTATGGGAAGCGTGGGCCAAAGTGGTGTGTTGCCTCTGCCGAGGGGCCTTAAAGGTCCAAACACTCGGCATTGGCTCAACCACCAGGATCCCCTTTTCCCCAGACACGACGATGCCACGCACGGCTAAGCGTAGGTGCTCGGGGTCCGTGGTGTCGCACAAAACACACAAACACCTGCTTTAACAGGTGCCCCCTGCGGGGGAAGAAGCCCATCCCCAATTTTCTTTCAGTTCAAGGCCACACAATGATGTGTGATTATCGGGGCGTTCAGAAGGTGTGCTCCAAGTGCCGCCTGTCAGGCCACATCGGAAGAGACTGCCACACTCCCCGCTGTTCAAGATGCGGTATTTTCGGACATGCCACGGAGGGGTGCGAAGAACCGTGCCGCAGGTGCGGTGGACATCACACAACTGTTGACTGCGTGCGGCCAAGGTCTTTTGCGGCGGCAGCGGCCTCCGAGGAACACAGAGCGCGCTCTCCAGCAGTAGAGCGACGAGACGTCACACCGGGGGCTGACTCAGTAGCAGCTTCCGACACGGAAGAACTCACCATAGACGAGAAAACCGACGATGATTTTTTTCTGACATCAATAAGGGCACCATAGATTCACCACAAGACTTCCCAGAACTTCCTTCCACATCATCTGACGAGTCGAGCGGAGACGCCAGCCGGAACATAGAGCAGCCGGATGACGCCGCTTCAACATCCAGCGACTCAACATTCCAATCCAGTGCAAGCAACACTTCGCACCTCACCGAGTTTCAACGTAACCCGGTTGCACGTGGCTCCCGAGCGACAGGAGGCGACGGCTCGACGGGTCGACACAGCATGCCACAAAGTGTTCCACAGAACATTCGAGTGAAGAGACTTGTGACTGACTCTCGGAAAATAGACTTGAAAAACCCACTCAACCTCCTCGTCGGATCACTCACGGGCGACAGCCTCATGGAGTGCGACCGCCAGACTGTGAAAAGGGGACATCCCGAGTCGGCAGACAGTGACGACTCGCCCAACTCGAGTAAGCCCAACAAAATTTCCAGTGCCCAGGCGCAGTCTGGGCACTGGGAATTTAGTTCAGAATATCCATGTGCGCACTTTCATAATAACAATGGCAGCAATTAATCTTTTAACTCTGAATGCTCAGGGCTTAAGGAACCTGAACAAACAGAGGGAGATTGTAAACTTTTCCCGTGCTCGCAATGTGGATATTCTTTTCTTACAAGAGTGCAATTTTAGTTGTCCATATGATGTTCAATCTTTTTGTGATCGCTTTTGTGTTCATGCTTTTTTTACACTTACTGATTCACATATGTCTGGTGTTGGAGTTGTTTTCCTTAAACCACATTTTCGTCGTGGTGCCCACTGCGTATATGGTTTCGATGGTCGCACCTTGGCTGTAGATTTCAATGTGCAAGGCAGACGTGTGCGCGCACTTGTGGTTTATGCTCCATCCCAGCGATCTTCCACCTCTGAGTTTTTCGATTCTTTGGATACTTTTTTGTTGGACAATTATCCCACCTTCATAGTTGGTGATTTCAACTGTGTTGAAGACCCTTACAGGGATGTTAGCGGTAGGAGACAAGGTAGGCCCTATAGCGGGGCCCGAGCCTTAAAACAACTGGTACATAATTTCAAACTGAGAGATGGCTGGATAGAGTTGCACGGTGAAACGTTCTTTGCCACATGGCAGCGAGGCAGAAATAAGAGTCGGCTAGACCGCTTTTACTTCCCAGAGAATCTCATTAATTATGTCACTAGTTGTGAAGTCCATACGTTCCCACCCGATGTCCCGGGCATCTCCGACTATTACCCAGTTTCAGTGACACTCCACTTCAATCACCCTGTCCCACATAGGGACCAGTGGAAAATGGACTTGACATTGGCCCACGACCCTCAAAGTGTAGCTTCCTTGAAAGAAGCCTTAGCAGGAACGTGCAGCCACGCTCCTCAACCGAGTAGCTGGGACGCTCTAAAGACCATATGGCGAACGGAGCTCATTAAAGCAGGTCGAAATAGAAGGGCACGTTTAACTGCCGAAATAAATGATACACTTCGTAGGGCACGCATTGTGCGACGGGGCGTGCCCCTCACGTTCACAATGCATGACTATTTGAACCAATTGCAAGCCCGCTATGAACTCTTACTTCGACTCAACTCCCGAACTGCGGCGCAGACATACATCAATGGAAGGCCGATCGCAGACCCTTCTGTACTGCGCAGTGTTCGCTGTGGCTCGTTAGAATGTCGAGAGGTGATCCCTTTCGTTCAGTTGCCGGACGGAACACAGTCTGATCATGCTGATGATATTGAAGCCGTTTTTAGCACGCACTTTATGCACTTATTTACAACAGAGTGCGATTTTTGCACAGGCATAGCCTGCATTCCTGAGGAGAGTCGTGATAGTCTGTGTGGCCCAGTCACCCTAGAGGAGCTAAACTTTACGCTCCAAGGGATGAATGCCTCTGCTGCCGCAGGCCCTGATGGGCTACCACTTATTTTCTACTAAACTTTCTTCACCGAAATACACGCCCACCTGCTATCAATGCTTAATGGACTGCTTACTGATGGGCTTCAGCCATAGACAGAAGGCCATAGACAAAGCAGCCTCTCTCAAGAAGGAGGACACGGGATGCCTACTGCCCTCAATAACGCTCTGTGTAGGCTTCCCATACATGATCACTAGGAACATCAATATCACCGATGGCCTAGTGAACGGCGCCATGGCAACGCTGCGCTACATTCACAACAACATGAATAAGCCAGCGCACCTGTGGATGCAGTTCGCCAATCCCAAGACAGGCTCATTAACTAGAACCAAATGTCTGCACCACAGAATTCACGACAAGGCAATTGACTCAACATGGGTGCCGATCGAGACAGTCAAGTTCTCGTGTCACCTCAAAGGAAGAGCCATAGGACATATTTAACTCAAGCGAGACCCGTTCCCTATAACAATGGCATCAGCAATTACCATACACAAGTTGCAACAGGGTTTTTCTAGTCAGTAGTGGTCTATGACTACAGTTCGCAACGTTCTCAAGCTCTCATGTATGTCGCTCTCAGCCGAGTTACAAGCCTCGGCGGTCTCTACTTAACCATGTCGGACGAACCACGAGAAGGGTCGACAGCCAAGTTCCAATGACCATCACTGAACAATGCAACTCACTCATCAAGGCATCAGTTCCCAGTCGGGTTTGTGAATATACGCTCATTCTCCTTGCATGGGAGGGATGTAGCACACGACCATGTCCTAACCAAGTGGAAGATCCTGTCTGATAAACTTGAACAAGTCTCACGGTATTGCCAATTGAAATCAAAGGGTCTGACCTTCAAACCAAGCAGTCGGTGTTGCCATTTACGCACACCCAGACGTGGCTCTGACACCATTGGAGTTTGCCAACCTACACTTTGACGTTGGTGATGTGTGTGGAGTCAAGCTTGAATCTCGGCTCAACATTGTGTGCGTCTACTTGGTTGCTAACCTACCTCAACGAGCGGCACATGACTTCATGACTTGAGCTCTTCCTGGCAGCCTCAAAATTCATCCAATGGTTGTCATTGGTGACTTTAATCAAGATTCCAGAACACATTGACACTTCTTGGAAGCAATAAAGGATTCACTTGGGCTACACTTGATGACTCCACCAGACAAAAGCTACAACCAAGTACAGGAGCTGCTTAGACCTCATAGCCAACCCCTACCCCAGCGTTAAGGAACTAGACTACATATCTGTGCATTTCAGCGATCACAAGGCAGCGATCGTAGATGTAGATTCACTCAGGCGCAAAGCCTTCACCGGCCATGAGCCATCAGCAGACATCTTCCCAGATCTGAACTTTAAGAAAGCATGAACACAACCTAAAACACCAAGGCAGCAGAAGTGTCGTGTTAAAGAAGGCAGACAAAGTGTATAGTCAAAAAGTGCAGTCAAATAAACCACTGATTAAGCACAAGCAGGTCTCATTGTAAGTGCCTAACAGTGCATAAGTAAAGGCTTTCGCCTTGCAGCACTTTAGGCAACCAAAGTGCCCCTTGAATTTTTTTGCCATGCTCTTCGTTCCATAGCAGGCATCAAACGGGGTCCAATTGAGCACTCCTTACTAAGGCTTTATGAGACTCTTCGCCACATCCAGTACAGTCTCCCAGTACTTTCTAATATAAGCACTTCCTTCCTGCTTGCAGACTTCAGAGAGCGTGCAAGCGCAGGCACTGAAGATATGCCTTGGACTGCCCAGATGCACCTCTAACAAAGGCAGAATTGAAGAGGTACATGCTCGCCCAATATTTATATACTTGTTTCACGAACCGCTTCGTGTGTATTTATGAGCACTTACACAACACCGCCATCACCCACTGAGCAAGGTTTTGGATGAGTGGCCGGACTGAAGTTTTACAAGTGCACTCCGCTGCCATCAGTTGCAAGTACCTACAGGATATGCCCTCCCATGTCCCGCCCATCCACCATGGGTGATGGATAAACCTTTGGTGCTCCTACGTGTTCCCGGGATACTAAAGAAATCAATGGTGCCATTTAGTCGGCTACGACAACTTACTATGGTGCACATCTGGAGAGAATATAATTATATTCACTGACGGATCTGTGTCAGCACAGGTATCCACTGTAGCTGTGGTCAAACCCTCTCAGAAAACAACTCTCCATTTCCTTTTGGGGCATACTTTTACGTCAACCGCTGCTGAACTTGTAGCCCTTCGAGAATCTGCTACATGTGGGGAACCACCTCTAAAATGGTGTATATTCACAGACTCAAAGACTGCATTGCAAATTTTGGAAAATTTCTTATGCCACACCGCCTACCAGTCTCTGGCACTAAACATCATAGAGCTCCTTACATCTGCCTGACTACAGGGCCACATGATAATGTTTCAGTGGATCCCTGCCCACTGCGGGCTCCATGGAAATGAACAGGCCGATGCTAAAGCTAAAAGTGCCCTCAGATATGGCCTCCAAACAGCTGTGCCTTTTTGAAGATCGGATACCACGTGTCTTCTTACGAGCTGTATGAAGAATGCTACGGAAGCTTACTGGGCCCAGTCAGACGCTCAACACGTCTGTCTAGGAAGACTCGATCGAACACTGACATTTTGTTCCGCATAGAATTCCATGCCATCATGCATACTTGCTACATAAACTTCGTTTAAAAGAGGCTTTTGCACGCAAGCACTTGCATTTAATTGGATAGGCGGACTCCCTAGAATGTTCAACTTGTGGCATCCCTGAGACTGTGGACCATATATTATTGGTGTGCTCGGTGTACGCACATAAACGAAAAGTGCTAGTCATTTCGTTGAAGCGTTTGGACAAGAGGCCTCAGCCGGAGAAGCTGCTGCTGGGCACTTGGCAGGACAAGGGAGTTCAGGCAGTGCGGGCTCTTTGCCGTTTTTTGTGCAACATCGCACTCGACTCACGTTTGTAACGTAAGTTGCTGTGCCTGTATATTTTCATATGCCTTCTCCCACATCGTCATCCATCATGACCTTTTTTTCTCCCCTTTCCCAGTACAAAGTAGCAGGCCAGATTTAATCATTCCAGCCAACCTCTGTCTTTCCTATAAATAAACGGGCGTATGCGGTGCCTTGAAGGCTAGAGTCTGGCCCCGAGAAACGTGACTGATCCCACGAGAGCAAAAAAGCAGGCAGAGACTGCACACAGAATCCTGATCAACGGGAAGAGCAGCAAAAGATGGCTGATGTCACTCCGGAAGTTCAGATTGCTGGGGATAGCCCCTGGGCCTTATTACTGGCATTATTACTACTGGGCATTTCCCTGGGCAGTCAAATTAAGCTGCATATGCAATGCGACAGTGGACATGTTACAGCATCTGCCCTGGCAGCAAGGTGGAAGCAGCAACCGTACACACAGGGCTGGCCAATTTAAAGGAGCTGAGCCGAGCGATATTGCACAGTGTGTTCGGGAGAACATGGTCCCCTATGCAAATAGACTAGTTACTTGCTCCATCCCGGAACCCACAACTAGGGGAAAGTGCATGCTAAGGCAATGTTGGCGAATGCAGAGCTGAAGAACGTGTGGCAGGCTTAAGTCTGCATTTGTTGACCTCTCAAGTCTGCAAACAGGGGAGGGACAGCTCGCACGGGACGGGATCCAGTACCATGCCGTTACAACTCGTGACATTGCGGGCCAGCTGGCTCATGCAGCACACCCTTTTTTAGGACTACGTCAAACCCAGAAGATTGAGGACAAGTCTGCTCAGCAGCAGAGGAAGTCCGTCCCAAGGAGCCAAACCTCGTTTCTGGAGAAGCAAATCCCGCCTCTCCCCCAACCAGTTCTGGCCCCTCTGGACATATAAGCATGATGCAATGTATGGGCAAGTCGTTGGGGCCATGGGACAAGAACTCGATGAGCCAAGCAACTGCTCCTAAACCCACATACAATGGCATCAGGTTGCATGCAAATGCTCATCGCGGAGCCACTGCCGTGGATCCAGGGGAGATGGGAGCCGCACCCCTTTGAGACACAAGCGGGCGTCCACCTCAACCCTGGCCTACCAGGCTCCATGACTGCCCTCCTGGTCATTGACACAACTGATGCACAATCCCCAATCAATGCCTCAAGCCACCCATTCAATGCACAAAACAGGGGCACCCAGCACCAGTCCCGATTTGGTCCGAATCATCGGCGACCTTGTGCACCAATTCATGCGGACATCACAGTGACCCCACCGCTAGCAGCAATGAACAGACGCCGATCCTATCGCTCCCAAAAGTACAAGCGATAGCGATGCATCAAGGTTGGCTTCTTAAACCTACACGGCACTCGCTGCACGCAGGAATGAGTGGAGCTCTACCGCGCACTAGATGCAGAACAATTCATGGTGTATGCAGTTGGGGAAATGCACCTGCGGGATCTGGAAGAGCCCTCTATCCACCCAGAATGGTGCTGGGCGAGCAACAATGGACAGGAAGGTCGCAAGGGTGGTGCAATGGCGCCGAGACTTAATGGTGTGCACCATAGCAGGCATGTTGCGACTATCTGCAGGTCTCTGGCGATGTGTTGAGGCATAGCCTCCTTTATACTGTCTGTGCCTGGCAACTGCACGCTCCGCAGCCGTCGTCGCTGCTCCTCCTTAATTTGTTGAGAAGTCACGCCGCTGGCTGCTGAGAGATGGCGACGGTGTCACGAAATCGGCGCACATTTTATTAAGCCGGCGCGGCGCGAGGCCCGTGCGGCGCCGCATCGAAATTTCCAAAAGGTTCGAGAAAAGCCTCCTTCCCTGCGTGAGAGCGCGCATAGCTTCATATGCGTCGCCGTCACCCTCTTTCTCATCACCCGGCGATGACGGTGACTCATCAGTCTGGAAAATGCCAGCTGTCTCCAGAACCTTCGGCGGCGCCTGACCAATGACGACGCGCGGCTCGACGGGAGGAAAAGGGAGCGCTCTAACCGGTGAAGCTAAGTGTGCGTGCGCGCTAGCCTTGGCGCGTGTTAACAAAGAGACGCAGTGCGCCCTATTTATTGAGGCCGCGCCGCTTGTGTAGTCAGTCAGTCAGTCAGTGACTGCAGCGTGTTCGCTAGTGCTTTGGCTGGACTCCCGGGGATCACCCGCTGCTGGCAAGCCCACGGACCTGCGAGGGAGCGGCACTCGTCTTGCATGGCGGCCACATCGTGACTCTCGAGGCGTCGGACTGCAACAGTGCCCGGTGAACAATTTGGTGTTTGTTTACGGTGACTCTCTCGTGTTTGATCTGTGTTGTAAAGCCTCTGTGTTACTGAATACTTCTGTAGTTGTATGCTTAGCGTTGTTTTTGTGGACCTTTCGTCTGTGCATTTTAAGTGTTCTTGTGTATTCCTCTGTATCGTCTTTTGCTGTGTATAGAGTTTGTTTTGTTTGTTACTTCTGACTCCTATCCTTACTCTGGCTTGAACCGGCGACAGCTGGGCACCAAACGGCCATCCACTTCTGTCACTACAAGGTAGTTGAATTCTGGCTGAGCTTGCCACGCAGGTCGAGGGCATCTCCTTTGCGACGGGAACAGCTATCCCCACTCATTCAAAGGGTGTCTGGGAGTGTGCGCACCGTTAAGGGCGCATCGTTAATAATAATCTTCTAATTATTAACGGGTGACAATTATTCTGGCGTCCGCGACAGGACGTTTGGTGCACTCAAGCTCAGAGGACGGAGAACGAGTTGGAAGAGTTTACGAAGAGGTCGTAAACAGTGTAGCAGCAGAGTGATAGCGAGAGGTAGTGCTGCACGGAAGCGTTTAGGCAAGGTTCACTAAGCAGACTTTAGGCTACACCCAAACGGTTCGCGCTTCAGATATGAACCTGAAAGAGCTGATAGAGGCTGGCACCCAGCTGGGTTTGTCCGGTGCCGAACTGCGCAAATGGGTTAGCCAGAGAGAAAAAGAAGAGAGAGAGCAGGAATACAACGAGAGAGGGCTCGAAAGGAAGTCGAGGAAGAAAGAGAGAGAGCAGAAAAAGAACGAGAAAGGGCTCGAAAGGAGCGCGAAGAGGAATTTCAGCGGGAAAAGGAATTACTTAGTATGAAACTTCAGCTTCAAAGTTCAGGGAACAACAACGGTTTAGCTGAAGTGCATAGCCCCAGTGAAGGACATAGCAGCTTGCGGATAGGCTCAAGTAAATTGATCCCGAAATACGACGAGAGAAGAGACGATCTCGATGCGTTCCTCTTGCACTTTGAAAGGATCGCCATAAATGCAAATTGGACAGACAGTGAATGTGTTACCAAGACTTCCTCCTGAGGATGCAGGCAGCTATAAAAGGTGAAAGCTGCATTACTTAAAAGGTTTAGATTTACGACGGATGGGTTTCGTGAGAAGTTCAGGACTGGAAAACCTATGGATGGTGAAACGGCAACACAGTAGAGAGATTTAGCTTACCGTGATCCGCGATCCGCTACTGGGATCCGCCACCGCGCATTCTACTGCGCATGCCCAGACCCCCCTTGACGCTGACAGATGGCGCCACATACCGGATGTCGGCACATTGACCTGCCGCGTCGGGACCAATAAGCTTGACCGCCCCGCCCACGCGCGGTAGAGAGCCACGGTGGCGGATCGCGGATCACGGTAAGCTAAATCTCTCTAGTAGGTTGCGCGATTGAGTCATTATTTTTTGACCGCTGGACTGAACTGTCAAAAATTAAATTAGAGTATGGTGCACTTCGCAAACTCCTAATTAAGGAACAATTCCTGAGCAGCTGTCACCCTGGTCTGTCACTGTATTTAAAAGAAAGAAAAGCTAATACTTTGGACGAAATGATGAATCTCGCAGACCAATATTTCGAAGCTCAGGGAGGCGAAAATTTGAGAAAAAATGTAAATTCTGAAACCCCTCCAAAGCCCGAATTCCGGCAGACACACCCTAGCATAAAGTCACCCCCGAGGTGCTATCTCTGCGGACAACTAGGCCATTATGCACCTAACTGCCGCAAACTCTAAACCAACAATCCATCCACGTGTTGGAAATGCGGACAGAAGGGCCACAAAGCGATGTGTCCCGACGCAGACAAGGCAGCTCCCTAGGCGGCATGCCCGAGGGCTCTGTCAGAGTCGGAATGTCGCCTGGAGGAAGAAGATGCCGATGGCTTTATTGAGCTGAAGAACGGCAAGAAAGTCTGCGTGGTGCACGGTCTAGAGGAGAAGGAGGCAGAGAAGGTTGTTAATCGGAAGAAGGATAAGAAAATCTGGGTGGTGAACGCCGTACTACATGCGCAACCTGGATCTGCGATGAATCGGATGCTGGTTTCAAGGGGAAAAATAGGAGGAAAATCAGTTTCCATGCTACGACATAAAGGTAGCAGTGCCTAATCGATAAACAAAGTTTGATTCAGGAGAATGATCTGACTGGTGTGCTGTTACTCTGCCGTGGTGTGTGCTGTTAGGCTGGTGTGCTGTTAAGCTACCGTGTGTGCTGTTACTCTGCCGGATTGCGACCAGATCTTCAAGGCAGACCTTGGATTCTACCAACGGTTCAGGCCAGGAGTCCTTCGCCGAGTCGACCGCCCGGGCACCACAGCAGATCGCCGTGGGAGCCAGGGCTCCGCCCTGCCGCAAGATGGCCTACGCGGCCTCCCTGCCCAAAGCTCATTGATTCATCATCAATGCACCAGATGGCAGCACCATAGATGATGTCATCGATGCACTCAAAAGTCACCGGCCCAGCCGGAGTTAAGTCCCTCCAACATATGGGAGGAGTAAAGTTTGGTGTCGCTGCTGCCTCAAACAGCGCTGCCATGAAGCTCAAGACTCGAGGCGCTATTTTGCTTAATGGCGTTTCAGTGCCACTAGTCAGTGTTGGCCCAGAAATTGTTCATGTATCAGTCTTTCGAGTGCCGCTGTGGGTGGCCGATGCGCCGCTCGCCGCAGCGTTATCAGTTTACGGCAACGTCCAAAATGTCCATGAGCCGGCGTTCAAAGGTCGGCCAGGTGTTGGTACAGGCATCCGAGTCGCTCGGATAGAGATGAAAAAGCCCATCCTGAATTTTCTGAAGGTCGAGGGTTACAGAGTAATGTGCGACTACCGCGGTGTAGAGAAGCTGTGCTCACGTTGCCGCCTGGCAGGCCACGTCGGAAAGGACTGCCACACCCCCCACTGCAGTAGGTGTGGCATTTTCGGACACGAAACGGAGGGCTGCGAAGAACCGTGCCGTAAGTGTGCTGAAAGTCACGCCACGGTTGACTACATCCGACCAAGATCATTTGCTGCAGCAGCGGCAACGGAGACGCAAGAAACGCCTGAAGTGCCAGCTGTCACCTCGGGTGGCAACACAGAAGATGAATCGGATGCCGACACCTTCACGATTGATAAAAAATAATAATGCCCGAGCGAGAGCGGCACAAAATCACTTGACACAATCTTCCCAGCACTGCCAATGACTTCTGAAGAAAACACAAGTGACGAAGCCACTTGCCAAAGCTCGTCCAAGTCAGCGACCGTACCAGCGTCACATAGTGATGCAAACCTCAACGATAGAAGTGCTCCAAGTACCAGCGAGCTACCGCACAACCCTGTTGAACGCGGCTCCCGTGCAGCTGAACGAGACGGCCAAACATCCCGCCACAGCATGCCTGCGTGCGTGCCTCAGCCTTCTCGTGTCGGCAAGCTACTCGCCAAAAGTAAAAAAATGGACTTGAAACACCCACTCAGCCACCGCATCAGTGCACCCCCCTTGGACATCGCCATAGAAGAAGATCGCCACGGCATGAAACGGGGACACCCTGCTTCAGCGGAAAGCGACAGGTCCTCTGATACCAGTAAGCCCCACAAGATTGCAAGTGCCCCGACGCAGTTAGGGCACACTTCTCCCTAGAAAAATGGCCTCATTTCAGTGTTTTCCTCTTTTTCTTAGTCTCAAAATATCTGCGTGTGCTCTTCTCATAATGGCGATTGTACACCTTCTATCTCTGAATGCTCAGGGCTTGCGCAGCCTAGACAAACAGAGGGAGATTGTGAACTTCGCGCGAGCACTTAACGTAGATATTCTTTTTTTACAAGAATGCAACTTTAGTTCCCCGTATGATGTTCAGTCTTTTTGTTCCCGGTTTTGTGTTGAAGCATTTTTTACGTTAACTTGTGCATTTATGAGTGGAGTCGGAGTTGTATTTCTTACGCCTGCTTATCGACGCGGTGCTGATTGTCATTTCGGGTTTGATGGACGCACGTTGGCAGTTGACTTTAACCTGCATGGTCGTCGTGTGAGAGCACTTATAATCTACGCTCCAGCGCAGCGCTCTTGTACCTCTGAATTTTTTTATTCACTCGATGCCTACATGTTTGATAGCTATCCCACTTTTCTGGTTGGGGATTTCAACTGTGTTGAGGACTCTCACAGGGATGTCAGTGGTCGCAGACAGGGCAGGCCTTACACAGGCGTATGAACACTAAAACGGCTCATATGTAGCTTCAGACTTAGAGATGCGTGGATCGATCTGCATGGTAACGAATTTGAAGCAACATGGCAACGCGGCTCTAACATGAGCCGATTAGACCGCTTTTACTTCCCTGAAAATCTAGCTACTCATGTTACCAGCTGTGACGTCCTCAGATTCCCGCCTTATGTCCCACGCATCTCTGATCACTTCCCCGTATCTGTAAAGTTATTATTCCACCAGTCAGCTCAATTTAAGAATCACTGGAAAATGGACACTACACTCATATATGATCCGGTGAGCGTTGCCACCCTGCGTGTGGCACTCGAGTACACGTGCAGCCGCCCAGTAGAGCCGCGATGTTGGGATGCCTTGAAGGCCAGCTGGCGTGCAGAGCTAATGAAAGGAGGTCGAGAAAGAAAGTTGAGGCTGACAGCTGAAATAAATGATACCCTTCGGAGAGCACGTATAGTGCGGCATGATGAGCCTCTCACGTTCACCATGCAGGATTATCTAAATCAGGTAAAAGCTCGTTATGAACTCCTGCTTTGCCTTAGCTCGCGCACAGCTGCAGAATCGTTTGTAAAGGGGAGGCCTGTTGCTGACCCCGCGGTCCTTCGCAGTGTTCGCAGTGGCTCTTAAGAAAGGGGTACATCGATTCCCTTTGTTGTATTGCCGAACGGGACACAGTCTGACAGCGCCGAAGACATACGGAAAGTATTCAGCGCACATTTTTGCACTTGTTCACGACCAAAGGTAGAGATAGTGAAAGTCTGAACTGTGATGTACGAGAATTTTGTTCAGGTATAGCTCGCATTCCTGAACTCCGGGAAGATCTTTGCAGTCCAATAAAATGCAGGACTATATGGCATATAGTCCTGCATTTGCATTTTGCAGATATCGCAGTGAAAACCTGTATCCAAACCCGAACCCACCAGGCCAAGGACAGCTGAAGAAGGAAACCTGTATCCAAGCTTCAACCTGGCGGATGGAAAGGAGCTGAAGTTTTGTGACTGTGTATCACCCATGCCGAGACATGACATGAATAAAGCTAATCCAGGAGACCAAAAGTATGCCTTTTGCAAGCATGCATGCTTTACACTTGAGGCACATCTCATGGAGAGCATCATTTCTGCCAAACATTTTGTGTCACAACTGCAGCAGACACTCACTGAGGCCTTGCACAAGGTCTAAAGCTGGGATATTAGTATTATTTGCAACACAATCATGAGGAGTGATGTCGGAGCTGTGCAACCATGCAAAGTATCACCATAGCATGATGGCATTCCCATGCTAAAGGTGTCTCATGCACTGAGACCAGACTGCTGTCTTGAACCTTTCGTGTGTCCTCATTCCTTGCACTCTGCGAGTACGCACATCCATATGCTCTGCGTGTTGATAACTATAAAAAAATTTTGCCACACTCGCAGTAAGTGGGCGCGTAAGGTCATGCAGTGTGCATGTCCACGCACTGTACGGGTCGATAACCACGCACAGATTTTGTGTGCTGAGTCGCGCACAATATTTTCAGTGGGGATGTGCACTTCACCGTGACCATTCCTTTTCACAGGAAGTGATATGTGCTTCACAGCCTCCCACTTCCGCGCAGCTCGGTCAAGACGTGATGTCACGGCAGCAGTGAGCAGGCCTGAAATTAGTTCTAGGTGACACTGGCACGGTCCACTGCTGCCACTGCGCCACTCTCACCTGCGGATGCACGTTGCTTGGAGCAACCTTTGCCTCTTCAGACAAATTGGTGGGAAAACACGCACGCAGTGCACCATCAGCGGAAGGACATCCTCGTGGCAGAAGTCACATCAGTCTCATGTGGCGGCGTGCGGAAGACACATGACAGCGCTGATCTCGCCTTGTGTCGACTGCGCGATTCTTTTTTCGGCCAGCAGACTGTATTCCAGCATCTTGTCCTTGTCACCTGCCACGATGATCGCATTTGCTCCGCAGCACACCACTCGGGCACTCTAAACAAGTGTACTGTCCTGTGCGAGTTTTTCCCTACATGAATGTTCAGTGGACGCTCATATCCAGTATCATGAGCGTCTGCATCGCTACCTAGGTGATACTGTTTATCTTTTTTTTAATAACATTGCTTATTTCCTCAAGGCATAAAGGAATATGTAAAAATAAAATAAAAAGGGGTATTGAATGAAAGAAAAAAAGAAAAGCTTACACTATTCTGGATACTGTTGTGACTAATGCACCAATGCGCTTTTTTACAGCTATTCAGCCGTGGGACCGCTGTTGGCATCCGCATATACAGGGAAGCTAAGGCAGAAGGCATGACTGGCTCTGAGGGTACAGAAGCATTCACCAGAATAGTCAATGGCTTATTTGACGCTTTGAGTATTAAGCTGCAAGAAAGAGGCATCAAACGCAACTCAAAGCAAATACAGGCAAGCCAAAGTGCCTTCTTCCCTCAGTGCCTGATATTTCATGCATGTTGACGCTTACCATATGCATAAATTTTACTTCATTCATTCAGGTCATAAAAGCCTTCTTGGAGATGTTGAATGTCACAGAAAAAAAATTGCAGCGAGAAAGGGCTCCAGCTCTTTGCATCGTAACTAACAATGAAATCCCTGCGTGTTACTTTGATGTCAATACTGGACATCATCGAGTTCCATCTGGATCAGGGTGCCCACTGTTTCGACAGCAAAGTTAAACCAGGACCCCTTAGAGGTGACAATGTGCTTGTTGCTTCTTTATATGAGTGTTAAGCTATGAGTGTTGTAGTTCATTGCAGATGAACAAACTATATACCTTTTTCAGCGCCACTTTGGACTTGTGGCGTTGGAGGGGACGAATCACACCCTACCATGGTCAACTTCAAGCAGATATTCTGCCTTCTTGGTTTATACACGCCGATAAGGATGGCTTTACATGGCAGCATGCAAGGTGTGCCATGCAATGTGCTTGTCAGTGTTCAGGACACACTGAAGAAGACAAAAGAGATTCACAGCACTAAGCAAGCTTCTCTGCATGGCTCCATTGAAAGAAAATTAATGGAGATTATCAGATTCTACCAGGTTGCCTGAAAAGGAGGAAGATGACCACAACTACCTCAAAGGAAAAGTGGACGAAGCTGCTATTTACTACTTGAGTGAATATGTAGTACATAAATTTGAAAAACATATGGCATGCATTCTGTGCTTAAAAGATATAAGCAGTCAAACCCCACTGTTGGCTCTGATGCATACGTCACCACTTACAGGAGCTTTAAGGAGGGCTGCATGAAGCACCCAACAATTAAGATGTTGAGTGTGATGAAAGTGTTCACAAAGTAGTCTCTGCTACACTAAATAAGGCTGGACCCTGCACAAACATTTTTTGGAAAGTGCTGGAAGAGCTAGAGAAGTGCAGCCTTGCATGTTTAGGTTGTACTGAACATATGTCATCATTTATTTGTCAAATATTCAACTTTGTTATCAATACAAGAATGCACTTTTTCTCTGGAGATGCTAATCAACAGCTAAAGAGCAAGGAGAAAGTGGCTGCTGCGAACAAAAAGGCACGTCTATTGTAACTGTTTGGCCCCCATTAAAAGCAGCTCCAACTAAGATGTATGTTTTTTTTTTCTATATGGTTTGAGTAAATTGCTTTCAGTCTGACTTTTTCTATTACCGACATTTTGCGTGTTTTATCCTTAATAACGTTGAGGTTTCACGGTGGTAGCACTGCATCTTGCATAAGAAGCGCGCATGCAAGTGTTGACTGCCTCGCTTCACCGATGGTACTTGGATTTAGGTTACAATATTTTTACATCCGATTCGTCTACCATTTCGTGGCTCGCCTTAAGCAAAGAATCATTTAGTTTGTAGGGAAGTAAATAAACAAAAAAAGCCATAACCGACCAAGAACCAGATATCTCACTGAATGATTCACATCATGATCTTATCTGTGCCTCCCAGGAGCGTTCTCACTGGCTTAATGCCACGCAGTTGGCACATTCAGAATAATACCTGTGTATGGTCTTAGAAATATCGTAGTTAAACGAAAATTAACGGTGCAAAGTGCCGTGAAACACAGCGTGCACGTCTCACAGTGGTAGCTTATTCGACAAGACACCGACCAGACCGGCTAACAGAGTCGACAGCGCCACCTCATGAGGTAGCCTAATGGGGCCACGTTTGGCTGCAGAAATGCAGCGGAGTTTGAAAACTGACCAGGTAATCTAGTAACGCTGATTGCTACTCGCATCAAGTCACCAAACCACACGATGCAATGCCTGACAGTGAGGAAAAGGGGGCGGCTACAGCAGATATATGACCGTTATTTTGAGCCAGCTAACCACGCTGTTAAAACGCTCATACTTCGACTGATCTTCGTTGTTCTCACTTCTCTGTTGCTGCTCAGGATGCCACATGATAACCACAACGAATGGAGACATCCCAGCTATTATGGCCACTTTGCGTCCTACCTAGCCACAGCCATCTTAACAGGGTCCAGGCTCCTTACAGCCGGCCTGCCTATCGGGCTTCCCCACGGCGTCGGCAAGCAAGGCCCGAGGGTCAAGGGCGTGGGCAGCGCGTGCCAACCTGGTGCCACATTGGTAACAGCACGGAGGCGCCCTTTGCATTGGCGTCTGCCCGGGAGACGAGGGTATGGCCGCAGAGAGGCAGTCTACCGGCACCAGCGCCATTCGCCAGCCATATCTTGGAGGAGCTTCGCCGCATAAACCCCATCCGGCCCCTCGAGGAGGCCAACATAGGCTGGTGTTTGCTGTGTGACACCTTGCAGTGTTTTAAAAAGCGCACACCCTTAGCGTGTTACACCAGGAATAGCAGCAGCTGCACGAAACTTAGTGCCAGGCTCTGGAGCCTGGTGCTCCAAATGGCACCAGGCGCCGCTTGCTGACTGGGTTTGCCACAGCTCCAAGTCAGAGCCAGAACACACCACAAGTACCTGCTGTTCACGACACTGGCAGGTGGCAACCTTCTAGCCCTGGGCGATGTTTAGTTCATCGTGAACACTCTTGCTGTACTTTTTCTTTTTTTAACCCCCATGAGGGATACCGTCTTGTGAAGGGGGAGTGTGGGGTCTTTGACCCGTTTGCACATGCAAGAACAGATCCGGCGGCACTCGGCCAGTGATAACGCTACTGTGCATGTTGGGCACCTTGGACTCTGACGCGCAATGCGGCATGTGACCCGAGCGCTTAGACAAGCTGCGAGCAAGCAGCTGGTGGGGGCTTTTTGTCCGGACGGCCCGTGTGGAAGTGTCCGCCGGGAGCTCTACGTGAGTGTTTGCATTAATGAAGGACTGTTTTTCTTTCGGCACATCCTTCAGCGCGGATGTTTTTTTGTCTCTCCACATAGGGCTTAGCCTTTCCTCGTTTTTTTCACTGTTACACCGGCCTCTTATGTTGTGGCACGTTATCTGTCCTCCCTCCCTTGTATGGTGTGGTGCAGCAAATGGCAAGATTGGTGCTGTTCTTTTTCCCGCAATTTCATATTGTTACGAAGTGTTCAGAAAATCCAGGCAAAGGAGGAAGATGAGTTGGAGGTGTTCGTTCCGTTGGACATTGTCTGGTAGTGCCTATGCTACCGTCCCGCTGGCTGTGTGAACCTGGCTTGTCAAGCCTGCCAGAAGGTTTTCCTGGTCACGTTACAGGCTTGATATGGTGGTGGAGGTGCTGGGTGAAAATCCTAGGAACTACATTCAGTGCAGCTAGAACTGGATCATCGTAGGAGTCGTCACCTTGCTGGCCTTGAACCACTGGCCAGTGCCATGCAACCTGCTGATAACCCACCAGCAGCCCATGGTGACGCTGCAATCAAGGCTAAAGACCGGCCTGCGGACACAGGGACTGGCTTACGCAACACTATCGGCAGCCCCGGACTTGAAGACGTTGACGAGTGGCTGGCCCACTACCAACAGGTGAGCTGCTACAACCGATGAGATGCTGCTGCTCAACTTGCGAACGCAGTTTTCTTCCTGACAAATACTGCGCTAGTCTGGTTCGAAAACCATGAGGACTTTCGGACAACCTGAGAGCATTTTGTGACCCAATTGTGCCTGTGCTCTGGTGACTGCCTTACGTGGAAAAAATGCACTTAACACCTGCTCACACAGAGGGCTCAACTACCGGGAGAAACTTGCACAACCTATATAGAGGACATCTTGAGGCTCTGTAAAGCAACAAATGCTCAGATGACCGAGGAAGATAAAGAAGACATTTGCTGAAAGGCATTGCTGACGATGTTTACAATTTCTTGATACCAAAAGATGACCTGGATGCCGTTTCTGATCTCATTCGCCACGTCCACACTTTTGAGACACTGAGGACTCGTCCCGTAACACCAAAATTTGGGTGACTAGCCAACGATGCAACTGTGGCTAACACTGAAAATAGCTTCACAGAATTGTCATTCACGATCAGGCAAATAGTTTGCGAGCAACTACAGCGCTTCGAGCTGTCTGCGCGGTGTCCCACGCATCTCTGATCACTTCCCCGTATCTGTAAAGTTATTATTCCACCAGTCAGCTCAATTTAAGAATCACTGGAAAATGGACACTACACTCATATATGATCCGGTGAGCGTTGCCACCCCGTGTGTGGCACTCGAGTACACGTGCAGCCGCCCAGTAGAGCCGCGATGTTGGGATGCCTTGAAGACCTGCTGGCATGCAGACTTCTTTTCACCAACTAAAGTTTTTACTAACATCGCATCCAATTCTGTATTTCAACCCTCCTACTCCACCGTAATTGCATACTGATGCCAGTGAAGTTGGCATTGGTGCTGTGTTGATTCAGTGTTATTGCGACAAGGAACATGTTACAGCTTATGCCAGTCGCTCCTTAAGTAAACCTGGGTGCAATTACAAATTACTGAGCAAGAGTGCCTCACCGTAGTTTTTGCAGTTAGCGGTTTCACTGCTATTTGTACTGACGCCCATTCACAGTGGTTACTAGCCATGATTCCCTGTGTTGGCCGATCAACCTCCGCGACCCGTCTGGCCGCCTTGCGTGGTGGTCAATCCGTTTGCAAGAATTTGATTATACGGTGTCATACAAGAACAGCCGCCAGCAAGCTGATGTGGACTGTCTCACGTTTGCCGGTTGCGATGACAGAATGTGACGCCGACAATTTTGCCGATTATATTGCCGCGGTATTATCTCTTTTCCCTGATGCCCGCAAGTTCCGCACTGAGCAGAGGCAGGATAAGAAATTGAAGCCATTCTTTACTGCTGTACAGGACCACCCCTTTTGTGTACGTGGCGGCCTTTTGTAAAAAAAAGGCTATTGTGGCACTGGCTTCTGCTACCTTCTGATGGTACCTCGCAGACTACGATCTTCTGTTTTGTACGCCATGCATGATGATCTCACTTCGAGACATCTGGGATCTGCAAGGATACTCCATCGCATCCAAGAATGTTTTTACTGGCCATAGATGTGAGAAACCACTGAGAAGTATGTGGCGAGCTGTGATCAGTGTGCCAGTCACAAACGTCCCACTGGTGCTCTCTCTGTTCTCTTACACTCTGTAAAGCTGCCAATATCTCCTTTTGAGCAGGTTGGCGTAGACCTACTGGAGCCCTGTCTCAAGTCTTATGACTGTAACCGCTGGATCGTTACCTGCTCTGATTATCACATGCATTATTGTGAAACGGCAGCTCTTCCGTCGGCTACAGCACACCAGGCCTCCCTCTTCGTTTTACACTTCATTATACTTCGCCATAGGCCACCATGGGTTTTTACCGCAGATGTTGTGGAAGAACTCCTTCGCTTGTGCACAACGCATTTTCGACACACTACACCTTACAGTCCTCAAACAAATGTGGTAGACGTGTATGAGACATGGCAAGAACTAAAACGGACTGTGCTAGACGAGTAAAGTGTGAATTCTGCTGTAGGTAACTGGAGTCGGCGAAAGAAGGGGGGCAAACCTGTGGCAAAATTAAAGGCATGTTCTTCTCGCAGCTGGGATGACTGAGCGAACCAACCGGAGAATCACCAACATGCTTTCAATGTACATTGTCGCCGACCAAAAGAATTGGGACTCTACTACCATTCACAACATACGCATACAATACCGCTCAACAGGAAGCAACACGTTAGAGTTAGTCTTTTCAACTGTATGCCCGCTCCTTGACACATCCTCGACAGCATCCTTCCATTCTCCACAGACGCCGATCCTGGGGTTGCCGAGATCCTCTGCCGTGCTGAAGAAGCCCGCAGGATAGCCCGCTTGAGAACGCTCGCCTCAAAACAACGCTCGAAATGTCTCTATGACGCTCATCATTGCCACGTCGCCTATTTCCCTGGCGAGTTGGTCTGGCTTTGGCGCCCAACATGGAATTGTGGCTTCAGCCAGAAAATGCTCGCACACTATGCTGGTCCCTACAATATCTTGGACAAAATTAGTGACCTATCGGATTGCGCGCCTCATCAAAAGTGGCTGACGTTCAGCATGCACTGTGGTCACTCATGTCGCGAGACTCAAACCTTGCCATCGTCGTCCTGAAGAGTGACTTGCCCGAAGGGCTTCGCCTGCAATGGGGGAAGTGTTACGAAGAAGTGTTCAGGAAAGCTAGGCAAAGGAAGAAAGAAGAGGAGTTGGAGGTGCGCGTTCTATTGGACCTTGTTTGGTGGTGCCTGTGCTACTGTCCCGCTGACTGCGTGAACCTGGCCTGTCAAGCCTGCCAGAAGGTCTTCCTGGTCACTTTATGGGTGTGACAATATCGCTGGCATTTATTGTGAGTGTTGCAATTAAAGTGATTCTTGTTCACATTATTGCCGGCCATTCGTCGTACGAGTTGCAGCTCACGAGCCCCCTGAGCGAGGGCAGAGGCCTTCAAGCTTTCACTTCAAAAGTCCGCAGAACTGCACAAAGAATAGCAGTTGACCATCAGAGCAATTCGGTGCTTCTTGCATTTTGCAAGGAAACAACAACCATGCACATGAGAAGACTTGCAAGAAGACTGCATTTGCAAGGAAAAACAAACAATGCACACAAGAACAGCAGAAAGCAGTGGCACAGCATGCCAACAACAGCCAACGTGGGAGGCGATCGCTCCGTTCTCCTATCATGCTTTGTGCTGATTCGCAAGGGGATGGTGCGACACTGAAATTTGTGGAAAGTGTAATCGTGGGCGACTATTGCAGTCAGCCATTCATATTCCTGATATCTCATGCATCGTGGTAGCAGCAGCCGGGAGGATTGATCCTGAAATCATCTCCTTTGCCAACACGTTGTATGAGGATTACCTTATTGACAAGTTTTGTCCTGAGCAGGGCCTGCTTTCGGCAGCCCCAACTCCACCCTCAGACAAGCAGCGCCGCATAAGACTGAAGAATTCGCAGCACTTCTGGGAGGTGTGCAGAAGACTTGGCTTCAATCCCAGCAAGCCAAACTGCGCGGGTTCTATCACAACGCAGATGCACCAACGTCCAAAAGGACCTCGTCCAACCTTTAATTGCGGGACCTGCCGGAAAGAGCTGTCTCAGGAAAACAGAGAAGTTGTCAGGCTACGGATAATGTCTTCGCTTTCTGGGATGCTGCTGATAAGTCCAATGTGAAGCTTTTGTGGCAGGAAATCCTCTGGCTGATGTAATGAACGCCGCCCTGGCTTCAGAGTAGGTCAAGAAGCAGTAAAAGCTGACTGGAGGCCCATGCCGATTGGACCAACTTCATTTGAACGGTTGTTGTGCAAGGACCTGCGATAGAGAACACGCATGGGCTTCCCTGTGGAGGAAGTTCAGATAGACGAGTCCCTTTTCCGCAGATGGAAAGCCAACCATGGTCGGCTGCTCGCAAGCGACGTTCCTGGCCGGTTCCACAACTACAGCAATGTGGAAGACCGAAGCCCCTGAATTGTCAGCCTCTACTGGATATCCACCAGGAAGACCTGGATGTTCCACGAAGCATGACGCCGCTACCCTAGAGGGAATTGTGGCAAATGGCCTGCCTCATACGAAGGTAGTGACGGATGAGTGGAGTCTCAGGGTGTGAGCTCAACAGTAGAGTCTCCCAAAATTCTTATGGTTTTATCGGTTCATTAATATCTTTTATTTCTGGACACGTCCATATCATATGTACCAGATCTGCCTTATCCTGACATAGTTTGCACCTATCTGAGGATTGCTCCAGGTATCACTGACTTAAAGTAGCTGGGTTCGGAAAAGTCCTTGTTTGTAAGCGCCTCCAAATGCTTTCTTAGATCTTATTTAGTGTCCTGTCTGCCGGTGGGTGTTCTAACCTGTTTAGTTGATAGTGTTCTGGAATCTCTTTGTAGCTGACTAACCTGTCCCTGCTAAGAGTGTACTGAGGATCAGAGCCTACCCGGAAGGTGAGACCGCAGGCAAGCTTATGAACTCCCTCATTTCCTTGAAGCTGGGAGTGGGCTGGTGCCCATACTAGCTGGATTATTCTGTCATCCTGACATGTTCTCAGTATCCCTTTTGCCTGTGGAGACCCTTCCCTAGAGAAGATTGCATATTGCTGTTTCGGGATCACTTATAATTGTAGTAGCCATTGTCCCTGCTATTGCAAGAGCAATCGCCACCTCTTCAGCCATGTGGGCTAACTCGTCCTAACTGAGCCGCTTAGGAGTGAAAAATTTTTTGTTCATGCCGAATATACTCGTCATCGGTTATGTTGCTATAAAGTGTCATTGTGACTACATGTCACTAATCCAAATATGATTGTTACAGCAGGGTACTAATGTGGCAATAAACATGACCACTCAAAACATTTTTTAGGTTTCAATTCTTTTCATCCTTTGTTTCCAGTCCCCAGCCTCATTTATTTGTAGCTGTGTTAATCCTTGCTTTCTGTGACAATACAAAGACGAATTTATTGTTGCAGGCACATTGTGGAAAATGCTTTTGAATTCTGGCTGCTCACTGGAGTGTCCTTCTGAGTCACATATGGCTTCTGCCCTGGAGCTGGCCAAGTTCGTTGTCCTCGCTTTCTGTGCTCTTCACAACTCCATGTGTACGACACCAGAAGAGTTTGTACCAGATGGATATGTGGATTGCAATGACAAATTTGGTAATACTGTCCCTGGGCAGTGGAGCATAGAAACAGAAGGAAGCACACTGATCTAGAGCAAACAGCAAGAACTTTTCCCTAAGTACATCAGACACATGCAACATATTAACTGAGTATATTTTTTCACCAAGGCTTTGTGCCGCAGCAGCGGGCCCATGTGGAGGTTCAGGTAATATAATAGGCAGCTGACAAGAGATGTTCTGAGCTACAGCTGCCAGGTATGTAAATACTCCGTTTTAAATGCTGCTGAATATGAAAGCTAAAGCTTCCCCTGGTACTGACAGAATTCTCAATATGTTCTTGTGGTTGTTATGGTGAAATGTACTTTAAATACTCTTCATTTTCCATGCAAGACTATAAACTAGCAATGTTCCTTCGGACTGTTCCCATGTTTAAAAAAGGTTAGATTGGAAATCTAAATATGACAGACTTAAAATGATGTGATGGTCCGGCAGAAAAAAAGTAACGTGTTAAAGTTCAATGAAGTTCCAGGGTTTGTCATAACAAGAGGGCGGAGAAAATCCCACCGTGCATGGCTACGGCGCCCGCTTGTCTATGCCAAGGTACCCTTTAACCTAATGCACAGTAAGATTCCAACAGGCTATGACATAGGATCATCTGTACAGTGGCTGCAAGGTGTAAAGCTTATAAAGCCGCATTCTGTAGGTAGTACCAAATTACGGGCCCTCACCAGTTCACCTAAGGGGTGACACGGGTCTTGAAGGCAGAAAAATTGGCAAAGCCGACAGGGCCAAGGAGTTCTCTGTGTCAAAACAAACGATTTCAGACTATGTCAATGTGAAGATTTTTTCAGCCTTTGAGGCAACCCATTGCAGCAGCCAGAAAAGCGATTGGAAAGGCAATAATCCTGAACTGGAAAATGTGTTGTTACTTTGGCTGAAACCTGTGCTGTCGATAATCTTACAGCGTCAGGCGACACAATGAAGGAAAAAGCATAGATGCTGCCCATGAAAATGTAACATTTAAAATTTCAAGTTTACGGATAGATGGCTGCGCAGCTTCAAGAAGAGACGTGTTGTCTCTTTACAAGATGTGCAAGGAGAACAAAGCCATCAATCCAGTGACAATTGCAGACTACCGCAAGATCAAGTAGATGCTACTGATGGCTCAACTCAGTCCAGAGGACATCTTTAACTGTGATGAGACTGGCCTCTTATTCAAAATGCTTCCTGACTGCACCCTGTCTTTTGTTGGGCGATTCCAGTAAGGGGGTAACCATTGTAAAGAAAGGATTATTGTTATGTTAGTGTAAATTTTACTGCCACCGAGAACTTGCCGCTGCTGGTCATAGGAAAAAAAACCCTAGTTGTTTTAAGGGTGCAAAAAACATTCCCGTTTGGTACCGCAGTAATTTCAAAGCCTTACGCAGTCATTATTTGAAGTTTACGTGTGCTGCCTGGACAAACTTTTCGAGTGGCAGGGGCGTCATATTATCATGTTTGTTGACAACTGTGCAGCTTATGCGCCATCAACAATGTGAGTGCCATTCGGATTGAATTTCCTACCCCCCCCCCCCCCTTCAACACAACCTTGTAGTGTGCTTCAGCCAATGAACCAGGGGATGATCAAAAACCTTAAGGTTCACTGTTGGCTCCGTCTGCTAAGGCACGCAGTCCTCTCTTTTGACAGAGAAAAAATGTACACCACCAACTTCTGCGGCAGTCTGAATGCCAGCCAACGCGTGGAAAGCAGTCAAAAGTGCAACTATTGCTATTTATTTAGGCCTGCTGGATTTTATGCCGATGAACCGGACACTGTCAATGTCCAAGAAGGCTGTGATATTTCCTAATATTTGGCTCTGGGCAGTGTCGGTGACCTGACTGTCGATCTTCCGGCAGATGAACATTAAAACGGACATCACTTTCTTCAAAGTTTGCTGATGTGGATGACAGCATCGAGATGTGCGCGGATCTAACGGATGCCGAACTTGTGTGCTAGGTTTTTCATCCTGAAAATGAGTCTGACCCCAACGATGGATCAGGCTACATACCACAGCCATCACTTCCACAGATAATGTATGCCGTTGCCTTGCTGTCAAATGTGTATAGTGAAAGCACAACTATGGCACAAGTACAGGCTAATATTGTCACCTCTAAGAGAAGTATGACAGAAGGTAAAATCAGTGACTTCTTTAGGCTGATTACTGCCCAATAAAGTGCTTTTTTGGAACTTCACAGATTCTTTGGACTGTTCAATTATTCGAATCATTTCCCGGGTTCCTTCGATCCCTACTTAGAAGGAGACATGGCGCCAATGCCAGCTCGGTCGTGGTAAATGGGCGCACTGTCAATTCATGCCGCCACCGCGGTGGCCATTGTGCCGTTGCGGTCAGCACTTTGATGCCTCCCACGCTTTCTGTGCGTGCGCACGTGCAGTTGTCGTCTGCTCGTCTCGTCGTTGCTCCCAAGTGTTTTTCGCAGTGTTTCTTTTGTGGAGGAGTACTTGTTGCCGTGTACGCTTAAGATCAGTGTCCTGTATCAGCAAATGGATCATAGTGTAAAGAAAGTGAGGTAAATGCACTGCTTTTCACCTAACTGTATGTCTGGCTACGCATCGTCAAGGAAGTCGGGTCAGCGAGCCGTGCCACGGGCTGACAAAGCCCTCGATGAGAACTCAGCCCTCTGTGAACTTCACTTTGATGGACAGTATATTGCCCGGCACTTCACGCACGTGATCAACAAAGCAACAGTCAAGATTTCCCGTGATCAATCAGTGCTTACAAGTGAGGCGGTTCCAACGATTTACCCAAATGCTCCATTGTACCTCTCCAAGAAAGCCCCTACACAATCGATAGCTCACTACATACGGCTAGCAAAGCGACAGGTGAATATGTGGGCCTACTACTTTGAGTGCCTGCATATTTCAGCTATGATTAGGTTCAGCATGTTACTATAGAGTACACTTGTTGTGGCAGACAAGTCTACAGCACTGAATTGGCATGCATTATGAGAGCAACTAATGACTCAAGGCCTGTGAACTGTCAACTAGAGATGCGAAGGCCTGAAAAAAAAAAAAAAATCTGAAATTTTTGAAAAAAAATTTTTTTTTTTTTCATTCCTTCTTCAGAGGAGAAAAAATGGATAAAACATCGAAAATTTCACAACGCAATTGCACAATGTGCCCCGCCAATGTGATCCCGACCGCGGTAGCTGCGTTTAGATGGAGGCGAAACGAAGAGGTGTCCCTGTGCTGTGCGATGTCAGCACACATTAAAGATTCCCAGGTGGTCGAAATTACCCCGTAGCCCTCCATTACGGCTCCTCTTTCTCTCTATCCACTTTCACTACCACCTTCCTCCCTTCCCTTACGAAGCGGTTCAGATGTCCACAGAAACAAGTGCGACAGATACTGCGCCTTTCTCTTCCTGTTGCTTTGGTGAACCAATTATTATTATTATTATTGCACAATGCATAACCTCACTAGAGTTGGACAATGCTCTGCTGTCCTGACGTTCCAGAAGCCTTCCATTCCATTAGAAACGAACTTGCAGCAAACCTGGTGACCTCCGCGCTGACAAGCGAGGAACAGATTCGAGCTAAAGAAATCACCAGCAGGCGCAAAAAGCTTTGTTTGCGACCAGTCCATTACGCTGCTAATTTGCTGGATGCAAAGTAGAGAGGAAAACACATGAACGATGCGCAGATTGTAGACAGCTTTGAGCGGATATCTCTGCAAGCAGGGCACCTTTCACTGGACATCAATAAACTGATTTCCAATGTAGCAGAGTACAGGACATCCGCAGGAATTTGGTCCAGGACAGTGGTCTGGGAGTAAACAGCGCGCTGTTTACTTTTTCCGCAGGGAAACACAAGTGAAGTGAGAGTTAGTAACGGACATGATGAGAGGCACTGTTTTTTGGTGTTCAGGGATTTTTTTCGCATGCTGCACACAATGAATCATTAATTGTGGTGTGATAAAATTCAGTGCGGCTTCAATTATTTGAGGCCGTGTCTGGAGGCTACACAGTTTAGATTGGTGATGTTTTGGATTTATGATTATTCAGCACGGAAAAAGTAAACAGCGCGCTGTTCTTCAAAGAAGTCATTTCATTTTGATAAAAAAAAAAAAAAAGGGCAGTGATATATGGCTCGCATTTAGACTTTTTATATAGAGATTCGGTGAAAAGAAAAAGAAAAAAAAAAAACCTATGCTGAGGATCAAACCTGGGCCCCTCACAAAATGAACAAACATGCCCATGCTTCGTACTAATGATCCAAGACGCAAGGCGGAGTGACACATATTTTTTTTTTTTGATAGACAACTTCCATACCTTTGGCTGCGTTGACAGCTATGTATGAAACGGAGTATAGTCAACACTACTGCGGTCATGGGCACTGACCTATATTATGTGTTTCTTTGCAGAAGCAGATAGTGAAGCACTAAACGATGAGGTCGTGGCCCTGAAAAGAAAGCTGTCGTTTCTGCTGTAAAAAATTTCTTCATTAGAAAAAGACAATAAGAATCTCAGACAAAATAACCTGTGCTTTTATTTACTAGAAATTACTGCTGCTGAATCTAAACATGTTCACGAAATTGTATTGCACGTGCAGGCATTTAAAACTACCTGGGTGATGACCAGATCACGTGCCTACAAAAAAGCTCTATGCGAGGATCAGCCTGGAGCGCTCCAACTACTGTGCAGGCACTGAGACTGAAACTTGCTTGCCAGCCTTAGGGCTACAGTGTGGCATGGGAACTTGGAGTTCCACTCTCCTCCGAACACACTTTGCAGTGGAAGATAGAGGGCTTCAAGTTTTCCCCGGGCATACTATCTGAGGTCATTGATTTGCTGAGAGCTAAGGTAGTGAACCAAAGCAACCATTCTCAAAGTTTCACATTGTGCATAGTGAAGATTCTGACAAACCAGCAAGAATGATTTCACCATTTATCGTGTCAAAGAGTCTGACAGCTTCCCTGGGCCCAGGCTATAGGGTAACTAAACTGACAAGTGGCGATCTACTTCTCGAGATCCGCAACAGCGAACAACTCCCCAACATAATGAAATTTGGAGACACTCTCGTTACCATTTCTCCCCACCAGTCACTCAATACAGTTCGAGGTGTAATTTCTGAACGTGACTTTCTTCTCCTCACCGAAGAAGAAATGTTAGAAGAACTCAGTGATCAGAATGTCACCGATGTCCATAGAAATAAAATCCGGAGGGATAATAAGGAAGTACCAACACAGCACTTGATCCTGACTTTTGCCGCCAGCGAACTTCCCGAGTCAATTAAAGTAGGATATAAAAAGATCTGTATGTGCCCATACATCTCCAATCTCCAACATTGCTTCAACTGTCAAAAATTTGGTCATGGTTCTCAAACATGTCACGGTCACCAGACATGTGCTAAATGTGCTAGCAAAGATCACTCTTCTGAGAACTGTTTTGCAACCCCACACTGCGCAAACTGCCAAGGATATCACCCTGCATATTCTAGATCATTCTAGGCTGCAGCGGTGGCATAGAGGTAGAACACCCGCCTCACATGCAAGAGGACCGTGGTTCGAATCCAGGTGACGCGCAATTCTCCACCGGATTAAACAAAAAGAAAAAAAAATCCACGTGTCGATTGAATTGCATGAAACGGTTTGGAGTGTGACCTAATGCCGGTGAACACCTCCGGCAACGCACTCCCTCACCAGAACAGGAATTGGCCATCTTAGAGCAGTAATTGGCCACAACCTCCCATGATTGGTCCTACAGAACCTCAGCCCTCAGCCACCAGCGGCTGCGGAGCAACTGACCCTGGCAACGCTAGAATTCTAGCAAGTGAAGCTAGAAGCTAGCTTAGCAGTGCTGTTAGAGGAACTAGAGGGTTTTAAATGGGTTGTCATAGGGCTTAGTGAGGTTAGGAGGCCGAATGAGGCATATACTGTACTGAAGAACGGGCATGTACTGTGTTATCGAGGTTTACCGGAGAAGCGAGAACTAGGGGTAGGTTTTCTTGTCAATAAGTATATATCTGGTAATATAGACAAACTCTATAGCATTAATGAGAGGGTGGCAGGCCTCGTAATTAAGCCTAATAAGCAATATAAACTGAAAGTAGTACAGGCCTATGCACCTACATGTAGCCATGATGACCAGGCAGTTGAAAACTTTCATGAAGATGTAGAATTGGCAATGTGGAAAGGAAAGACGCAGTATACTGTACTAATGGGTGACTTCAATGACAAGGTAGGGAAAAAGCAGGCAGGAGACCAGGCAGTCGGTAATTATGGCATTGATTCTAGGAATAGAAGCGGGGAGTTACCAGCAGAGCGAAATAATTTATGAATGATGAACATCTTCTTCAGCAAACGGAAGAACCAGAAGTAGACATGGAAAAGACCAAACGGGGAGACTAAAAATGAAATTGACTTCATAATGTGTTCTAACCCTGCCATTGTGCAGGACATAGAGGTAATCAGGAAGGTGCGATGCAGTGACCACAGGATGGTAAGGTCTTGAATTAGTCTAAATCTGAAAAGGGAACGAAACGGTTTAGTAAGAAAGAAGTTTATCAACGAATTAGCGGTGAGGGGGAGGGCAGAAGAGCTCAGGATCTCGTTACAGGACAGATATTTAGCTCTAACCGAAGATGACGACATTAGCCTAAAAGCAATGAATAATTTCAGAGATATCATTACTGAGTGCGCTGCAGAAGTAGGTAGTAGGATAGTTAGAGGCGATACTGGTAAGCTGTCTAAGGAGATGAAAGATTTGATTAGGAAATGCCAAAGTATGAAAGTTTCTAATCCAACAGACCAGATAGAATTGGCAGAGATATCAAAGCTAATCAGTAAGTGCAAAGTGGCCGATATAAGGAAGTACAGCATGGAGAAAATTGAGCATGCTGTAAAGAACAAGGGAAGCCTTAAAGCGATGAAGAAATTGGGCATAGGCGAAAATCAGATGTATGCGCTAAAGGACAAGGCGGGCAATGTCATCACGAATATGGACAAGATAGTCAAGGTAGCCGAGGAGTTCTATGGTGATCTCTACAGTAGCCAAAGAAGTCACGACAATAAAGAGATTGGCAGTAAGGAAATGCAGTCAGACGCTCCGCCAGTGACGAAGGACGAAGTTAGGCAAGCATTAGAAATTTTGAAAAGGGGGAAAGCAGCTGGAGAGGATCAGGTTACTATAGATTTGTTGAAGGACAGCGGGGATATTGTGCTAGAAAAACTGGCCACCCTGTAAACTCAGTGCCTGGTGTCATCGATGGTACCAGAACCATGGAAAAACGCAATCATTACCTTAATTCATAAGAAAGGGGACACTAAGGACTTGAAAAATTACAGACCAATCAGATTACTGTCTGTCATGTATAAGGTATTTACCAAAGTAATGGCTACTATAGTCCGTTTCATACATCAAGTGCAACACTGCCAAAGCTAGAGCTTTTGTTTGCGCTCCCAACATACGCGATGACAAATAATGCCTGCTCTTGACGAGTGGAAAAAATAGTTGCTTTGTCTGCAAGCTTAATACATCTTACATTCGCTATCAACTCCATAAAAAGCACCTTTTTTGGGAAGAAAAGATCGGATTTGGTGAATTTGTACATTTTGTTAGTGTACCTGTTTACGTCTGCCATTTTTCGTCAACCTCCTGCATCATGCTCTGCGTTTGCTTTCCCCCTTATTTGGTGAAAACCAATGGACACGCGTTTATTCGAGGCAAACCGCGCAGTTTTTGATAAATGTTTAAAGATCTTTAATCACATCTGGTAAACTGGCCCGCAGTAGTTTGCGAAAGGCGTGGCCGAAATTGTGGGACCACACTTGCAACCTCCAAGAATTTACTCTAACCATGCTACAGGGAATATTTGCAAAAAGGAAGTAGTGCTAATTACATGCAGATCATCCTAAACTGAACTATGTGCACTGTTTATTTCGTTCCAGTGGCACCGAGCCTTTTGTTGCTGTGCTCTGTTTGTTCTACCGAAGCCGTAAAAAGACAGCAGATTCCTACACTGTGCACTTGTGCTTCAAGATGGACTGCCATGCTGAACAGGCCCGATGCACCTGTCGAGCAGGTGCATCCGGATACTGCTATCATGTTATGGCAGTACTTTCCAGCATTTTAGCTCCGCAGCGTCTTGGCTACAAGGAGCCACCTGAAGAGTTGTCGCCCACTGAACTGCCTCAGCAGTGGAGGCGACCCAGGAGAGTAATGGCCCCAGAAGGCATCGTGAATGTCAACTGGCCTCAAGTGGGGGACAGGCATCCTTCGCAGCCACTACAGTGCATAATCAAAGAGTCAGTACCACCTTCTTTTACTGAGGAGCAACAAAGAGAAGCAGTTATGAGGCTTTTAGCTAGCCAGAATGAAGCAAACAGCTGTTGGGCAGCCATCTTAGCCGAAGCTGCTTCTGCACACTGTGTGGAAGTTCAGTGTGGGCCTTCCTATGAAAGATCAGCAAAAGCTGTTCAGATGCCTCTGCTACCATATGGATTCGAATGCCTTGTGCCCTGGCATTTCTGCCACTTGGACGCAACCTGTTTCAGTTGAAAAAAAAAGGTGATATCCAGAGAGCCTGTCGAAGCAGTGGTAAGAAGAAAAAGCAAATGAAAAAGAATGTGAAAATGCTGACGATTGTGTCGCGGAAAGCTTCGACCCTCAGTCTAAACGGCGTGTTGGCAACTCAGCACGACCCCGTCACCGTACAGACGACCATCGACGGCGTCTTGGTGAACATGGAGTTAGAAACGGGAGCGGCTGTTTCCGTCATGTCAAAGATGCAGTTCCATCAGCTCTTTCCTTCGGCGGTACTGAAGCCTACTACAGTTAAACTTTGTACCTACACCGGAGCACTGGTACAGCCCCACGAAGTTTCTTTGGCTAACGTGCAGCACGGCGACCATTCTGCAATTCTTCCACTCTACGTCGTAGACCACAAGGGACCCCCTCTAATGGGCTGGGAGTGGCACCACGTCGTCCAGCTAAAGTGGACGAAAATTTGGAACCTGAACAACATTACAAGGTCAGACACTCCTACCCATATCAGTTTAAAAAAGAGGCTTGACGCTTTGCTGGCGAAGTACCGAGCCCTTTTCAAAGACGAGTTAGGCAGGATAACTGAAGAGCGCATCAAACTTTTTCTCAAACTTGATATGAAGCCGATATGAGAGAAGCGACTATAAAATGACCGTTAATCCGTGCCTCGATGCCGACCGCTACCCATTACCGAAGGTAGACGACCTGTTCATAGCCTTGTCAGGACATAAGCCTTTCTCGAAAACTGATCTCAACCGGGCCTATCAGCAAGTGGTCATTGAATACGCAAAAAGGATTATTTGCTGTTAATCAACTCATGTTTGGAATTTTGTCCGCACCTGGGATTTTCCAAAGAATAATGGACACCATGCTGAAGGGCTTACATGGGGTTTGCTGCTACATAGACGACATTCTGGTGACGTAAAAATATCGAAGAGCATTTCATCAATCTGGATGTTGTGTTAAAAACGAAGAGCAGTGTTTGTTTTTTCACAGGACCTTCGCTACCTCTGACACAGAATCAGTGCACAAGGCACCTCTGCAACGACGGAGAAGGTTGACGCACTCCTAAATGCTCCAGCCCCTAAAGACAGGCAGCAGCTGCAGTCGCTCCTGGGAGTCGTCAATTTCTACAGCAAGTTCCTTCTTAACCTAGCAACGGTGGCGCAACCATTTTTCAGGTTACTAAGTAAAAATGTTCCATGGTGCTGGGATGAGCGTTCCCAGGAAGCATTCACTAAGATAAAGAACTTCCTAGCCTCTCCACCGACTTTGGCGCACTAAGACCCATGCAAACCATTGCAGCTATCATGCGATGCATTGCACTATGGTTTAGGCGCGGTTCTTTCTCGTGTCTTGGATGACGGCAGCACAAAGCCAATCGCTTTCGCATCGCGTACCTTGACCGATGCCGAAAAGGAATACAGCCAGCTTGAGAAAGAGGCCCTTGCGATAATATTTGGTGTTAAGATGTTTCATTTCTACGTTTACGGTCGTTCGTCCACATTAGTCACTGACCATAAACCGCTTCAAACAAACTTGGGCCCAACAACCGGCATTCTGACTATTGCAGTAGCGCATTTGCAGCGCTGGGCTATCACATCGTCAGCTTACTGGTATTCGCTTATCTTAAGAAAATCAAGCGAGAATGCTGAAGCCGATTTCTGTTCGTGCCTGCCGTTATCAGTGGTGAAAGACAAAACATAGGAAAGCGAGGAAAGTTTTTATCAATCGTGGTTGCAAACAATGCCAGTTTCAAGCCAGGACATTGCTCGAACAACAGCTTGGGATCCCATGTTTTGTAAAGTGATAGATTTCATAATGTGGAGTGGCCGGCATCTGTGACTGAAAAAGATTTGAAGCCTTTTTTTGATAGACGCAACGAGCTCACTGTTCACCAAGGCTGCATCATGTTCGGAATGCGAGTGATCATGCCGGTAAAGCTGCACAACTTGCTGCTGGACGAACTCCACAAAGGGTACCCAGGCATCGTGCGCAGCAAGCATCTAGCACGCAGCTACGCGTGGTGGCCGTCCATCGAGGCAGACCTCGAGCGTCGTGTCAAGTCCTGCGTAAGTTGTCATGCACAGCGTTGCGAGCCGTGCAAAGTGCTCCTGTATTCTTGGTCTTGGCCAACAGCACCATGGCAGCACGTACATATAGATTTTGCTGGCCTCTTTTTGCACGCAATGTTTCTTGTAGTCGTGGACGCGCACTCCAAGTGGCTGGAAGTGTTTGTTATGCGCTCGACTACCTCGGATGCTACAGTTGACAAATAGAGAGAGCTGTTCGCATGTTTTGGTTTCACAGAAACCGTTGTCACTGATAACGGCCCGCAGTTTACTTCCGAAGAGTTCAAGCTTTTTTGTAAAAAAATTGGGCTGTCGTCACATGCTTACAGCCCCATATCATCTCAGCTCAAATGGGCTTGCAGAACGTTTCATTCAGACATTTAAAAACGCTCTTCGTAAATCTAGCGGAGCTGACACGTTACATCTGAGGCTTCACAAGTTTTTGCTTATCGCAACTCACCGCATGCGACAACAAGTGAGTCATCAGCAAACTTGTTACTAGGACGACGGCTGCGAAATCGACTCGATGTTGTCAAGCCGACGGTGGGAGGAAAGGTTGCATATATAATCAGTTCAAGCAACCTGTGGCTCGTCCACGTCGTGATCATGACATAGCAGTCGGTGACCAAGTGATGGCTCGCAATTATTAAGGCAGACAAAACTGGGCCCCTGGTGTTGTTGTGAGACAGCCCGGCCATTTCTCGTGCGGACCACGGATCCGGACCATGAGGCATCTGACCAGGATGGATACGAGTTCCTGGCATTTCCACCAAGCGTCGACCAAGTGACATCCTCCCCTCCTAACACCAGTGGTCCAGCCGCATCGCAAGAGATCCAGACGGTGGGTGCAGGAAGATACCCGACTAGAGACCGTCGACCACTGGACGGATATCAAGCTGGAGTTTAGCTTGTTAAATTAGCCAATATAAAAGGGGAGGGACGTGGTGTCCGGCTTATCGCCGCAGTCGCTAATGCGCAGGCACGCAAAATGAATAAAAGGCGTGCGCCACAACCTGCTCGTGGGCTCATCTCGACCAGCCAGGCACCGACAAACATGTAGCAATTAACATTGCTTCGCCCCTGGAAACTTGCCTGCTCCTTTGCATGAACCACGCAACACAACAAAGAATGTGGTCTAACATGTGCCCCAAGCCATTGGCGGAGAAAAGCGAAGGGACAGGTATTAACGGACATTGACCATAAAGGGCAGGCTTATGGTGAATTCCAATCGCAGAATCAGAGTGGTCCGCAGGCTCCGCAATAGAGCACCTGAATCTGGCGGAGAGCATGCGTTCCGACTTGGCGTTTAGAACACTTGGGCTCTGGCCGGTGCAACTAAGCGCTCGCAAACTGGAGGAGGAAATATCCATCATTTTTTGCGCTTGGCTAGCTGCCTGTCATATACGCCCGTCGTCTGTTTTCAAACCTGTAATGAATCTACATAGCTCCCGCTGCTTCTTGAGATGGTGTTGACATCAACAGTCTACTCGATTATTTCATTTATGTTTACACAGCTGAATGCGGGCACACACGGTAAGAGTTCTTTCAACACTTTTTTTTTTTTAATAAAGAAGTTTGCGGTGGTTTTCCCCTCCCAAAGCAGAGCAGTGACTGAATGACTTCGAGTTTACGAAAAATAAGCTCATAAAGAGTTTTCGCACATAGACTTGCAGTCGCTCTCTGCAATGAGGCTCACCTCCGACTTGCTGTGCCTGAGAGAAAGTGCCAGCTTGCGACGGGAATTGGCATGCGTAGCAGCCGCAAGTACTGACCATCTGCTACAAAGCGCGGAGGGCGGAGCCGGCGCGGTAATGACAAACTGTCATAAGTGGAGAGTGCTGCCATAGTCCTTCAATACCGCGAGGACCGGCCTTAATTCATTCGATGCCCTGTGCAAACTCCTGCCAAGGTGCCCCCCTCCCCCCCGGCACTAGACCGTAAAACTAATCTTTTCTTTATATCTACTTTTTTTAGATTCATCTTGACGCCTGATGTAAAATGAAACTGTTGTGAGGTTCTGTTGTGTTCGAAGTGCTGTGTCCTCGTCCGTTTTGTTGTAACTGGAGCAGTGCGCGTTAATGGACAGGCCTCGCACCCCTCTTCGCGCTTCGCCAGGAGGACTCGCCGTCTGCCTGCACCCAGCAGGACGCCCCCCCACGGCGGGCTCCCTCACTCTCCTCTAGCTCTGGGAAGCAAGCCCTATCCCATCTCCGGCCTCCGTTCCCTCTGTTCTTCGCCCGGCGAGTTCGGCTCACGCCTCGGCCGACGCTGGTCGTACCCTCTTGTCTGGTGAATAAACAAAGTTAACAGTTTAACTGTAGCGCATACGTCTTTTCTACATCGACGACGCGCAAACACGACAGTGGCGACAAGAAAGTGGATTTGACCCATACTACGCAACGCTATTGACAAGCCATGGCTACGCGAGGGTTAATACCAGAATTCAACAGATCAGGTCCGTTCGATTCGTTTGCACTACCTGAACTAGTTCACTTCGTGCAGCACTTCGCCATTCGTTTCACGAGTGCAGCCTAGCGCCCTCTGCACGACGCCATTCGTTTCAAAAAAGTGCAGACGTCGTGCAGGCCTAGTTCACGAAAAGTTCAGGAAATCTGTGCACCTCCTGAGCGGTCAGTGCCAAAGTCGTGCAGGCCGTGCAAGCAGCCGATATGGAAGCAGACGACGGCTTGTGGGTTACGCTAGACGAAGTGGAAACTCGCGTCATTCCCATCTGCGATGAGAACGGTGCCCGAGTTCGCCAAGGAAACGGCTACGCGTACTCGACACCAGGTATGTTCACTAAAGAAGCCAACACGTGTATGACATGATGCACGTTGTTGTAGAAATCGCTTAACATGTAACTTGGCGCGCGTGTACTTGAGTTGTGTCCAGTAAAAGAACACTTGCGTTTCGTGCCAGCTGCCGCGAGATGCACATGCAGTGAGGCACCTTAGGCCGAGGCATGATGTTTCTTGCGATATATACGTTATACAGTGTCATGCCTACTCTGCTCATGTGCGAGACGGCATACCATTTTTGCAGCTTCAAACTGCAGTTAAGGAGGTAGTGGGTGCTAGAATATTTGTAGGTTGTAAACAGAATATTGACTACCATCTGATTTCCTAGCCGGGTACGACTCTGCGTGCCATCTCGAGCAAGCATACTCGAACCAAACAAAGGAAACCTAATGAGAACTGCACGACTTGTATACTTTTACTACCGAGTGACTGCAAACAATGCGTGGTGTTTACAGATTACTTATGTTCCCCTTTGTGCAGATGGCAGCGTTGTAACCATTGTCTTCGCGGACGACGCCAGCCAAAATGCGCAGCAACAAGGCTCCGCACCAGAGCCTGGCAACCTCCTTGGACCGGAGCTGTGGTCTAATAGAAAGACCAAGTTCCTGATTTCAAAGTATAAGGAGTTGAAGGACCTTCTCGGAAGGAAGGGTGGCTTTCGGTAAGCTATACTTCATTACATTGTCAGCAAAGAGTGCATAAAACCAAGAAGGTGGAATATAGACATGGTGTCAGTTTCAAAAGTGTCTTATACAAAATTTACTAATGGCAGGAATTATTCTGCACCAAATAGCATTTTATCATGCATCATTTATTTTCCTATAAGGACATATTTCCATGGAACCAGATACTTGTGCAGTAGTATTAGTTCCAAATCAAGAAACGTTAGGAAAAGTTTACAGAGTGTATAGATAGAACAAAGTTCTTGGAAGTGCTGAACTCGTCATGCACATCATCTTCTCCTGTCGTTTCTATGTTTCCTTTAGTACCAAGAAATCGCTCTGGCAGGCGATAACGGATGCCATCATTGCCGAATTTGGAGAGCCGATGACGGCTCTTCAAATTGAAAATAAATGGAAGAGCCTTGAGAGGGCGTACAAAAGGGCAAAAAACAAAAACTCTGCCTCGGGCCACTCTCGTGTATCATGCGAGCATGAAGAGTAAGTGCACCAAACCTATTTGTGCAGCATTAGTCTACAAGTTGATTTTCTTTTCTAGGGAGCTCAGTGCTGTACTTGAAAAGGAGCACCACATCGCTCCAACATTCCTCTTGGCACCTGGCAGAGTCATGCAACAGGAAAATGAAAGGTCTGTCTCTTAATTATGTGCTTCGGTAATTCATATAATTTAACCTTTCATTTCTTACAGCCCATCTGCTGACACAGACAGCAGCGGGCAGCAGCATGATGCTGAGCTGCCATCTGGGTCAAGCCCGGCAGCTGAAGCAGCATTTGGCCACGACGAGCCAGGGCCATCGAGGGCAACACTCGACCACGACCAGCCAGGGCCATCAAGGACGCCTGAGCCCAGCAGCACACGAAAACGCAGAAAAGAAGGCACCACATTAGAGGCTTTGTTCAGCACATTCCAAGAGTGCAAGAGAGAGCGTGCTGAACGCTTTGACTGCAAAATGGTTTTGCTTGAGCGGCTTGTAGTGGCTGTAGAGGCGCAGAATGCAAATAAGTAAATCTCAAACTTGTTATATCTGGATAGATGAGACAGCAGACACCATAGAGAGCGGTTGACATGACTCTCTGGCCTAGATCACTCACGACTTCTGAAGGTATGCCAAAGCGTGCATACATATCCTCGAGCACCGAGATCACAGAGGAGGCTGAGGTTGACATTTTCTTGACCTCCACAAACTTTGAATAGTAGTCCACTAAGAGCAAATACGTAGCAGCACTGTGGTGGAAAAAGTCCACTGCCTCAACGCCAACCATCAGCGAGCTAACCTGCGAGAGCCACTCCTTGACAGAGAACTACCGACAAGTCCATAGGAGAAAGTGGCAATGGACTTTTTCCACCACAGTGGTGCTACTTATTTGCTCTTAGTGGACTACTATTCAAAGTTTGTAAAAAGGTCAAGAAAATGTCAACAACCTCAGCCTTCTCGGTGCTCAAGGATATGTATGCACGCTTTGGCATACCATCAGAAGTCGTGAGTGATCTAGGCCAGAGAGTCACGTCAACCGCTCTCTATGGTGTCCGCTGTCTCATGTATCATAATCAATAGCCATCCAGATATAACAAAACTTAATCCTAAAAATGCCTTTTGACGATTTTCTATCAATATACAACACACTCGCATGCATGCACTAACTAATAAACATGAGTTCATGTATATCAAACAAGGAATTGCAAAATGTGTCGCGCAATGTGAAACAGCACACACTCAACGCTGCTTCTGGGCAATGGCCTTCCTGACTCTTTCGCACTGTTTGGCAGTGCTAGAGTCAAAATCCAGATCACCGTCCTCCTCATTCTGGACCTCTTCTAGCTCGGGCAGCTGGCCCAGTTCATCTATAAAATCTCGCTCGTCATTGCACATGTTGTGCAGGACGCATGCGGCCATTATAATTAGGCAGCACTGCTTAATGCTAGCAGCGTCGACGAGGTAGAGCCTTCTAAAGCGTTGCTTCAACAATCCAAACGAGTTTTCGATGGCGACACGCTGTTGCGAGTGAAATTTGTTGAATCTTTTCTTCCACGCTGGAAAGGTGCTCCCGTGGTCGCGATAAGGGGTCATGAGCCATGGCAACAGCGGGTACGCAGAGTCCCCAAGAATGTATCCACTGGTGCATTTATCATCGGCCTCTGCGAAAAATGGGCTCTCTCGAAGCACCCTGGCGTCGTGCGCCGAGCCCGGGAAGCCTATGAATACATCAATAAACTTGTTCCGGTCATCACATATGCCCTGGAGAATCACTGACGGCCACTTCTTCCGATTATAATACGACTGTGGCGACTCGGTGGGTTTGTTGATCTCGATGTGGCAGCCGTCGACGCACCCGATTGTGTTCCGTGGTCCCTTGCCGCCGGCTTTTGCCAAGAAGCAGGCCTTGCTGCGCTCTTGCTGTTGCTGGTTCGGCCAAGCGATCACGGACGAGCTGATGCTGTTCAAAAAATCCAAGACTCTTTCGACGCAGGTGTGCACGGATGACACCGAAACATCAAAATGGTCTGCTAACGAGTACATGCTGCACTGAGTGCCCAAGTAACTCAGAACGATAAGGCACGTTTTTTCTGGGCTCATTTGCGGACGGCCTCCCATGGGGTGCGGGAAAAACGGCGAGTGTTTAAAGGAACCCGCAAGAGCGTCAAACGTGCTCCGTGAGAGGCGGAAAAGACGTTTGAACTCAAAGTCAAAATATCTGCTAACAACGTCCTCGCAGTAGCGCGGTACGCGGTTCCTGTCAAGCCTCACCAACTTCATTGCGATCATCACGACTAAGTCGTCGAACTCCTCTTCGTCGCTATCGCTGTCCACCAGCTCCATAGCTGCTTGCATGACAGTAGGCAGTAAACCGCAGTTCATTTTCTTTTTTTTTTCTTTCACAAAGAATTCAAGAAAATGCACACAACTCTATCCACCGTAGAACCACCAACTCTCGGCAAGCACAGCAAAAGCAGAAGGCTTGCACGACTTCTGCACTTCAACGTTCGTTTCTCATCGGCGCTAGTATCGCGCTGCGTCTGCACTACTGAACTGGCGCTGCATGAGTGCGGCACTTTTTCTACACCGTCATGAACTAGTTCACATCGTGCAGAGTGAATCGAACGGACCAATCATCTTGGTCATCGTGGGTTGGACGCCTCCAGTTCTACTTTGAGGCTAACAACATCACAGACCCAGCCTTGAAGAGGGCCAACCTGCTAGCGCTGTGCGGGGAGCAGACTTACGACACTGTCTGCGCCCTTATTCAGCCAAGCACACTAGTGGAAGTGCCTTACGAAGACATCGTTGCAGCGCTTCAAAACCACTACGACCCGAGGCCATCAGAAGTTTACAGCCAAGCCCGCTTCCAGCGACGAGATCAGCTGGAAGGCGAAACTGTGAGCGCCTATGTAGCAGCGCTCAAGAAGCTTGCAGTTGACTGCAATTTTGGGACGCTGACCACAACCAGGACAGCTACCGGGCAGGAAGAAAACACTGCTTCTAACACCACCATGCTTCCCTTGGAAGTCATGTTACGCGACAGATTTGTGTGCGGACTGAGTGACAAGTTACTACAGCAGCGCCTGTTCGCTGAGAGGGACATCACGTTTAACAGGGCTTACGACATCGCCGTACGAGCGGAGAGCACCGGTCACCAGCAAAGAGAGATACGCCGGAACACCAAGCTGGTACATCAAACAAGCAACCAGGTATGCAAACCTGTTGTTGCAAAATCGGTCAAAAATGTACAACGCTGATGGCGGTGTGACGGCCAACACAACGCCCAGGGATGCTGATTCCAGTCAGCCATGTGTAATTTTTGCCACAATCAAGGGCATATTGAGAAAGCGTGCATTACGAAGCGGAAGCATGCCAAGATAAAATCGCCTTCTCAGCCTAACCACAGTGTCGACGCCTCAGAGAATAGGCCACCATCTGATGTCCCAGGAGCATCAGCGTTGTATCATCTTAACACCGTGAATCTCGGCACGTGACCGAAGATTTTTATCGAAGTCGCAGTACATCACAAGCTGATTAACTTCGAAGTGGAGTCCGGCGTGGCCTGTACTCTAATAAGTGAAGACACGTTTCGAACTTCGTGGCCATCAGAACGCACAACCCTTGCAACAAGACAACACGCACCTGCGAACGTGGTCAGGACAAAACCTGCCACTATTGGGCTCTGCCAACCTGCGAGTTTGTTACGACGGCCAGACTCATATGCTACCTCTCCTTGTTGTGAAGGGCTCAGGATCAAGCCTTCTAGAGAAAAACTGGTTTTCTCCATTAGGGGTGAGGATATGCGGCATACACCAAACGCCGAGCCACAACATGATTGAACGATTGCAGGAGAATTACGAAAGAGTATTCTCTGAAGAGATTCCAGGAAATGAAGGGCCCCCAGTCACACTGGAGTTGTTAAGCGGAGCGCAACCTAAGTTTTTGAAGGCCAGGCCGGTACTCTTTGCACTCAGAGCTTCAGTCGAAAGGGAGTTAGACAAACTGGAGCAGCAAGGTGTCATCGAGCCGACACAACATTCACAATGGGCCACACCACTGGTTGTAGTTTGCAAGAAGAACGGAACCGTACGCCTCTGTGGAGACTACCAGAGCACCGTAAACCTTGCGACTAAAGCGTCTTCTTACCCTCTGCCGACACCTGGAGAAGTGTTCAGCGTACTACGCGGCGCAAGTCTTCAGCACTCTAGACCTCACCCAGGCCTATCAACAACTGAAGGTGAGCGAAACGTCAGAATTACTGACACTTAACACACAAAAAGGCACACACAACACACACACAAAGTCAAGAGACTGCCCTTTGGCATAGCTGCAGCCCCGGCCATATTTCAGAAGTTCATGGAGACAGTACTTCAGGGAATCCCAGGAGTTTGTGTCTACCTGGACGATGTCATAATCAGTGGCGCTTCCATGGAAGAGCATGCAGCGTGCCTGGAGCCCGTTCTCGATAGGCTAGCAAATGCAAATTTGCGTTTAAGCAAAGAGAAATGCCGTTTTGCGGTGTCAGGGGTGCGATTTCTGGGACATTGAATTGATGCAGAAGGCATCCACCCAACCGAAGACAAAGTGCGAGCGATCACCGAAGCACGGGCACCAACAAACAAACAGGAGCTACAGGCGTTTCTCGGACTCTTGACGTTCTACGACCGTTTCTTAGAACAGAGAGCTACTGTGGCCAACGACTTATACCAGCTGCTGCGGAAAGATGTGAAATGGACATGGTCGCCATGCCATCAGCAAGCATTAGACGCCCTGAAAAACCTGCTTCAAAAGTGTACAGTCCTCAGCCACTACGACGAAAGGAAGCCACTGCTTTTGTCTTGCGATGCATCTCCGTACGGAGTCGGCGCAGTTCTTTCGCAGACTGACGACCAAGGAAGGGAGACCTCGATTGCCTTCGCCTCACGTACGTTGTCACAAGCGAAGCGCAACTACGCGCAACTGGATAAAGAGGGGCTGGCCATCGTCTATGCGGCGACATACTTTCACCAGTACATTGCCGGCCGGAAGGTGATATTTATAATGGATCACCGACAGCTATTGGGCATTTTGGGGCCACAAACACCTATGCCACCAACATTGTCTCCGCGAATGACACGTTGGTGCATCAAGCTCTCAGCGTACGACTACGACCTGGTCTACCGCAATGGGACTAAACATCAGAATGCCGACGCGCTAAGCCGCTTGCCACTGAACGAAACAGTTGACGAACTGCCTCCGCCCGGAGACGTTCTTAAGTTCGAAGCACTGCCAGAACCGCCTCTTACGGCAGGCACAGTTGCAGCATCTACGCAGAAGAGCGCAATTCTCCGGCAAGTTTACACAGCTGTTCAACACGGCAATGTTCACAAACACTAAGGGGACAACTTCGACGCTTACCGCCAGCGAGCTACAGAGTTGAGCACCCACCATGACTGCATCCTATTAGGATCCCGAGTTGTGATTCCGAGAGAGCTACACGCACAAGCTATGTCTCTCATCCATGCCGGACACAAGGTATCGTTGCCATGAAAGCGTGTGCCAGAAGCTATATGTGGTGGCCTAACATTGACCACGACATTGAAACAACAGTCCGAAGTTGCAAGCCTTGCCAAAGCAGCCGGAGCAATCCGCCGAAAGCTCCTCTCCCAGAATGGGAAAAGCCACACACACCTTGGCCCACCCTGCACATTGATTTTGCAGGCCCAATTGAAGGCTGCACTTTCCTTGTGGTCGTAGATGCCTGCACAAAGTGGGTTGAGATAAAGGAAAAGCGACAGATGACTTCTGCAGCAGTCATTGACAACCTCCGATCACTGTTCACAACGTTCGGAATTCCCAGCAAGGTAGTGTCGGACAGCGGAACACCGTTTGTGTCTGCGGAGATTCTCAAGTTTTATCGCGACGAGATCTCATCAGTCACATTGGCCCCCTACCACCCAGTGACAAACGGACAAGTCGAACGCTATGCGGCTGAGCTAAAACATGCCCTTGAGAGAGACAAGACAGGGTCGCTGCAGCGCCGCCTTGCACATTTTCTTTTCAAGCAGTACACGACAGTACAAAACACGACAGGTCAGACCCCAGCGCTATTCTCCCCGAGCCAGAAACAGAGACGACTCGGGAAGAAAAACCGGTTCCGCGCTGCGGGACACTTGTTGAGGGCCAGCGCGTCCTCGCCCTCCAGTTTCTCAGAAAACCGCGCTGGGAGGAAGCTACTGTTGTGAGAAGCATAGGCCTGCGCTCTTGGCTCGTCAGCATACATGGAACAGTGGCACGCCGACATCTCAACCAGCTGCGCGGATTTACGATGCCTTCCGAGAGTGGTCCGGCAGCAGCGAGGACATCTGAACCATCCTCCCACATAGCCTGGCATCTCTCCTCAGAAGAAGAGACTGCACCTGGGGCAGACCTACAAAGCACAGCGGACAACATCCAGCCTACAAGTGGTTCTTCCCTGTGCGCACACAGCCAGCATGTCTCCACGCGCCCTCGCCGGCCCCCTGCACGCTATCAGGCAACTTTTTAAGGGGGAAGGAAGTGTTGTGTTCGAAGTGCTGTGTACTCGTCCGTTTTGCTGTGACTGGAGCAGTGCGCGTTCAAGGACAGGCCTCGCATCCCTCTTCGCGCTTCGCCAGGACTCGCCATCTGCCTGCGCCCAGCGGGACGCCCCCCACGGCGGGCTCCCTCACCCTCCTCTAGTTCTGGGAAGCAAGCCCCATCCCCATCTCCGGCCTCCGTTCCCTCTGTTCTCCACCCGGCCAGTTCGGCTTACGCCTCGGCCGACGCTGGCCGCACCCTCTTGCCTGGTGAATAAACAAAGTTAACAGTTTAACTGTAGTGCGTACGTCTTTTCTACATTGACGATGCGCAAACACTACAGGCTCATTAACGTGGCCTGTGTACTTGATAGCTGAAGCCAGAGGGGAAACCGTGCATATACCGCCAGCCAGAAATCGTCATCTTGACTCAGGTCCCAGCCGGTCACAGGGGCGCTAACATTACAAGCAGCTGATACGGTCTAAAAGCATGCACGTAAAGGTACTTATCAGTGAAAAATGAGTTTGCTTTTATTTCCAGGCAACTTCAGTTATTCTTCAAGAAAGTTGCACGCACGAACAAAGGGCAAATATTGGCTGTCTGATTGATTTAAACCTTTATAAGAAACTAGCCAATGCTAGCAGCATGAATAGAGTGGACACCAAAGCGACACATATTATAGCTATTTCGAGATAAATAGCAGCAATTAGTTCCTTGTAACGAAGGGACCAATAAGGTGTCCATTCAGTAATGAACAGTCGCATAGAGCTTGCTCTCTACTTATTAAGTGCAGTCGGTTGACTTCACTGTATTGCTTCTAAGCCCTTGAATTAGCACACTGGCAAAACACAGAAGCACATGCCCACACATGCGCAGTGTTAGGTGGCGCAGCATAATGCATTTGTGCGTGATCATTTTTGCCAGCGTACTGCGCATTTGCGTTCTAGCACTTGCGACATTCCGAGCTAAGAATGCAGACATCAGAGGCAAAAAAGAATCAACTTCGGTCATTTGATGAACTTTTCAGTGCCTGCGTCTTTATTTTATAATGCATGAGGTATCGTAAACACAAGAAATGTAATTTGCTCTGCAATGAAAAATTGTGAAGGCCATTGATACAGAAAGCAAAAGATCGTGATTTTATGCTAAACAAGGAATAAACAAAACCTGTTGGAAAAGAAAATTACCGTAAGCATTAAAAATAACCTCGAACATGAACGTTACATAAACATACAACTCAAGAAGCACACCTTTATCTGTTCTAATTTAGAGAAACTTCTCTCCGTAGTTGCCATGGAAACAAACAGCGTAAGGAGTATCCTGACAGCCCTCACATGAGACCCTTTTCTTCAGAAGGTGCAACAGTATGTCCTTTTCAACTAGTCAACAGCCAATAAGTTGCCTTCGAAATTTCAGTCTTTTCTCCGTTTAAGAGATGAACTCTCTATTGTTGATGCTCTCTTATATCGAGCTGACCGGATTGTAGTCCTCATTTCATTGACTGATCAGCTGACTGCTGCAGCTCATGAATCCCATCAAGGGATTGTCCGCACGTCTCAGGGAAAAGTTTTGTTCGCCTGCGATGTCTAGGCAAATTCAAAATGCTATATAAAGAACTGTCCTGTCTACATAGAGGCAAGCAAAACTATGAAGACTTCCGTAGCTCCTTTGCAGCCAGTCCCATATCCAGAGTGGCCGTGACAAAAAGTGGTCAGACATAATTGGTCCTTTTGAGAAAGCCCCTGCCAACTGTCGGCATGCCACCACACCAGTGGACTACTATTCCAAGTGGCCTGAGGTAAAGTTCCCCTCACAAATCACAACCACAGTCATTACTGAATACCTTCTTGAAGTTTTGGCACATGAGGGTTATCCTGAGGAGGTCATTTCAGACCAGGGTCCACAATTCATGTCCAAAAGAGTTCAGTACATTCCTCAGCACCAGAGGTATCAAACTGAGTCATTCATCCAGGTACTACCCCCAGGCCAATGGCCAAGTCGAACATTTCAACCACACCCTCAAATCCTATGTCCAAATGGCATCTATGGAAAAGCGTCTACTCAAAACTGCTGTGCATGAGTACTTGGGTATCTACCGTTCAACTGCACATGCTAGTACTACTCCATGGTCGGTAGCATAGAACTCGACTAGACATCACTGGATTTTCTTTCGTAGCGCCTTTGTTTCATTGCAATCCATTTGAAGCTATCCAGAAGCTCGGAGAAAGGGTGACAAAGAAGAAAACCTACATCAAGAAATATACAGACAAGAGGCATGCTGCAAAGGCTCCAGCATTCCAAGTGGGAGATCATGTGCGAGTTCGCAAACCAATAATCCGTTTCAAAACTGACAGAGCCTTCTCCAAACCACAACAAATCATTGCACAATAAGGACCTTCGTCGCCAAGAGCCAAGAATCCAGCTTTTAAGAACCAGAAAAGTTTGACTTGTTTTTCATGTCACTTTCTTATGACACCAGAGACCATACACAAGCTCCTGTGCACTCAAGTCTTCCAGTGCCATCTACAACTCCAGTCTCCAACTTGAACAATACCCACAGTTCTTCTACCATGTCCAGACAGCACATGTGTCCTGGATCTCCTCTCCGAGTCTTCGCAGAACGTGCGTCATTCCCTTCAGTTTATAGTGATACAGTCTTCACTCAGTGGTGCATTTTTTTAGCAGTGGTCTGCGCCTCCCAGTGCCAATGTGGTGACAGCCAGAACATAAACTGTCACCACACCTCCTTCAAGCAATGAGGTGACCACCCAGCCCTTTCTCAAGGGAACTTCAGCCTGCAGCCCGAGCCAAGTCCACATCCAGAACCCTCACAGAGGCCACAGAGGCCCAAAAGGACTATTTGTAAGCCTTTTTGACTCAAGCATTTTGTGCCAAAAAGTTCTGTGTGAAAGGTGGCTTGATAATGAGTAAAAAAAATTACATAATGCAACAAGGCAATGTTTTGAAATGTGTTCCTTTGAAAATGTTCTTCTAGTGCGTTTGTACAGTTGTTTGAATGAACATTATTTCGTTTGCGTGTACAGACAGAAGGTGTGTTTTCTTGTTTGTGTTCACTGTTTAAAAAAAAATCTGAAATAATGTCTTTATATATACCATGTCCCGCCAATAAACGGCTCTTTCGGCCATGGAACAGCGTGAGTGTCCCCGGCTCTCCTTACTAACGGCCGCCGTGGCCAACACTACACTTTAGCTTTCGCATTTTGGACAGGACACACTGGACAATTTTTTCTCCACTCTCAGAATGAAGAATACTGTCTCTTCACTATTATACTAAGTGGCACAGGCAGAGGCTCTTTATTTTTCTTTCCTTTTCATGCCTCAACATAATATATATGTCTCTTCACTATGAGAGTTTAAAGCTGCATTGCGCAGTGCTACCCTTTTCTAATTTCTGCATCCAAACCCCAGAGGCAACTATGAAAGTTTAGATGGTTTAGAAAGTTTAGAAGTTTAGAGCAGGACAACCTTGCACCAGTGCCACACTACACTCGACAATGGACCGTTTGGAATAGATGGATGTTGGGAAGGGGTTGATGTATATATGTGGCTATGCTGTTAGCCAGGTGACGAACTGCAAAACTTGTAATTATTGTGCACCTGTCATCACAGTCTGAACCTCCCCGAAAACAGTTGGCTACATGTGAAGCCTTATGTGCCTCGTAGTGTACCCCTTGTCTCCCCATCAAAGGCAGTACTTGACCTTTTTAAGTTCTATGAAGCCATCTTCATGTTGAATACTGAGAGCATCCTCAACATGAGGACTACTCTGGAGCACATTAAAAAAGAAATTATAAAAGACATGGCTACAATACCATCGTGTCAAATATGCCCCAGAAGCTCGTGACCTGCTTCTTGAAAACAAGAATTCATATTTTCTGCAAGAACAGAAATGAAACATATCGAAACACGACTTGGTACCAAAATGTTGGAGCAAGAGTATCAGAATACATCAGGCTGCCATTGCAATAATGTGAGATTAATGCAGTGCAATCTAAAGCATGGCTGCTCTCAAGCTGCAGGACAGACATTACAGGTATTGATGGCACACTGAAAACAAATTGCAGTTGGCAGGTAACAATATATTACATTCGAATGACAGATGTGCTACTTACGCTTAAAACTGAGCTTGTGCAAGCTCTAAAAGGTAACAAAAAATTAAATGCTGTTATCGGCACCACTGCAGTTTCGCAAACTAGTGAAGAGACATTGTTTAGTGTGCAGAACCCCGAGGATACGTCACTGCCATTCATTTCCCAATAGTGATCATGCAGTGTTTTTTTTTCTGTCGCCATTTTTAACTAGAAAGCAATGTTTAAAATAATTTTGATGGTAATAAATGGGTTTTGCTGCCGAAAAACTTTGAAATAGCAAGAAAAATCCATAAATTTAGTATTTAACCAAACAAAAACTGGATAGCTATCCTCGGTGTCCTTTAGCCCCCAGTGATCTGGAACAATCCAGCAGGGGGTGGGCCAATTTCTGGTGCTCATGTAAAAACAAATGGCCAGCTGCAGTTCTCCTCTGAATTTTCTGGTTTTTACAGTGATTGACTGCATTCAGCGCTTTCTGAAAATGAAATGTGATTGCTGTGCATATTGTGTATTGCTGAATATCGAATTCTGCATATTCAGGTTGCAGAATAACATACTAATTTGTTTTGTTTGCAACATGACATTTTTATTTGAGTGAATGTGCTTTGCATCTCTGGTGACAAAGATATTTTAATATTTCCTTACACTAAGTGCTAATGCTGTAAAAATATTTTTATTTCTTGCACACTTGCACACTGAGTTCTGCCATGATTAAAGTGGTTTCTGTAAGCAAGTACAACACCGTATGTGCTTTCCTTTGCACTGGCTTGCAGCGTATGCTCTGACTGAATTTTATTACTCAAGTGGTCCGTTGCAGTAAGGTAGTGTTTTTGATTTGTGCAATAGTATAATGGCATCGTTTCAGAGGAAGGCGTGATTCTATGGCAGTGCTTCCACATTTGCTGTTATCTTCTTCATTGCATTCAGTGACTAAAATGTGTTTATTTTGAGCACGGATTTTTATTCGAGGAAAGGAAGAAAGTCACACGGTGCTACATCTGGCTAAAATGGATAGCTTTCAAGTGTAGAAAGGAGGTTGTTGGACGGAAACTGTTTCACAGGAAGCGCACTGTGAGCAGGCAAATTGTCTTGGTAAAGATAAAGCCATCCCCCACAGTGACCGTCTTCTCCAGTGCACTGATCACGTGTGCGAAAAGCATTTTGACAGTAGTTACGTTTGCAAGACGTGGCCTGCAGAGCACGGTGGTGTTGTGTTGGCCACCCCAACTCGTTGAGCGGTTCTTTCATCAGATGCAGTTCCAACTATTTTTCCAAACTGTCTCACCTACCTATCAAAATTTGTGAAGAGGAGAAAAAGCCCCGCGAGCAGGGAATCAAAGCGTACCTCTGCGAAAAAGGTGGTGTCTGAAGGTGAAGGCTGCCAGACGATAATGTGTGAGGAACACATGGAAACGGACTCAGCGCCTGCTATCGTTTGTCACAAGGACATTGAAACTCCTGGCTCGCCATACCCCAGCCCTTCGTGCAGCGGTAGCCACGGTGAGCACGGGGACACGGGCTTGATGCATGTCAGTGTTCATGGCACTGAGGATGCTGTATCCATTCCAAGTGACAGTGCATGCGAAAGTTTTGCGCGCCTTTTCCAAAATCCGTGCCGTGCCCGGCTGCAGTCCATATATTAGTCTTGGTGCAGAGTTGACCTTGAAGGACATAGGACACTTGTTTTTCATCACATGAAAGCGAAATCAACTCCACCTGACCAGCCTATAGATTTGTTCATCAAGAAAAGTCTTGAAATAGACGAGAACTTTAATTCAAAAGCAGTTGTAATGGGAAAAATGATTTGCTTGCAAGACCTTGGCATCGCGCGTCAGCTGTTAACGCCAAAAGATTTGCAGGACGCATTGCAGACACTTGACAACTTAAGTGTCTGTGCCTGAGGCTCTGAGGTGAAGGCGTACCCTCACATGCGCCCGCATAACGCATTCGTTGATGCTGATGCGAAATGGCGTCACAAAGAATGTCTTATACGTGTTGAAGGCAATGAAGTGACATGTAGCCGGTGCGTATGTTTGCGGCATACGCTTCAAATTCACGTAAAAAGGCTCCTTGTAAGGAAACAACAGCGCTGACCTTACAAGCGAGTCCGGGTTTCAGCAAGCCCAGAAAAAATAGCCGCCATGAGGAGTGCAAGGGCCGCCCTCAGAAAATTGAGAAACCGTCCGATTAAGAGCGTGCAGAGACTAGAAGAACAAGTAAAAAAGGAACAGCAAGAGTTCAGAGCCCTCAGTGAGGAGGGTATAGGTGAGAGGCTGGACCACCTCAACTTGCCAGAAGCTCAACGAACTCTCATTACAGAGTGCCTGTCAGCTGCGAAAGTCACAACTAAGAAAAACCGGTGCTGCACAGTCGTGCTTGCTCTTATGCCTTCTGCTCCATATTCGTAGCCCTTCATCGTACAAGCTCCTGAGGGATAATGAAATTCTCCCGCTTCCATGCTTGTCGACTGTGAGAAGGTACTTGAGCATGGTAAGGACAAAATTTGGATTTGATCAAAATTTCTTTACTGCATTAAAAAAAAAAAGATGGCCACAAAGGATACTTTTCAGCGACACGGAATACTTGTATTTGACGAGATACAGGTTCGAAAAGAGATGGCGGTTCAGTCGAAAATGATGACATATGCAGGTTTTGCTGACTTTGGTGAGGAAGCACCACCAAGCGAAGAATTGGCTGACCATGAGCTAGTGCTTATGTTCCGCTCGTTCGGAGAAAAAAATGCACAACCAATCGCCGTTTTCGCAAGTAAAGGCCTAACACGAGGAACAGTCCTTGCCCAGCTTGTAGCGAAGGCAATAGCCTGTCTGGAGGATTCAGGCGTGTTTGTGGATGTTGTTGTATGTGACGGCGCTGTGACAAACCGCTGTATGTGGAAAGAGTTCGGGATTAGCGGCAGCCTTGAAAACGCCTGCAACTCATTTGTACACCCCCTTGACGACAGTAGGAAAGTGTTCGCTTTCTTGGATGCTCCGCATTTAATAAAATGCATTCGAAATCGACTTCTAGCCCAAAAAGCACTCAAGATCAACGGTGAGCTAATCCTGTGGACCCACTACGATAGGCTTTATATAGCGGACACCAAGGTCCCAGGGTGCCTAAGAGTATGCCCCAAGCTTTCGTACTCTCACCTGAATCCGACTACTTCCGAGAAGATGAGAGTAAAGCTCGCAACGCAGCTCTTCAGCAGGAGTGTCGCGGATGGACTTGAATATTATTCCAAGTGCAGCGTCCATGGATTACAGAATGTGAAAGGGACAATAAAGTTCACACTCATCTTTAACGACCTCTTTGACGCACTCAACCGAAGTTTCCCTGCCGAAGGGATAAAATAAGGCAGCCGTGACACTGACACCATTCATTCATTATTAAAGTGGTTAGACGCATGGGAGAAGGAAGTACCCGGCGGGCGAATTTCGAAAGGCGCTTTTCTTACGAAGTCAACGCTGGAACTTAAAACATATTTGTTAGAAAAGTGTGGGTACAAATACGTGCTTATATCAAAATTCAATCAGGACGTATTAGAGCCTTTCTTTGGTTCCATCTGGCAGGTAAATGAACAGAATGATCACCCGTCCATGCCGACATTCATACAGCTGTACAGCATATTGACTATCTATGGCCTCGTACTGCCCCCAAAATTCGGAAATTGTAAAGTTGGAGATGATGGCAAGGAGCAACGAGTTTTGTCGCTTTCTGACCTGAAGTCCTTTTTCAGCTCAAATTAGATTAAAGAGAACAAGCTGGATGAGCTTAAAAAGAAGCTTGACGGATTTGTAGAAAGTGAAATTGAGTGCGAAAATGTGCTCGACCGCTACACAAAGCCAGATGAAGCAGACTGCATAATTTATTATGTGACAGGATACCTCTGCCGCAAACTTCTCAAATCGACATCACGTGAAGAATGTTGAAGTGGGCTGGTAAAGCCGGTCTCAATTTCTGAACAGCCGGAGGCTGCTCTCGTAAATCTCAAGATAAAAGGACGACTGCTGCACCCGGCATCTCATATTTTTCAAATGGTGGAGAGAGCGGAAACAGTTTTCCGAAAATACGCTGTGAAACCCGATGCTTATAACCTCATCATCGACGAAATGCTTGATAAGCATCGCTTTGCATTTCCATGTGCTGAGCACAAAGTAGATATGGCAGCACAGCTTCTAAATTACTATGTTGCAATGAGGATGCGGCAGTTCAGCAGGCAGAAAACATCTGACAACAGCAAGTCGCGCAACTTGAGAAAGCTCGCGAAGCTTGTGCAAGCTGGAAAAGCCGCGTACGCGGATCAGGCAGCTAGGGATCGAGAGCCTGGTACAAACAGCTGGTCTTCGAGCACATCTCTTGTGTCTTCTACAAGGGTCCATGTGTCCAGCGGTGCGCGGTAACGCGATGCCAAACATCTGTGGAGCAACTTGACGGAACCGATGGAGTGTGCGCGGTGATAACTTGTATGACAGTGTACGTGCATCTACCGAAGTGAAAATTGGCATGTGGCGCTGCTCGTTTTTCTGCGTTTTGATATTAGTTTTTCTGTGTATTTTCAGTTTTGTTTAAGCGTTCAAGTACAATGATGCCACTTGCATTAAATGATATCAGAGACGCTTTATACTGCTTGTTATTTCTTTCAATTTTACAATAATAATTACAAAAAAAGACTACAAATCTTTCTCTGGTAAATCACCTATACAAGTAAAACAATCAATTGCAGGGTGTTTCCCTGTAAGATCAAACAAAGAATGGTCAGTCGACCTATATTTATTTCCAAATTTTATGTATTGTTGCATAATCACTGGAAAGAAGATATCTACGTTTGGTTTTGCTGCCGAAATTTCTTTTAGAGGTAGAGAGAATTAATAATGACAAAAATGTGGAGTGCCACGCTTATCTTTTCTGCTATTTTGGCCAACTTTGGTAACGAATTATACAAAATATAGTAAAGTTAGTTAGCTGAAAATTGTCGCACTGAATATATGCGTGCTTTTATTTGTATTCAGTTAATTTGGCTTTTCTGGTAGATCTTATAAAACTTCTCAAAATCGGCCCATGAAACAATGTTACCTTCTTAGCAGGCCTTTCTCTCAAAGAAAGTTTCTGGTAGAGCGGCAATAATTCCACACTATGTTCTCAGCATACTTGTCTATCAAACTGCTATAACTGTTATTTATATAACGTTACAATGCAGAGATATGATCATGTTAATTTTAAGATAACAACGAGCAATGAAAATTTCTGAAGATAATGAAAAATATCTTATTTTTATGCCTTAAACTTTGTCCATCTATTTTCCTCTACATAAGCTTACAAAATTATTAAAACATATTTCGATTAAGGCCCTTACGCAATGATTGGCAATTCTTGTCTATCCGATTTGTTACCCGCTAATGTATTAAACGCAGGCAGGGTTGGATTTCAGGTTCTTCAAAAAAAAAGCTAAGAAGTACAGAAAAGATGTCGGCTGGACTTCGGACGTTAAATTCGAGACGATGTGGTCATGCTGGCGCGCGGCAGCGATCACCACAGATGCGCGTGCGTTTGGGGAAAAGGCGCGGCGCTGCCCTAGATCAGCCATCGCTCATTACTTTTCATTACCTCTCATTACTTCCACGAATGGCTTGAAAACGTCACACAGCAAACGGTGAGAGTGATGCAATCGTCTTTGGGAAGGTGCACCGTCCAATGCGTGGTGCGTAGTTCGATATATCGAACGGCCCTTGGAATTGAGTTCGATATATGACACAGCTTTCCTATACTTTTACATGGGATTTTCAAGGGGATATTTCGCGAGTTCAATATAACTGAAATTCGAATTATTCAGGTTCAATATATTCGGGTTCGACTGTATATTATGAATTTGTAATAATTCTCCCCGCTTTTTTTTGTAATGTATGCAATAACTTAATTGGCTGTGTATAAACACGAAATAGTTTTTAGGAGAATTCAATATACCACGTCAACATGGCAGTAGACGTAGATTCTTGTACTTTACACCACCACCATGTTGCTATTCGGCAGAATCTTTACCAATGCTCAGCTGGCTCAGCTTACAAGGTACCAAGAAAACCAGCGGCACATCGTGATTATTTCCTACTTTTCGCAGATCATGCACTGTCCTGTGATCATAAGGAACTACTACTGGCCTGTTAGTTTTGCAATCTATATTCTGTAAGTGCTGCATTTAACTTTTTTGCTGGCGTTTTAATACCTTCCAGCACAACCACATCAGTTCAAAGCTATGCATAACGAGATCAGATATGTTTCACAGGCACCTGTTTACAGCTCTTGAGCCCAGTTGTTCTCATTGGCTTGTTAAAAAAAATCTTGAGGACAAAATGATGTCCTCCGTTGCGAACATCCTTTCTGGGGTACCCATCTATCCATTGTACCATCTTTGCCAAAAATAACCGGGCTGCATGTTTTTCTTCCCGCTTGTATTCTAAAGCTAACATGGATTCAAAGAGGATCAGAACTTGTTGAGAAGTGAGCACAGGAGCTCGCCTTTACTTCGCACAGATTTACATTTTCAGAAGTGGTACAAATTCTCTGCTACCCGACTGAGAAACACAACACGCAGCCTGGTTACTTTTGGCACAGACGGTACCTATTTGTTCTCAGTCGTCAGACTGCTTTCAAATGCTACTTTCGACAAAACAAACTAAAGAGAGGGCTTCCCAGACATTCATAAAATACGGAACATGGTAAATAAAGCCTGCTGTCTAAGCAGCTTGGCGCAATAAAGCATGAAACCATAAACATTAAAGCAGTGTTTGCACTACCGTTCGGTGGGGTCATGCCCTGAGAATAGAGAAAAGCAAACATCTAGTTGGGGCAGTGACAAATTTCATTTCATCCCAGCATATTAGCCCAGCGAAAATACAAGCTCTAATGGACTCTGCATTTTGAGACAATCCACTGTCCACAGAGCGAGTTTCCATATCAATGCTGTGCAAGTACATTAAATAACTTAGGTGTTCAGAAAAGTTGTCTATAATTCGAATAATCCATATCAACGGGGGTCATATAAAAGGGGGCACGACAATATATCATGCAAGCAAGGTGCCAGCGAAAAGCACGATGTCGTGTGACACCTATCGAAATGAATTCTTCTTCATGTGCCACTAAACATCGCTTCGCCTCTCTAGTGTTAACTTTCCAGTACATCAGTACTCAAAACACATCAGTACTATAGCGCCCAACAGTTATGGCGCAGCCGAGGATGGTGCCAAACGCGCAGTTCTTACTGGGATCCATTACTTGGCTGTTGGCAATACATGGATCCAACTATGAGAATGATAGCCGGGCCACCATGCAGGCCGCCCTCACAAGCCTGCAAGGTAGCATGGGGCCAGTGAATTGAGCGAAATAAGTTTTGCTTTTGTAGGCGAAAAAAACTTTAACATCAATTAGTAACCACGTCGATTACAGACAAGGCACTAAAGTCCCTCCAGCCATTGCCCCCATCACAGGTTAATCAGGGTCGTGCACATTGTTTTTGCCAAGACAACCATCTACTGAATGCAAGCACATAATCCGAGAGTGCCGCTATTATCTAAAAGGTGCGAAGGCACACCAAGGCATCAACAAGCAGCGGCTCCGTTCCCTGTCCCCCCCGTGACTGTCAACTTAGTTGCTTGAACACTCACGATATTTCAACGTTTTTCACACAGTTCAGTTATCATGCAGCCACGAACCACTGGAGTGATATGCTTTTTTGATGTGCTTCTTTTTCCTTTTTCTGACACTGTTCGCACCCAAATGATGATATGGCGAACAGCAGTGATGCAACGCAGCTACAGATCCACCCCGAGAATACAAAATGGCAGCGCTTCCTTTCTAGCCCAGAAGCTAGAAAGCTGTGTGAGGAGGAAGAGTCGTGGGGGAGGGGAGGTTAGCTCTACTTAACACGGTCGGTGGAAAACGTCATGGACGGGCTTTAGATAGAATGTACAGATTCTTTTCCGCCACTTACACACCACACGGCGTGTAAGTAGAAACCAACATGTAAAGTTATAATGGCAACAGAACCAATTACAAGGATTATCTGCGATCTTACTACTACACAGTGCAGTAAGTGAATAGTTTAAGTGAAAAGAAAACCTCATGTAGTCACATGGCACAGTACTTTTCAAGCAGGTAAATCATTCCAACCCAAATGTGATGAGTAAAGCACATTCATTTCTCATACAGATGTGGTGTTACTGAAATACAGTGAAGTGAAACTTCTGCTCGTGTTTCCAAAAACAACTTGAAGTTTCCAAACACACTTTACAACAGCACGCTACGCACCCAAAATGCTCACTGCTCGGGCTTTGGCTCCTTGACTTTTCTTTGGGTCGTTCTGTAATAGCACCAATGGTCCTGGGTGGCCACATCCAAAAACCACTGGCCAAGGAACAGCACCTTGATTGCACTGCTCCTCAGTCTTCCACTGCAAAACAAAAAGAACATCCCCATTAACCCCCACTAATAGGCACCTACTGCAGTCCCTTAGTTTACTGAAATTAAGAACATTCAAATTATTTTGAGAACAAACATAACCATCTCAATATTATTTACAGTCAGTAATTCAAACTGCCAACATTCACATACACTTCATTTAGCAGAATTACCATCAGATACAAAAAATAGATGATCAACGCATTTGCACCGCAGCATACAGTGCCACATGCTTTCCAGGTACCTATAGCTGCGCCGCTGATTGGGAAGCCCGAGATATGTCAGTGTGCCGCCTCTATCATGCTCCCTGTCATTTTTGGCTGCTTGCACAAGAGTTTTGGTAGCTTTCACTATCTGGACTGGCTGGAACAAAAGACTGCTTGCAATGTAAAAGCTACATAAGAGGATGCATAGCAAACTTGTGAGAGGATAAATGCTTCTGTATGTATCCAGAAGGGCCACTAAGAAGCAGGTACTTTAATCAATTTATCCAAATAACTAACTACCAATCCTTTTTGATGGAAGTGTTTGTCACTCAAAGCTTAACTTGCATATAAATGCAACCTGCAGTTTTAAAGTTATCGCTGGACACTTGCCTGTATTATGACAGTTTCAACTGAAAGCATCCGAACTGGCTAAAACACTGCTTACAACAATGAGTACCGACTACAAAAAGGAAGACACAAGGAAGTCATAAATGAAAGCTGGCTTTGATCTGGACGTTTAACTGCAACATCAATGTGAAGTGCCATGGGAAGTGAATAAATGATACATGCACAGGAAAAAAGAAAATAAAAGCAAAACAAAAGACAATTACCATTTTAAATCGGTGCATTTTTGTCTCTGCACAATTTTCCCTTTTACTTTACCTGTTTCTTATACTGAGTTTTGGCAATAAATACAATATTAGTCATTATTTAGCCATTACCTTTTCTTGTTTTTTTTTTCACTGTGCTATATATAGTTCCTCCTACATCAGACGAACCAAACCAAACTCCCACATTAATGATTACATTTGTGAATGCTTCCACCACAAATGTATATCAATTGTAGATGCTTTCTACTATGACTTCATGGTGCCTCAAGAAGCCTGTACACAGTACCATAACCTCGGTTGAGCCCACATATTAAAGTTAGACAGTGTCTTCATATTTATGCATCTCTCTGCAAAGAGTTGCCGTCATGGTGCTTTTCAAGCTCTCCCGACACAAGCACATGCTGTTCAACCAAAAACCACGCTATCGGTGAGCAGCTTTAGGCACTAAATATTAGTTGTAAGGGATGTGTTTATAGCAATGGGTGGCAAGCCAGCCACATAACATCCAATCCCTGGCAGTTGTACAGATGAAATGACACAGCTAGCACAGCACATGTGCCTGCTGTCCACAAGCTGTCTGCACACGGCAGCAGTGTAGAAGGTGGAAACCATGTTGGGCAGGTGACGAGTGCCACATGGCCGACTAGGTCACTAAGACAAACCGTGTAACTCATATTACCTTGCATCTATATGGCTAAAATTGCCAACACTGGTGGACCACCAAGCATGTGCACTAACTTCCCTTTCAGCACTGCCAGACTCAAACTGGCCTTGTAACTGTCATACAGCAAATTTCGCTGCTTTCCTGATCTCCACTCCCAGTTTACTTTGACCAAGCACGGCAGCCCCGACTGCCCAAAGTAGTACAAGATACAGTACCCCTGCCCTAAGATACAACTTCACATAGTGCAACCCTTGTTAATAAGCGAGCACTCAATATAACAAGCTGTTGTCAGTGGGCAGTACTGCATTTGATTTCACAAGTTTTGCACACCTTCTTTAATTTTGCTAATTAACGACAGTACTCAATTTAGATCACAGGACTGTACCTGGCCAGGTTTTACAGGTAACAAATGGCTGGAATTTTAGACGAAAGCGAAGCGAATCGAATTAGCACTTTAAAAACACAAAAAGTGCTTACTCTTGCACGTTTTCAGGAGTGACCCTACTACATATGACAGCTTGCTTTTAAGGAATCATGCATCTGACCTCCTCTTTAACCACGAGAGAACTTGTAGGTGCCCAGCAAGCACGAGGGAAGAAAATGCGGGCTTATCCGCGTAATATTTGGTCACGGTGCTCTGCGTGCCTTTTTTGGTAGATGCATCACACTGTTTTAAATAATTTAAGCATTTTGCTTCTTATACAAATTCTAATCAGCAAGCTACAAAAAACAACAAGCGTTATTATTAAAACGATCGTATGTATATCATTGGAGGACAGTGAGCCGGAAGGCGGCGCCGCTTTCGCGTATCGCTCATCCGAAACCGTGTTGTCGCCATTGGATTGCATGTAAAAGACGCACCAATGCCAGGCTGTTTCTCGGTTTCGCCATATATTTCTTTTCGTGTAGCGTTTTCGAATACATTTCTTTAGTCAGAATGCAGGATATGTACTCCCAGTGGCACATGTGACGAAAGTTTTCGATTTCATTTCAGCAACAAATACACGCACCTCTGATCATCATGAAATCTCACCAGCGCTTAACAGATTCCTATTCCATATTTCCGGCACATATGTGCAAAGCAGTCGGTATCATGTTCAGCGTGATTTGCCTGACAAACTGGAAGGCAAAGCTACCAACGCACAAAGGCAATTACAAACGAGAGCACGAACGCACTAACCGCTATTGCCATTCGTCGCCGATTACAAAGACGCAGCGAGGAGCTCGCACAACCATACTTCTAGGGAGCCTCGACGCAAACGCACATTTTTAAAAAAGGCGTTTGCATCGAGGCTCCCTACACACTTCACACAGTAGGTCGTGACTTCACAACGTCTAGGGTCTAGGTCGTCGATTAATTATTGCCAGAAGAAAAGCATACTTCGGTAGAGTCGTGTCGCGGCGATATCACCAACGCACAGCACATAATCATGAGTCCTTCATTCGCAGGCAAACCGCAACAGTAAATTCAGTTGGTACAACACAAAGCATCGCTGCCAGACCACATGGCAGCGTTGCAGTTTCTTCGGCGCCACGGCCACAGGCTTCGCCGAAGGTGAAATTCCGGCGTTTGTAATCAATGACACCACGCGTGTTGCCATACAATGGCAGAGTTAGCAGCGTTGTACGGTTGTGCCCTTGGAGGAAGATCAAGATCCATGGTTGTACGGTTGTACCCGCCGCCACAGGCACAATATCTGGGACGGCACAAACCTCACACCATCCCGAACCGGGGCGGTCCCTCGCTGCTGTCACGTGCCTTCACGTCTACACGTCCAACGTTTAGAACGCTTGGCCAAGCGCGCGCATTCAGAAACGGCTGCGCAGTACGAGTGTCGTCTGCGCTGCAAGCTGCCGAGAGCCTTTCTGCTTTTTATTCGCTTTTTTTTTTTTGCGCTTGTTTTGACAGGACGCAAACACATCTTGATAAAATTCGTCAGATTTAGACTGCATCGGGGCAAATATAGAAACAATCATGCATAGTTACAGCTCAGGACCAGATTGTTATAATATTTAGCAAGCGGAGTGCGATTCTAAGTGGAACTAAATATTTCTGCGAGAATATATTCCAAGTGGAACTTTAAATATTTCTTCTCCTTATAAAGCCTTGTTTGATCCATCAATCTATTTTTCCAATAATGTAACTCCGCTATTGTTGTACACGCAAGTATGCTTGTGTGCATGGAGCTTTGGAGGATGAAGCACATTATAGCAACTGTGTTTTGAAACGTACAGAAAGAGGAACTAAGAGAAACAATATTTTTTAAAAATTGAAATTCAAGTTATTTTGGCATAGAGACAAAAACTCAACTACTTAAAAGTGTTTGCATGGTAGAAGAACAAATGGTAGCGTAACTCCCATAGAAGCCTGCGTGTCGACTCTGAGCGATGGATGGATGGATGGATAAGGCTGAACCCTTTGAATCGGGCGGCGGCGCCACAGGCCGCCTAGCCGTGAATAGTAATATATAGTGTGGACCTATTCTTGCCTTCCTTTCAGCCACCAATCAGCTAACCTTCGTTTGGTTATTTCTACCCTTTTAAAGTCTATTTTCCCTTCATTATCCTTAAACCCCAATGCTTTGGCTAAAGCTTTAGTTTCCCGGCGCCCCCTGCGAACTGTGAGGCAAAACAAACACGTGACGTTGATTGTGACGTCACAGTGACGTACTTTTGGCGGGGAATTTGTCTTTTTACTTATGAACGAAAAACAAGGCCCCCCTTTCTCTGTACTCCAGACGTCCTCTCCCACGACTACCGGAGAACGACTATAAAATCATCTATAGGCCTACGGGAGGCGTCGACATTGGCAAATACTCCGAAAGGACTATCAAGCATGCAATCATCACAACTGCAGGCATACCTATGCAAGATATCGACAAAGATTCGGCAAGAACGCATCAAGTCAAGAACATCTTTACGATCTCCACCGCGAGTCAGGACAACGCACTGAAGTACGTGCAAGTAAAGAAAATCCAGATCGAAGACAAAGAAATCAACATGTCCTCGTACATCGCCCCACCTGATCGTGCGGTGCAGGGCATAATATACAGAGCCTACGAGAACGAATCTCCGCGAGAAATGATCGCAGAACTGAGGAAAAGAAACCCGAACGTACCCATCGTTCAAGCCAGAAACTATGGGTAAAACATCTCAATCTTAATCCATTTTGACTCAGAAGAACTACCGGAAAGCATCATTTACTTCGGAATACTGTTCCCAGTGATTCCGTTTGTACCCAAAGTCGAAGCATGTACTAACTGCAGAAGGGTCGGGCACCGTAGAGACGTATGCCCGGAGCCCTGGAAGAATATCTGCCCCTATTGCGGAGAACCGCATTCGATGGAAACAAAATGCATCCCGGTCTGCATCATCTGCGGCGGAAAACATCAAACCGGAGATCGCGAGTGTAAGAAAAGATTCGAAAGGAATCCGAGACACTACTGGAACAGGAAAGAAAGGCAATCCAGATCCACTGCCAAGAGCGACACGAAGTCACCGAGGGACCGTTCAGATTCGTTCCCACCTCTGGACCGAAACGGATCAACTAGCAACAGAGGCCGCAGCAACAGCAGCAGCAGCCACCGCGAAAGGACGCCTAGCCCGGGGGCAAGCATCCTCAAACAGGTGAGCTGGGCAAATACGGCCTCCCACAGTCAGTCAAACCAAAACCTAGCGCAAGAGCTGCAGGTCCCCCATTATAAATTTAAGGAACTTTCAAAGAAAATGAGCATAATTGAAAAAGAAAATAAACGACTCAAAAAAGAAAATGACGATCTTAGGAACGCTATGCAACAGAAAGGAAAGGCGTCTCAAAACACAAACGCGTCAGAGGAAACGATCACTCCAGTTCCCACTACGGAGCAAGAGGGTCCAAACCCTAGAAAGAAACGAGCAGTAGCTGGTCACCAGCCCACTCTCGCGGAAACTGTTGAGCAACCCACACTTCAGAATAGTCAGCGCTCTGAGAAACTAGAGGCAGTAACAAATAACCGCTTTGAAAAGTTAGAAGTAATACTCGAGTCCATAATAACCACGCAAAAAGACTTCAACCAAAAATTCGCCATTATAGACAACATCCTGCAAGATATTCTCCCAAGAATTCCCCCAAAAGTTCAGGGGCAAACACCAGAGCTACAACATCCTCATGGCCCCGCCTAACTATATAAGGGTATGGCAGTGGAACTGCCGATCATTTCTCAAAAAGAAAGGCGAGTTACTTCTTCACATGCAAAAGACAGAGAAAACGCCAGATATTATCGCACTACAAGAATGCAGGTGCGATCAGCCGAAGCTGCCGGGCTTTAGGGTCTTCAAACCGCTCCACGTCCAAAAGGACCCGTATACCGCCACGCTAGTCCACAGAAATTTAACGGTCATAAACCACGAGCTCGAAAACATGGATATTGACTGCATACTGCTAGAAATTATCCCTCCGAAAAGGAACAAGGCGCCTTTATTCGTGCTTAATCTATACAGTAACCCAAGAGCTGGCTATCCACCAATTCAGAGAGTCATCGTTCAAGCCCTTAACATAGCCAAACACAACCCCTTAATCATGGTGGGAAACTTTAATGCTCCCCATGTAGAATGGGGGCATGCCAAGACCACAGCTAAAGGGAGATCCTTAATGAACCTCCTCTAGCAACGAGGTTTCACACAATATACAGATCCCCTACAGCCTACTAGGATTGGAAACAGCGTCAACAGAGACACGTGTCCGGACATTACGGCCGGAAAAAACCTACCGAGATGGTGTAACACTAGGCAGCCCCGCCGGGGTGGTGCAGTGGTAAGACGCTCGACTACTGTGCCGGAGTTCCCGGGTTCGAACCCGACCACGGCGGCTGCGTTTCGATGGAGGCGAAACGAAGTGGCGTCCGTGTGCTGTGCGATGTCAGCGCACGTTAAAGATCCCCAGGTGGTCGAAATTACTCCGTAGCCCTCCACTACGGCTCCCCTTTCTCTCTATCCACTTTCACTCCCACCTTCATCCCTTCCCTTACGGCGCGGTTCAGGTGTCCACAGAGCAAGTGTGACAGATACTGCGCCTTTCCCTTCCTATGAACCAACCAACCAACCAATCTAACACTAGGCAAAATTTAGGAAGTGACCACTACATCATCGAATCGGAAATTCAGATTGGAAATTTCAAAGGTCGACCTAAAAAGAATAAAATCACAGATTGGGACAGATTCAGAGAGCATAGGAATAACTACGATTCTGACTCTATAAGTGACATCCAGGAATGGACATCCAATCTCCTAAAGGATGTAGGTACGGCCACGACAGAAATAGAAAATAAACTCGAAGTAAGCAACATTGACAATCGCTTACTTCACATGTGGGAAGCTAGGCACAGTATGGAAAAGAGATGGGCTATGCAAAAACACAGCAAAAGGCTTAGGGTTAAAATAGCCAACCTAAACAAGGAAATTCAAGATCACGCGTCCCAGTTGGCTCAGCAACAGTGGCATCAAATATGCGACAACTTTAATGGAAACATGGGTACGCGAGATGCGTGGAATTTACTGCGACATCTTCTCGATCCCGAATCCAGCAAATGAGTTAAGAAGCAGGAAATGCAAATACTCCTTCAGGTTAATAACCTCACGAACGAAGAAATCATTAACACTCTTAAGGCTCGCTATTTCAACATCTCTCGTGACAAAGAACCCCTTCCGGAATATAAAGGCAACCCGAACCCTCAAATAGACTCCAACATAACGGAAGCGGAAGTTCGAGCAGCTATTCATAAAATCCGCACGCCCTCGGCACCCGGCGCGGATGGGGTCACAAATACTGTGCTGAGAAACCAAGATGAAAACTCCATTTCCCAACTTACCAACTTCGCCAACGAATGTTGGAATAAAGGATCCTTACCGGAAACGTGGAAGCACGCCAAGGTAACCTTTATTCCGAAACCAAGGAAAAAACTTTCAATAGAAAACCTGAGACCGATATCTCCTTACCTCGTGCCTAGGTAAATTATTCGAGCACGTAGCCCTGGCAGGGCTTCAGTCGTACATGGACGAGTGGGATTTGTACCCTCATACTATATTGGGATTCAGACCCCTTTTATCCACACAGGACACAATATTAAGGATTAAGCACGAAATCTTGGCGCCTGAGATGAATAACAGGTTAAGAGCCATATTAGCTCTTGACCTTACAAAAGCCTTCGATAATGTGAACCACAAAGCTATCATGGGTGCCCTATCCGAGCTGCAGGTGGGCGCCAGGATGTATAATTATATCAAGGCCTTCTTAACAGGTAGGACAGCAGAAATTCAATTAGGATCTATACATCCCAACAAATTGACAGGGGCACGCCGCAAGGCTCAGTACTGTCCCCATTTCTCTTTAATATCACTTTAATAAATTTGGCACGCAAATTGGAACAAATCCTAGATCTAGAACACTCTTTCTATGCCGACAATAATACTCTATGGACAACGAAGGGTCACGCCAGCACAATTGAGGACACGCTGCAGCAAGCAGCAGATGCGGTAGTGGAGGAGACGGAGAAAATTGGCTTGGAATGCTCATCTCAAAAATCGGAACTTTTAGTCATTAAACCAAAAAGATATACAAAAAACATTAACACAAACATCAATATATACATGGATGGTTTCACTATCCCGAGAGTAGAAAAGTTACGCATACTGGGTATGTACATTCAATCAAATGGCAAAAACACGGATTTAATCCAAAAACTCCGAACGATAAGTAATCAAACATCTCGCCTTATTCGGAGGATACAAACAAAGAAAGAGGGATGAAAGAAAAAGAGACACTAAAACTTGTGCAAGCATTCGTTCTCAGCCGCATTATATATTCCACGCCCTACTTATTCCTACAGGCCAAGGAAAGAGAAGCGATCGATTCCATTATTCGGCAGTCCTTCAAAACAGCACTCGGTCTTCCCATTTGCACGGCTACCGCGAAACTCATGTAACTGGGGATACAAGAAATGATCGAAGCACACCTCACGGCGCAGTACGAGCGGTTGACCGCAACATCGACCGGAAGACAGATGCTGCAAAAGACCGACATACACTACGAGGGCAGACACTCACAGGTAAAGTCGGTTCCCCGTCCAATACACAAAACACTGGTAGTCCCTCCACTACCTAAGAACATGCACCCGGAGTTTCACCTGCAGCGTCGGGTAGCAAGAGCCCAATCATTAGAGAAATACTATTCCAGTCTACCAAATACGACATATGTGGCCGCAGCAGAATACGGGAATAAGAGAGCCTATGCCCTGGCACTAGTCGATCACAAGTATCGCTTACAAAATTCAGCGACGATAAACGAAGTACGAACGCCAGAGGAGGCAGAAGAGGCGGCTGTAGCTCTGGCAATTGTCACGACGGACTCCAAATACATTTTTAGCGACTCAAAAACAGCCATTAGAAATTTCGCAAAAGGTAGAATTCATCAAACAGCAGCCAAAATTTTGAAATTTTTTGATTACTCTAAAAACACACGTTCGATCAAAATTTTGTGGGTCCCCGCACACGCGGGTCATCCTGGAAACGAGGCGGCGCACCAGTATGCCCGAGGATTCGTCGTAGGCCGGGAGGTGCGTTACCCCGAACTAAGATCGGCTCGCGAGAGAGACCCTACGTACAGAGGAATTACGAATTGGTATAAAAACAACACTGAAATATCCGGAGCCCCACTATACACTCAGCAAATCACAACAAACACTACTAAGAAGTTTCAAACAAATACGTGCTTTAATCCGTATAAGCTAGCAAAATGGTATCCAGGCGAATACAGCACCTCATGTTCACTTTGCGGTGACCAGAGGGCAGATCTCGAACACATCATGTTTAAATGTGAAAGCATGCATCCGCCGGAGGGCCTGCAGATTACCAATTCGGAACAGTGGGAGGCCGCATTGCTTAGCTCTGATCCAAGCCGGCAACACGCCATCACGGCTGGGGCCAAGGAGGTCGTCGAGCGCCATCGAGTGATGACCACCCCTGGGGCGGCTTGAGGAGAAGCGAACTCCCACGAAGAAAGAACTTTCCAAATTCTCCTCAATAAAGTTTCCTCCTCCTCCTCCTCCTCCTCCTCCTCCTCCAAGGCCAACAACGACGGAGGCAGAACGATGCTCGGATAAGGCAGAAAAATGGACACCGTAACTTTTCAGCCAACTTTATTTTATTCTACTGTCAAGTTTTACGTTAACTGAAATGTTACGGCATCTTTAAGCACCTCATCATAGCATCGTTCTACCTCCGTCGTCGTTAGCCTAGTCTTTCGTCGCGCGTCATGTAAACGCATTCTGGGGCTTATTCCTTCGGGCACGTTTGCGAACAAGGGCCTTCAAGTGAATTCGGCAAGCACATGGATAGAATCACATGGCTTGACGCATTTCACTAAGGGCATAAATGAGTGAAGCTGTGCTGCATAGAAAGCCAGGCTTTACTAATTCACGATTACTTACATAGACGCTTCACGACAATTAAATCTTTAAGTGTAGGAAAGCGACCACCGTTCATTCGTCACGGTCTTCATGAAATCATCGTGATAACAAAATGACCTGAGCGTAGGTCTCCAAACGAGACGCGGTGAGATTATAAAAGGGTAAAAGATCTTGCTAACAAATTACATATCGGTGTCAAAGAACAAAAAACAAACGAACGGAATAAGTAACGCTAGCGCTAGAACGCCAACCTGTAAGGCAATTCAAATTGGGATTGCTAGTATTTAGAAGTTAATGAGTCTGAGAAGTGAAAATATCTATGATATAGCTTCGCTCAAATAAATCTCGCCCTGTTCACGATTCCATTATTTTACTCGCGCGTCATTTGCCTCTGAAAGGAGTCAATGTGAGGTTACAAATCTACAACTTAAGCATTTAACATGTTCATGAGAAAGATCCCATTGACAATAGGAACATCACTGTAATAACAGCTAAAGCACGTTCAGCGAACGTTGGTGCGGTAATACGACGCAGTAAGCAAAACACGCAGCAAAGGGAGCGGAACGGAATGCTTTGAGCAATGCGACACGCGTCTTGGGGGCAATCAAATCTCACCTTTACTGCAAAAACTGCATTCATTCCTGAGCGCGAATATTATGTTTACTTTCTAGTTCTTTGGAGTTCTGGCAGATCTTATTTTCTGTGCGCTAGTAATTTGCCTCATAGTTCGCAGGAGCCCTCATCATCGAGTTGATGCCGCTGGCAGTAGGCATCTGTACGCGTTTTCTTCCAAGTTGCGCGACCAGTTGTACATAGATCTTGGTGTTTGCATGCAAACGAATTCTAGTCAAACAGCAAAATAATGTAATACAAAAAGACAATAAAAAATGCCTTTGATAATTGGCCTTAATCTATGCAACGAAAGTTGACAACGGGCCCACGCTGAACTTATTCCTTCACCGACATTCTTTTTAAAAGTCGGAAGGGCATATGAAACAACGCACAAATCAAAAATGTTATAACGATGGAGAAAATCAACAAGAGGCTGATACTGGCTGGTTTTCAGGCATAATCATGGCTAACTAGGCTGGAGGCGCCTTCGCTTTGGTAAGGATTTTAGTGAGGAGCACCCTTTCGATGCAGACTCCCTTATGGGAAGCCAGGAACTTCTGGCCACGGCTGCCAAAAGTGGTCTGAACTACCCTTTAACTTCAAGCAGATTGCGGCTCGATAGCAATGAAAAATAAGTGAATTGAATTTTTGTAACTCTTCTATAATATCCCTTTGCAGTGCTGCTGCCGTTGAACTAAAGTAGAAGGCACGGGTTCAAAAACTGGGCCCTCGAGAGATTCTACAATGTTCATCTCAGCAGTGCTGTTCTTATTAAGGATTTAGTCGTATTGAGTGCAATGGTGCTGCGATATGTGTTGCCCGTCCAGGCAAGTTTTAGGAAGTGAAAAGAAACGCCGCCCTTGGACAAGCTTGAAAACAGCGCAGAAATGCTTGCAAGGGTATCTGTGCTTCAAAAATTCAAGACACGAGCACGATTGTTCGTTGAAATCAACTTTGTGCATTTTGTCATCAGCCCTCTCGGAGTCGGAGCGAACGTAAAATTTTCCTTCGACGGAAAAATTTATGCCAGCACAGATGTACTCCTCGGTATTCACGAGCCTCCTCAACACGAATGTAGCCGGCCATGAAAATAACTGGGAAGATTTTCACAGTACTGTCTGTGCAACGATATTTGCCTCATCTTAGATTCATGAAATTTGTTTTCATTCTCAGGCAAGTATAAGAATGCACAAGCGCCGTTATAAAGGAAGTAAAAGAGCGCGCTTGCACTCAGGATATAGTGTCCATATTCTGGCCTCGATGCCACTGTTGGTTGTAAGCAAATCAAATCCAAGCCGGTAGAGTAAGACTCAGAAATTCTTAACACAGATACACATTGTTTCGAAGTGAGTTTGGACTCTTTCACTCGCACAATATTCTGAATACATAAAGGCTTCCCGTGCTTTCTCAAGTTCAGCATGACTATGCGTTAGCAACGTGTTACATTAGAGCAAGGGCATCATCAGGATGTGACAGACCGTTTTCATTTCTACGGAGCGACTTCTGCCATGCTTGGACCCTGTGGAAATCGCAGGTAGATATTTTACTACCTTAAGATGCTTGACGGGCGCCACCCGTCTCTGCTTGGCTATCATCACATCCAGTATACTGTGGAACAAACGTATCACACCACTTTCTGAACACACTTAAAGCTTCTGATATATAGTAAAAACGCGACTTTCAAAGACGCACAGTGGCTGTGCGCGATACATTAAAAAGAAATGGCGACCCATAAAATGGAAAGGCTCATGAGGCTAGTTATCATTAGTTGTTTAATTATTTCAACAGCGGCACCGATTTACGCTCTTGAGTTAATGACGAAGCACAGTTCAATACCCCTGATTCAGAGGTTGCGGCAGCGAGCGTTCTGAGATCTGCGATTTGCTCATCATAAATAATTGTACATGGAACCACATTTCAGAGAAACGAACAACTGCCTATCATTCATGGTCTTTCACAATAACTACTATTTGCATTGTCATAGTGAAACTATCGCATCTACTTCACTTAATTGCCTCAGAAGAGGAATTCCACGTTTTCATCCCACCTGCCACGACGATCAAGATAAAACGAATTACAGCGCTCGCCCAGCTTAAGCGCTCTTTTACAGTATACGTGATCATCCCAGTTATACCCAGAAGCTGAATCAGATCTGCATAAGAAAACGTTTACTTCGAACCCTTTAATCCACAGATATCAAAACTTCAAATATCTTACCTTTTGCCGACGCGCGTTACGTCCAAACTATTTTCATTATAGGTAAAATATTGTTCTTTCGCTGACGGTTGGACTTGACGATTTCTACGAGCTGAAACCATGACGTCATATTTCAATGAAGCAGCCAAGAATATAGGAAAAATTATGCGGTGTCTTAGATGTATTGTTAAGGGGATGTACTTAATGTAACGGCACTGCGATGGGCTGAACTCGACGCTAAGACTTCAGTAGCCGTGCAGTATTCACTCTGTCAGCGTCGTCCTCTTTCTCAACGCTTCGTCGTGCCCGCGTTCCTCGGTCGTCGTCCTTGTCAGTGAGCACATCACTTTGGTCCCGCGTTTCCCGGTAACACTATACCCCCTCGACAAAAGGCAACGTCCCGGTGCGTATTAGGCGTGCGGTGTGGAGGGGGAGTAATATGTCTTGAGGCGGGCAACATGTACGATTTCGGAAGTGGGTGTAGCAGTCGGTGACTTTGGGTGGAACGGTGCAATCTCATAGGTCACGTCGGTCACTGGGCGTAGTACACGGTAAGGACCTGTGTAGTGGGGCAGAAGTTTTTGACACAACCCCACACAACGGCACGGAAGCCAGAGAAACACCAGAGATCCGGGAGGATAGTGCACATCGCGGTGGTGAGCGTCGTAGCGGCGTTTCTGAGCTTCTTGAGAGATGGTGAGATTGTGACGAGCAATCTGGCGAGCAGCGTCGGCTAGGGCGATGGTATCGCGGGCATAGGTTGTGACGGGGCCAGCGGCGGGAAGCAAAGCGTCGAAGGGCAGTAAGTGGTCTCTTCCAAAGAGAAGATAGAATGGAGAGTACCCAGCAGTGTCATGACGCGAAGAGGTATATTCAAAGGTGACAAATGGCAGTCTAATATCCAAGTCGCGATGACTGTCGGATACGTACATTGCGAGCATGTCGGTGAGTGTGCTGTTAAGACGCTCCGTAAGGCCGTTCGTCTGAGGGTGATACGCAGTGGTGAACTTGTGCCGAACGGAGCAAGAACGAAGTATTTCCTCAACAACTCGGGAAATGAAACAGCGGCCACGGTCGGTAAGTAGTTGACGGGGACCACCATGGTGAAGTATGACGTCGTACAAAAGGAAGTCCGCAACGTCTGTGGCGCAGCTGGTTAGAATGGCGCGAGTGATCACGTACCGCGTGGCATAATCGGTGGCCACTAAGATCCATTTTTTCCCTGACAAGGACTCGGGGAAGGGCCCTAGGAGGTCAAGGCCAACACTAGAAAATGGCTCAGTCGGGATAGCAATCGGCTGCAGGTGTCCAGGTGGCAGCACAGGGGGTTTCTTCCGGCATTGACAGAGGTCGCAAGCGGCTACATAACGTTGGACAGAGCGGTAGAGTCCAGGCCAGAAGAAACGCCGGCGCACGCGGTCGTATGTGCATGAGAGGCCAAAACGACCAGCTGTAGGGGCGTCGTGCATTTGTTCGAGAACGGCAGAGCGTAGGTTTTGGGGAACGACCAGCAAGTGCTCAGCGCCATCAGGTCGCATGTTGCGGCGGTATAGCGTATTCCCATGAAGGAAGAACAGAGCGAGGGAAGAGTCACGGCTGTGTGTGCGGTGGCGGTCGATAAGAGAACTGAGGGTTGGGTCCAAGCGCTGTTCGTCGGCTATGTGGGAAAAGTCCGATATAGAGAAGACACAGGGGTCCGACTCATGGTCAGTAGAGGAGGGGGGATTGACGGGATAACGGGACAGACAGTCTGCATCCTGGTGGAGCCGACCGGATTTGTATACAACGGAAAAGGTATACTCCTGCAAGCGCAGTGCCCAGCGGCCGAGGCGGCCAGCAGGATCCCTGAAGAAAGAGAGCCAACATAAGGCGTGGTGATCGGTAATTACAGTGAAGGGTCGGCCAAACAAGTAGGGTCTGAATTTTCCAACGGCCCAAACGAGAGCCAGGCAATCCCGTTCCGTAATAGAATAGTTCTGTTCCGCTGATGATAGGAGACGACTGGCGTAGGCAATCACGCAGTGTTTGCCGCGTTGTCGCTGTGCAAGAATGGCACCAATCCCGTGGCCACTGGCGTCGGTGCGAAGTTCCGTCGGGGCAGACGGGTTGAAATGGGCCAACACAGGAGGATTGGTAAGAACAGCGATGAGGGTGGAGAATGCGTTAATCTGTTCTGGTCCCCATGAGAAAGGAACGCCTTTCTTCAGCAGATTGGTGAGAGGACGAGCAACAGCGGCAAAGTTTGGGACGAACCGGCGAAAATAAGAGCACAGTCTTATAAAGCTGCGGATATCACGGGGTGAACGGGGAGATGGAAAAGCACTGACAGCGCGAACTTTGTCGGGATCGGGCTGCACGCCGGTGGAATTCACCAAATGGCCAAGCACTTTAAGTTCGCGGCGACCAAAACTGCACTTCTTTGAGTTCAGTTGAAGTCCGGCACGGCGGAAAAGTGCCAAGATGGAAGAAAGGCGACGAAGATGGCTTTCGAACGAGAGCGAGAAGACAATCACGTCATCCAAGTAACATAGGCAAGTCGTCCATTTGAAGCCGCGGAGTACGGAGTCCATCATTCGTTCAAACGTAGCATGGGCGTTGCAAAGTCCAAAAGGCATAACCTTAAATTGGTAAAGTCCATCAGGTGGGACAAAAGCTGTCGTCTCGCGGTGTTGTTCGTCAACAGAGATCTGACAGTAGCCGCTACGAAGGTCGATGGAGGAAAAATACCGGGCTCCATGTAAACAGTCCAAGGCATCGTCTATTCGCGGCAGCGGGTAAACATCTTTCTTTGTAATCTTGTTCAGATGTCGATAGTCGACGCAAAAGCGCCAACTGTTGTCTTTCTTTCTAACGAGCACGACAGGAGATGCCCAGGGGCTGTTCGAAGCTTCGATGATATCATTGCCCAACATCTTGTCGACCTCCTGCTGGATGCCTTGGCGCTCAGAAAGGGACACACGATAAGGCCTCCGATGTACAGGTTTTGCATCGCCGGTGTCAATGCGGTGAGTCAAAACTGATGTTTGGCCCAGAGAACCGGCAGCAAAGTAAAAAATGTAAGAGAAGGATAACAAAAGGTTGTGTAGGTCCTGAGCGTGTTCGGGGCTGAGGTCAGAGGCAATCATTCCGGAAATAGGGTCGGTAATTGTGGTGGGGAGTACGGGTGTTGGAAGGACGCTTGAATGTGGGCCAGGAGTGAGTGCACAAATGGTGCAGTCTGTGAGAGGGGACAAGGTAGCAAGGGATATTCCTTCGGGGAGAACTTCGGGTGACAGACTGAAGTTCAGGATAGGAAGGTAGGTGCTGTTCTGTGTAACGCGTACGATGAGATGAGCAAGAACGACGTTGCGGTCAAGGAAGACCTCGGTGATAGCTAGGGCAAGCAACATAGTCACCGTCAGGCACAGGCGGGAAAGGTGACAGAGGTAGGCAAACAGAAGAGTCAGGGGGCAGGCGAGCGAACTCGGTGGAGCGAAGGCGGGGTGTAGATGGACGATGTTCTGAGCAGACAGGTAGGTCCAAACGAAGAAGGCCGCTGGAGCAGTCGATAAGGGCAGAGTGGGCCGTTAAAAAGTCAAGGCCGAGGATCACATCGTGAGGGCACTGGTTGAGGACGGTGAACAAAACAGGGATGTGATGACTGGATAATGGCGGAATCCTACCTCTCTTCCTCTCGGTGAAGGTCGTATACGGGGCTGGAAATGGTAGGTCCCTGCCACTTGCGGCGGGGGCTAGCCTGCCACAGGTGGTTGCATCTGTTGCAGGCCGTCATTGCACCTGCTTCGGTGGCGGACGAAGGCAGTTGCGACGCGCGTCTTCCTCTCACTTTCTTCGTTGTCTTCCCTTTTCTCTATTTTCTCCTCTCTCCGTACTCGGCAGCGAAGGTGGCTCAGCAACAGAGCCCAGGCCCGTGCATTTTCTTTTCCTTCTTCCTAAAGTCGCAACAACATCCTCATCCTCTCCTATCATTTGCCTCTCATCGTTTGCTTCTTATTGGCGTTCGTTGCAGTGCTACATATAATTACAACAGGTTCACGGTAAAGGAAAGGTTCAGTATATGTCACGCTTTCTCCGGCTAGTGTGAGTTTAGACAGCACGGCATCGCTCCTGTCACGTGGTGTTGATTAGCGCGCCTTCAAGTATGAGATTGCAGATAAAGAACAAATCTCGCGTAATCTCGCGGAATATCACAAATCTCGCGCACGGGATTTCGTTCCATGAGCCTACACTGTAAAAACAAAAACACCTTATTAGGTGTTTTCGCATGTCTATAACTAACACCCATGCACCCTTGAAAAAAAGTGGCTTCAGAGTGCCAGTACACCCTCGAAGATGGTGCTTCGGTTGGTCATAACACCCTTCTATGGGGCCAATGCACTGGGGTGTTTTCATCACCTTTACACCCTATTGCAGGGTGGAAGCAGTGGCATTGCACCCTTACACCCCTTGATAAAAATCAGTGCGGATAACGTCCATATATTGCATTCCCTAATTAGGAATTACTTTTGCCACTACACGTTCCTTAATGCTTTTCCTATGTGCACATTTGCAATCAAGCTTAATGGTATTCCTTTTAACCACCTGTAATGCCAAATGAGCATGTAAAGAGATGCTGCATGCCATTATTTTGACATCTCGAATGGCCCATGCCAGTATGATTGTTTTTTCAAATTCACAGAGCATGTTACAGAAAAATGTCACACAGAAGGAAACTGGAAGTCTTTTATTCGGCATAGAAGGGTCAGGGCTCGGGCTAGTGGGTGCTCGGGTGCTGGTGGAGGGGGGGGGGAGCAGGGGAGCACTTGTGTTCTGTTTCTTCATTGATGCGCGCTATGGATCCTCATTTATTTAACAATACTGCCCCTCTCCACCGAGAGCCTAGCAGACGGGCAAAAACATATATGGTATGTACGTAAATACCTAAAAAAATGAAAGAAGCAAAACAGTTCCAACAAATGCAGACAACAAAGTATACAATTTTTTTTCAAAAACAGAACCGAACAATGAACACAACAGCATGGTGACATTTCTTAAAAAACAACAACAAAACTTTTAGTCGTATGCAACAATAACCGCAGTACACAATATTAATCCTATGCTTTGTCAGTGTCAACGCGTGCGCTTGCATAAAATTCGGCCTTAAGCGATGAAATAAAGCGTCGTGCAGCGCATCTTTGCTTCGACACGCAGACGCCCAAAAAGAGGTGCTCTATAAAGCAGCACAAATTGTCGGACCCCTTGTCATATGTCAGATTGAACAGCCAAAATCGACCCATTATTGGAACAATATCCTAAGTAGAGTCGATGACTCGAAGAAGCTTCCGCTGCTGAATGAAGGGGAAATGCTCTTCAGCTTCTTTGATGCTGCTCCCAGTATATCCGACGCACGGCGTGGCAGGCTTTTCTTCCTGTTCCTTGATAAAATTGTGAAAGAAGTGAATAACAGAGCAGCTGTATAAATATGCACTGCACCTGGCAAAAAGCAAATTCAACATATTTTCTACTCTATATTTAGAATACGCCAATGCTCCTTTAGTATACAGCAGTGTGCTGGAAAAGGGCCCTATCGGGAACCACTGGTGGTTATCTCACAATTAACAATGCAGAGTATACTGTTATGTTGGTTCAGGAGGCACAAAGCCAGCAGTCTGATCAAGTCATAAATGAGAGCACATAAGGTCAACCCAACACAAGGTGAACTGTCGCCCTGCCTATTTAACCTATATGCAGAGTGCATCATGAGGAAGGCCGGTCTGGACGAGTCTTCAGCTGGAGTGAAGATTGCTGGAAAACGTATCAACAACCTTAGATATGCGGATGATACCACTTTAATGGCAGAAAGTGAAGTGGAACTCAAGAGACTTCTGATCCGCGTACAAGAAGAGAGTGAGAAGTTCGGGCTTAAACTGAACATTAAAAAAACAAAGATCATGGCGACTTGCCCTATCAAGTCCTGGAGCATCAATGGACAAGAAGTGGAAGCTGTGACAGATTTTCTGTTCTTGGACTCCAATATTACCTCGGAAGGAGACTGCAGCCATGAAATTAGGAGACGCCTGCTTCTGGGAAAGAGAGCAATGGTGAGCCTTGACCGCCTAGTAAAGAGCAGAGACATTAGTCTGCCAACCAAGATCCGTATAACTCGTGCTATGGTCTTTCCAGTTGTGATGTATGGATGCGAGAGTTGGACTGTGAAAAAGGCTGACCGCCGAAGAATTGACGCGTTTGAATTGTGGTGCTGGCGAAGACTCTTGAGAGTTCCTTGGACTGCCAGAAGATCAAATCAGTCGATATTGTCGACCATAAACCCTGACTGCTCATTGGAGGGTCAAATTCTAAAGTTAAAGCTCAGCTACTTTGGTCATCTGATGAGAAGAGAGGAGTCGCTGGAGAAAGATTTGATGTTGGGAAAGGTTGAGGGTCGCCGGAGAAGGGGTAGGCAGCGAACGCGTTGGTTAGATGGCATCCTCGAGGCACTGCAGATGAAGTTATGTGATGTTAGGAAGATAGTGAGAGACCGGAAAGCGTGGCTTGACATGGTCCATAGGGTCACGAAGAGTCGGACACGACTGAACGACTAAACTGAAACTGAAACTGAAGGTCAACCCATTTTTATTCATGCAGATGCTGTTGCATGGTAATTTTAGATTATGCAAGCTATTTTATCAAACAAAAATGGCTACACTCATCAAAAGCACCTGGGTTAGAGAACTTCTATGCTGCCCCACGAACTTTTCATTTCACATGAACTGGAATGCTTATTATGATAGTTAAAAATGTAAATAAACAATAAACAGCACTGGAGCACGGTGTTTACTACTAAAATATTAACAGCTCAACTGAAGGCTTCAAACAAGGCCTACAGCATACCCTGCACTGGCCAAGTAGATATAGAAAGGCTTTCGCCTTAAAAAGAGTAAGAAAGGAGATTGCAGCCGTGGTTGATTGGAGTACCTCTACGTTGCGGCGTGCAGCGAGCAGACAACAATCGTACTCCGCCGCCGCCATAAATATGGCCGTCGCCGCCGACATCGTGCATGTCCAAGCGGTGATGCAGAGCCACATAAAAGCAGCGAAGAACCGCCCCGGCGTAGGATGGTGTGATATATTTGTATTGCCCCAACTGTTGAACGCGCAGAGTTTCTTACTCCTAACCTAGGGTACAGTGTACTAGAATATTCTAGTACACTATACCTAGGGGGAAAGCTATATTGCTATCTATGGGAGTTTGCATGCTTCGTGACTACCAGTTCTGCAACCATGGGTGCCCAAAGAATCACGAAGCGGAGAAGTACCGAATGTAGAACTACAACTTCTGGCCAGAAATAATGCTAAGATAAATGTTGTCCTACAATAAAAAATGTCACAGCATTCAATATTGTGACTATAAATTGCAAAAATCGAGCGAAACAGCATAAAAGTATAAAATTTGTTCAAAATAAGCGATGGCTGTCTTCCTTATTTAAGGCTGAGTATTGAGCAGCCCAGAAACCAATATTTCGTACCTAATAGGGACACTTTAAAAAGAAAAAAAAAATTGCTTTAAAATATATATGATTGTTCAATCAGTTAAGGGAGCTTTTTTGTGAAATTTCAGAAAACAAAGATAACAAACATTCCATTGTCGTCTGCTTTTCAGTTTTCGCTACTATTACCTTAACGCTCTACGTTCGCGCTTCGAGATGAAGATGATCGGGATGAGAAAGCTTAGTTGCACCACTCAATGTTCCCCTCAAAAAAAAAAAAAAAAACCTACTTTTCCACATCAGTCGAGTAGCACACCGGCCCATGATTCTTAGAGCGCCCATGGTGGCTGAAGTGCTTGGAAACAACGGAGGAGATACGAGTTTTATGGAGGTAGAGCAGCACAAGCCTAGAGCCTTCCAGTTGTGCAGGTGGTGCCATCTTGAGATTTGCAGTATAAGAGAATGGAGCAGCGCAGTTTTGGGTCATTATAAAGTTCCTATATAATAGGACGATTATTTTATTAATTGTTAAGTGACGGTTTTTCCTTTGTTCTCAACGGCTTGAGCCGATGCCATTCTGAATGGTACAGGTAGACAGTGACGTAGCCAAAAAATTGTTCAGGAGAGGCTTCAGAACAAAAAGGCTGAAGGGGGATGCCTATTTCCAGGCTTATATATATTTACGTGGTGACATATGGCAAGCGATGCACGTCGCTTAACTATAGAAGCTTTATAAACTTACGCCGGCCGCAAATTGGTGCAGCCGAAATACTATTTTCCACTTTTCTATTTGCTTTTAAATAAACGACTACCACCATCAGCAGTTGTCAAATCTCCGTGCTGCCTATGTTCATTGCCATGTTGCCGCGGGATACGTAACGTCACACAGTCGAATTAAAGCGCACTCTAATGCCATGGGGGATAACATTCCCCGGATGACATCTTTTTGTGCGCTCGCCGGGAGTTGTTTGAGCTCCATAGAAGCGCATAGCTCACTTAATATGACGTATCCGAAAGCAGAAAAGTGGCAACAAAGGCAGTTCTTCCGCTAGGTCGGAACATTAGCAGTGGTTTAACTAATGGCGCATTCGGTTGGGGGGACGAGAACAGAGGCACTGATCATTGCAGAGCAGTAACAGGAGCACGCCGAGCGAGGGCCTAACTGTCCTCCCACCCACGAGAACGCTCTCTGCGTGTCGAGAACAGCGCGCCACGACCACGCGGCCGCACATCTCTGCTCAGCATTCTCCGCCTGACCGCAACGGCGGCAGTACAACCCGAGGAGAGGCCAACGCTCCATGAAGAACCGCTTGTTTTGTATGCCTTTGTTCTCACAGCGCGGAGAGTTGCCTCCTTTGGCCCTTTCGACGCCAGCAGCGACTCTGAAACATGCATACAGCACCTGAACAATGCTTTCCGCTCCTGACGCAAATTCGCTTTATTCTGGTCGAGCTCGCCGAGGGATGACGCTTTGCAGCAGCCATTTCAGCGTCGCCGACTCGAGAAAAAAAAATATGGCTCAGATTAGATGCTTTATGCCATGTGACTTCCTCTGCACTCGCTTTAGACGAGGGAGCAGTGTTACGACCAAGCATCCGCATTTGCGCGCTCTATTGTTCGCCTGTGGGCATGGATAAGTGCTGTGAATATGTGGTGATGGTCCAATGGCTCTAAGTGAGCCTGTTTCCAGGAATCCTGTTTTGTAAGCCTGTTTTGCTTTGTGGACACTCTGCAAATGCCAAATTGACCCTGCCAAGAGAACGTCTGGAAAAACACAAAGAAACGTCCCCCTGCGGGAAATGCAGGAAGTGCTTTCTTTCTTTTGTTCACCCTTCCAGTCGATAAGCCCTATCGTCCAGTGAGGAATGCCTACTTTCCAAAGGAGACGACAGAGTGACATGTCCGCTGACGTGCAGGACAAGAAAGGAGCATGACGCATACAGCCATTAAGTGATTTCCCAGGAATGCAGGAAAGATTTGCAATTGTCGAAAACGGACAATGTTGGGAGCGGATGCGGCGCCACGTGCACTCGGGTTTCTGAGAAGTAAAACCACTTGTCAGAACCAGCCTGTGGTTTCTTTGCTGAAGAATAGAAATGTACCTCCTCTCCTCGCCGTTCCCAAGCTTTTCCCGCCAACAAGTGATCACGCCCAACGAATGAATGCCGGACCAGTCAGTGCTTCAGACCATCAGTGCAGTGATGTGTTCGATTGGATGCCGATACCTGAGGGGCGTGCCCTGGATTTGGTTGGTCAGCATCTTCAGAGAGGGGCTGGACATAGGGGGTTTTAAGGACGCTGCAGAGCACGAAATGTCGCTCTGGGCCCTGGGTAAACGGCTCATCCAGTCGCTTCTCGCTATGAACTCTTAACGCTTGCCATTTTGCTGATGTACCCTTCTTTTTCGTGTAAATAATCATGTAAATAAGTTTTCTCAAAGTGCCATTAAACCTGCTTGTACATATTTCACCAACTTCGAAGATTCAATCCTACTTCAACCCCGAGTCTCTGCACGCTACCAAGTGAAGGCCGGGTCGACATAGCCCCAGCGTCACGACAACTGGTGACCAGCGTTGGGATCTGAATCTACAAGCCACAACATCTGATGACTGGAGGTGGGATCTGGATCTACAAGCTACAACATCTGGTGATTCGAGGTGGATCAGAATCTACAAGCCACAACATCTTGTGATCGGAGGTGGCATCTCAAGCAACAAGCAGGAGCAACAATCGGCCAACAAGAAAACAGCTCGGTACATCGATCGCATGTGTGGGTGAGTGCTTGGCTTTTCTTCTGATGTGGACCAGGTTCTAGAACAGGGTTAGATTTTAGAACTGGTAAAGAGAGTGTGGAAACGCCTTTAGGTTTGGTAGTTTGCACTGTTGTTTTGGAAGTAGCCGACACTCGGAGCGATCATGGACCTACAAAAGCTGCAGAAACCGGAACTGTTGCAATTGTGTGAGGAATTGGGAATTGATACAAGAGGTTTGGCACGAAAACCTTTGATTATAAAGGCAATCACAGATTTGGGAGCCGATGATGAGGAGCTCAGTGAAGCATGGAACCTCATCGCCCAAAAAAAGGAGGAGCAGCTCAGACAGCAGAAAGAGCGGGAAAAAGAGGAAAAGAGGCGTGAGCGTGAACTTGAGAGGGAAAAAGAGGAAAGGGAGCGCGAACGTCAGAGGGAAAAAGAGGAAAGGGAGCGCGAACGTCAGAGGGAAAAAGAGGAAAGGGAGCGTGAACTTGAGAGGGAAAAAGAGGAAAGGGAGCACGAACGTGAGAAGCTTGAAAGAGAAGCAAAAAAGCTGGACCAAGAAATTGAGCTCCGGAAATTAGAACTAGAGTTGAGCAAGAGGTCGGGCGATTGCCCCAGCTAGCGGTACCTCGTCTCAACAAGGAGGCAGATTTCAAGATGTCAAAGTACATGCAGCCATATGTGATATCAGGGGATATCGGTCTGTATCTGGCTAACTTTGAGCGAACCTGCGAAAAACTGTCCTTCCAGCGAGACACTTGGTCTCAGAGATTATTGACGGTTCTGCCCTGCGAGGCAGCGGAGGTTGTCGCGCGGCTAAGCAAGGAGGACGCGGACAACTACGAGAAGGTCAAAGCTTGCCTTCTGAGAAAGTATAGGCTTAGCGCCGAGGCGTTCAGACAACGTTTTCGGAACGCTACTAAGTCCAGGGACGAGAGTTACCCTGAATTCCTGTACAATTTAAGAGTTAATTTGGGCGAGTGGCTAAAGAGCACTGATTCCTACAGTGATAGGGACGCTGTAGTCGAGCGAATTCTTTTGGAGCAGTTTTATAACTGCCTCCCAGAAAAAGAAAGAAATTGGCTACAGGACCGAGGCGAAATTAAGTCGGCAACTGAAGCTGCCGAACTTATTGAGGAGTATGCTTCGCGCCGACAATTCAGCAACCCAGCAGTGGATAGGCCCCGCAATCCCAAGTTCAGTGTGAATAACCGTCAGAAAAGGCACTTTGCTAGATTTGCAAACGAAGAAAGGAAGGCTTCTTCAGGCAAACGCCCTAGAAAGGACGGCAGTGAGAAAAGTGGGGAAGTGACCAACGCGCAGAACACAAAGAATAAGCTTGAGGCTAGGAAGCCGCTCACATGCTTTAGGTGTAATGAGCAGGGTCACATTGCCGTCAACTGCCGGAAAGAAAAGATTGCTTTCTCGTATGTCAGTGACTGCGATGAAAATATGCAGCTTTTGGAACCTTACATGCATGACCTAGTAGTCAACGGGAAGCCTTGCAAGGTACTGCGCGATTCGGCCGCAACGATGGATGTTGTCCATCCGGCGTATGTATCGCCTTCCGACTATACAGGACAGTGTGCATGGATCCGACAGGTAGTTGAGGAACAGAGTGCGTGCTTGCCGATCGCGAACGTGGTCATCGAGGGCCCTTTCGGCGAATTAACAACCGAGGCTGCCGTTTCAGGAAAGCTTCCTAAGTGCTATCCGTATTTGTTCTCCAACAAATCGGACATGCTGCTGCGAAAGAGGGGCATCCTTTTCGGAGACAGAGTTGTGCAAGCCTTAACACGTTCAAAGGCGCGAGAACTAGCTACACTGCTCATTCCAGAAAAATCCACAGCGGAGGAAACGGCAGTTAAAACAGTGGTAAATGCGGAAGATAGCAGGACAGAAAACTTTGAGAGCGAGGCCTCTCAGATATGTCAACTTGAAAGGGAGCTTGATGAGACGCGGAATGAGGACGTTCTTGAGAGTAACCTCTTGCCGCCAGTGTCTAGTAATCTCACGAGACTTTTAAGTGGAACCCGAGAGGACTTAGCTATAGAGCAAGCCAATGATCCCAAGATACAGGAGATAAGGGAGCGCCACCGCGCCACTAAGACAGCAAACAATATTTCTTTCGAGATGAGAAAGGGAGTGCTGTATCGCTTATTCAAGGATAAGCGCGGAGTAGAGCGGGACCAATTAGTCGTTCCCCAAAAGTATCGCGGAGACTTACTGCGACTTTCCCATGGCAGCTCGTGGTCATGTCACCTTGGAATAAAGAAAACAAAGCAGAGGCTGTTGCAAGAATACTATTGGCCTGGATGTTTTAAGGACACGGAAAATTTTGTACGGTCATGCGACACGTGCCAGCGGGTTGGAAAGGCGCAAGATAAGTGGAAAGCTCCGATGGTGTTAGTACCAATCATTACCGAGCCGTTTCACCGGTTAGTAATAGATGTAGTTGGGCCACTTCCTGTGACAGAGTCAGGGTACCGTTATATCCTCACTATGTTATGCCCAGCCACAAAGTTTCCAGAGGCTGTTCCGCTGCGCGAGGTGACGTCCGAGAGTGTAGTGGATTCGCTGCTGTCAGTGTTTGCACGAGTTGGATTCCCTTCCGAGGTCCAAAGTGATCAGGGTAGCGTTTTCACGAGTGTCCTCACCACCTCATTTCTCGAGCGATGCGGCATTAAGGTAGTGCATAGCTCGATCCATCATCCGCAGAGCAACAGCGTAGAAAGATGGCACTCTGTTCTCAAACGAGTCCTGAGGGGACTGTGCTATGAAAACAAGCGCGAATGGGATACCTGCCTGCCTGCAGCGCTTTTCGCTTTGCGGTCAGTGCCGCACGAATCCACTGGATTTAGCCCAGCCGAGTTGGTGTACGGAAGGTCACTGCGCTCACCTTTGCGAATGGTGCGCGAAGCCTGGGAGGGGCGCGGAGAAGACCCAACAGTAGTAGAATTCATTCTGAACCTCTTGAATCGCTTACATAACACTAAGGAACTCGTTGAGGCCAGCATGAAGTCAGCCCAGGCTCGTTCCAAGGTGTACTATGATAAGACAGCCCGTCAAAGGACGTTTTGTATCGGGGACCAGGTGATGTTGCTGAGAAGTTCAAGGCAGAATAAGCTCGAAGTACAGTGGGAAGGACCGGCTGAAGTCGTTGCAAAGCTTTCTAACACTAACTACGCAGTGAAAATTCCCGGTAGGCGTAAAGAAGTGCGCATTTATCATTGCAATCTTATGAAGCCTTATGTGCAGAGGGAAGCCGTGGTAAATCTAACGTTAAACCTTCCCGAGGAGATGGGGGACAACTTGATTTGCCTCAGCGGAAAGGGAAGCAACGCTCAGGAGCTTCTCAAAAGGACGGAGCAGAGAGGAGAACTAAAGAAATCCCAGCTGTCCGATCTGGGCGAGATAATAACAGAGTTTGAGGCCTGCTTCGTGGACAGGCCAGGCAGAACTGATTTGACTGAGCACGATATTGAGCTGACTTCAGACGTGCCAGTGCGATCAAGGTGCTACCGATTTTCTCCAAGGCAAAGAGAAATTCTGGATAGGGAAGTAACTCGCATGCTGGAATTGGGAGTAATAAAACCCTCGGAAAGCGATTATGCTTCGCCTATGATCTTAGTAGAAGCTCCAGGTAAAGACCCTAGGCCTGTGGTAGACTACCGAAAGCTAAATTCTCTCACCAGGGATCAAGTGTATCCTATTCCGAATATTGAGGAGAGAGTAGAACAGGTCAGTAGAGCGGCATATGTGACTACGCTGGACCTTACTCGAGGATACTGGCAAGTACCGCTCACTGAACGCGCCAGCAGATACGCGGCTTTCGTCACTCCGACGGGCAGCTACCAGCCAACAATGATGAGTTTCGGGCTCAAAAATGCTCCATTTTGTTTTTCCCGACTCATGGATAGGGTTTTAAATGGGTGTGAAACATTCGCGGTGCTTTATTTAGATGACATTGCGGTTTTTTCCGACTCATGGGCGGACCATATGGTACATCTAAGAGCTGTACTGAGCCTTTTGCGTCAAGCTGGACTAACCGTAAAAGCCGAGAAATGTTGCCTGGCAAGGGCGACCGTGGACTACTTGGATCACAATGTAGGTCAAGGTTTCAGGAAACCCAGCGAGATTAAGATTTCTGCGGTAGCAGACTACCCGCGGCCGAGCACGAAGACGGAAATTCGGGCATTCTTAGGGCTGACGGGATACTACAACCACTACATCCCTCACTATTCATCTTTGGCTAGCCCTCTGACCGACGCTCTCCGCAAGACAGAACCGACAAATGTAGTCTGGGACGAACAAAAGGAAGCCTCCTTCGTAAACCTGAAGGCTGTGCTGATTAGCCGTCCGGTATTGCGAGCTCCAGACTATGACCGAGAATTCACGGTCCAGTGTGATGCCAGTGATCGAGGGTTAGGTGCTGTTCTCTGCCAGAGAGATGACGACGGTAATGAGCACCCCGTGCTCTACTTGAGCAGAAAACTGAGTACTAGAGAGAGGGCTTATTGCGCGTCAGAGAAAGAATGCGCTTGCATTGTATGGGCCATTCAAAAATTGCAGTGCTATCTTGGAGGGGCCAAATTCACCGTAGAGACGGACCATTGTCCCCTGGCTTGGCTGCAAACTGCGACATCGAAGAACAGTCGCCTTCTTAGGTGGAGCTTGATTTTACAGCAGTACAATTTTGAAATAAGATACAAAAAGGGGAAGTTAAATGGGAATGCGGACGCGCTTAGCCGCTCTTTCTAAGCGGTCCGAGATGTTCCTCACCATGTATCCAAATTGATAATCAGGTTTTTTTTTTTTCGTGCGCTTGTATATGTGTGGCTATGTAAAGCAGCACGTTTGGTTTTCTAGGAATACGTGGGTCCTGAACGTCTTGAGAGTGGGCTTTTCTCGAACAACAATGGCAGTTTTCTTTTAACCTGGTCTCTTCAGACGGGAGCCGAGTGCTTGCTTCGACATGTGGTTGAGTTTCAGACAGCTCGAGCAATTTGGCCTACAACAATCAAGACAACGCGACAAGCAACAGCGAGCTTCAAGCGTTCACGTGCAGGCCATTAAGTCGTCTCTTCATGCAGCAGCTGGGACTGCTGCCCTCCGAGACTCTTCTGGCGGGGGAGGAGGCTGTTACGACCAAGCATCCGCATTTGCGCGCTCTATTGTTCGCCTGTGGGCATGGATAAGTGCTGTGAATATGTGGTGATGGTCCAATGGCTCTAAGTGAGCCTGTTTCCAGGAATCCTGTTTTGTAAGCCTGTTTTGCTTTGTGGACACTCTGCAAATGCCAAATTGACCCTGCCAAGAGAACGTCTGGAAAAACACAAAGAAACGTCCCCCTGCGGGAAATGCAGGAAGTGCTTTCTTTCTTTTGTTCACCCTTCCAGTCGATAAGCCCTATCGTCCAGTGAGGAATGCCTACTTTCCAAAGGAGACGACAGAGTGACATGTCCGCTGACGTGCAGGACAAGAAAGGAGCATGACGCATACAGCCATTAAGTGATTTCCCAGGAATGCAGGAAAGATTTGCAATTGTCGAAAACGGACAATGTTGGGAGCGGATGCGGCGCCACGTGCACTCGGGTTTCTGAGAAGTAAAACCACTTGTCAGAACCAGCCTGTGGTTTCTTTGCTGAAGAATAGAAATGTACCTCCTCTCCTCGCCGTTCCCAAGCTTTTCCCGCCAACAAGTGATCACGCCCAACGAATGAATGCCGGACCAGTCAGTGCTTCAGACCATCAGTGCAGTGATGTGTTCGATTGGATGCCGATACCTGAGGGGCGTGCCCTGGATTTGGTTGGTCAGCATCTTCAGAGAGGGGCTGGACATAGGGGGTTTTAAGGACGCTGCAGAGCACGAAATGTCGCTCTGGGCCCTGGGTAAACGGCTCATCCAGTCGCTTCTCGCTATGAACTCTTAACGCTTGCCATTTTGCTGATGTACCCTTCTTTTTCGTGTAAATAATCATGTAAATAAGTTTTCTCAAAGTGCCATTAAACCTGCTTGTACATATTTCACCAACTTCGAAGATTCAATCCTACTTCAACCCCGAGTCTCTGCACGCTACCAAGTGAAGGCCGGGTCGACGTAGCCCCAGCGTCACGACAGCAGCCAGGAGTGCACTCGACTGCTCTCAGTGGAGGTAAAGACCTCCTCCTTTACCAATGGAACCCAGTGATCCTACCCCTGCTTCCCACTGCAGGGTACCCGCTGGTCTGAGAGCACTTTCGTGTGCTCTCGAGTGCACCTGCTCTCCCACTCGAATTCGCCATAAGGTTAAGCTTAATGGTGTAGCGAAAGCTACGGCCCCATGGCTATGCTAAGATTCAGCTTATTAGTGGAGCACACAAGTTAGGGAATGGCTTAAACGTTTTTACCCAATGAAGACGTTCCAATGTTCAGTAAAGCAGGGAGACTTCCGCCGTGCAGCAGTGGCTTCGACATGGGCAGCAGCACTCGACACCTCGTCTCCTGTCGTAAGAGCAAGTGGGGCCTGTCTTTCCGCGTCTTTCCGCCGCAGCTTTTCCAATTCCTCGGTACACTGTTCTTCTGTCTCCTCGGCTCGCCGTTTTTCTAAGGCATCGTTTAGAAGGTGCATCTTGGCTGCTCTGCCGACCTCGTGCTCCATCCCCCTACTGCCAGCGCCTCTGCTGTCTACCAGTATGATGATGATGATGATGATGATGATGACCTCAGTCAAAATGGCACATACACATGGCGGAGGATTGGCCAATGTATAGCCAAGGTGCATTGTAGATTCTAAATATATGGGGTCAAGGACTGATGTATTCTGATAAATATGGATGTTTGACTAGACTTTGGAAAAAAAAGAAGGAAAAGAAAAAGCAATGAAGTCTTACCTAGCATAAGAATCTGCTTGATGAAACTATGCAATTATGAATAGAATCGCACACTAGTTTTAAGTTGTAACCCGTAACGCTTGCCCCGTATATTATATACCTCCTAGACCGACGTGACTATCGAACGTCGCGACGCGCCACTAGTCGGAATTGTCTTTCCACGTCTTGCCGTCGCCGCTTTTCCAGTCGCTCGGCACGCTGTCCTCCACTTTCCTCGGCCCGCCGTCTCCTCTTGTTTTCATTCCGCCGTGCAGCAGCGGCTTCGGCCTGGGCAGCAGCACTCGACGCCTCGTCTCCTGTCATTCTTTTTTTTCTTCTTCTTCCCGGCATACGGCACACGATGTCACGCCGACAACTTGAAAACCTAGCGCAGTGCAGCTTTCTCTTCTTCTTCCCGGCATACGGCACACGGTGCCACGGTGCCCTGCCAACGGCTTGAAAACCTAGCTCAGTGTAGCTTTCGCTAAAAAAAAAGGAACTTTTGCCCCCGTGCAGAGGGGGGTGGATTGGGGAAACGAACAATCACTAAAAGGATAAATCAGCCTGAAACTAATATTAACCATGTGATCAGTGATTTGAGCAGAGAGCGGTGGCCGAGCATTTCAAAGCTAATCTGCAGGCGCGAGACCGCAGGCCAATCTGTTACCACTGCGGGGAGACTGGGCAACTCTACCGTGCATGCCCGTATCGCCGAGTACGACTTTACGGCTTCGGACCCGATGCACCCTGTCCTCGGAATGGATAACGGCCACGAGGTATTGAATAGAATCTCCGGACGCACCGGAATCCTGTCCACTCCTGTCGCGGTCAGTCCCGTTCGCCTTCGCCGATCCATTGCCGCTCTCTTAGCCCCGGGCGCCCGACTGGCTTAGCTGGCCATCGTTCGTCGAGCCTTCACCCGGATGGATGGATGGATGGATGGAATATAGGAGCGTCCCCTTTGAAATGGAGTGGTAGCAGTAGCTATCATGCTCATTTTTCTCCATATATCTTAATTATTGATTTAGAATGGTTAACTAAACCATCATTCTATTTATTAAATTTTTGTTCCTACATTACTAACATTATGTCACTTCTCTGCTTTTAAGCCACCAATCTTCCAGTCGTTTTTCGCTAGTTTCCACCGCCGGTTTATTCACCCGGCCACTGTTATCTCTAAACCCTAGAGCTTCAGGAACAGTGATTGCGCCTGCATCAACTTCCGGATGGATACCATTACATTCGAGTATAATATGGTCAATTGTTTCACTGGAGTTTCCACATACAGCACATGCGTCATCTCCATTGGTAAATTTCTTTTTGTAGCTGCGTGTACTAAGGCACCCTGATCTAGCTTCAAAACGTAGGGCACTGCCTCTTGAGTTATGAAAGAAATCTTCCTTCCTGATCTGCATTTTCCACTTTCGGTATAATTCCACACTGTTTCTTTTCCATCGAATTTATCCAATTTTTACCAGTTAAGTTTGCGGGCTTCGCACGGAAGCGAGATTCCGAAGGGGCGACCAAGGTCAAGGGGCAGCTTGACGCGGGCAGATTTATGACGGTCGCGCGGACGACCGCTTCTCGAAAGTGAGCCCAGAACACATGGCAGCGGGCGACGCCGCCGGCTTTCTCCGTCCCGTGCCGCGAGGGAGGCAGGGCAGTGCAGTTAGAAGGCACAGCCTAAGCGCAGTGGTTGTGGGTTCGGCGCTAACTGCTATGTCTCCCGGGTAGAGTGGAGAGGGCGCGGAGGCCATAAATCCCGAGACGTGGCGTAACACGGCCTGGGGAGAACGCGCTGCAGAGGGAGCCGCTGTTGACATGTCTTCACGGGAAGACGCCTGTACGTCCCTTTGAATCCGCCGCCCGCGCGCAACCGACCAAGAGCAAGGATCGGAATGTTTGGGCCTGAGGTTTGCGCGTGTGTGTTTATGTATTTTTGGAAGTGTAACCATCGACGCCGTTTGTCTTTGCGACTGCTTGGCGCCTCTTGCGTGGGAGGATTTTGGAGAGGGAAAAGTTGCAGATATATGTGTTTGTGTGCGCAACCACTCGCCGCTTAGTGCGTGCTTTGTATGTGTTTTATTTGACATGCGTAGGGGAGGGGTATATGTGGCACAATGATTGGCCAGCCCATTTCAAAAGACTGCATGTTATTGGCCACAGAGTGACTAGTCGTTGATTGGTCAACGGACTAGACTGGAATTTTGAACGCTAAGGAAGGAGGTTGAGACAGTAGGGCTCGGGAGACAGTTGGCCTTGGAAGAGGGTGGGAGGCTAGGCTGACGGAGGGCCCAAGGGACTCCGGCCTAAAGTGTAGCAGGAGGCCAAGGCCTGATTCTGCTAGCCTCTGACCTCCGATCGTTCACTCGGTTGCAGTTAGCCCTCTATGTTTTGATGTCGCATCCAACGACATTATTGTAAATAGTTTGTAAAAAGGTATAAATAAACGTGTACAGTCCGAGAAGGGAAGTCGTCATCTCCGCACCGCAATGTGTCGCTGAGCCACGGACGCAGCGGTGGTCACCAACACCACTCGATACGAGCGAAGGCAGCAGAAGAAGCCACAAGAACACCTGCTGTACAGGGAAGCCCATCTATCCCCCAAGCCGTAGCACAAATCGTTTAACTTTACCTTCTGTGTTTTTCACCTGTTGTTTAATGCTCATTATCTCTCCGTCCTTGTGACTAGCATACTTACTAGTTAGTTTCCTAGTTCTTTTCCTCCATTGTGAGTCAACGCTTTTTAAGTACAGGTATTCAAATACTGTTACTGTCCAATTTCCTCAGGCGTTCCTCATATAATATTTTACTCTGAGCTTCCCGCACTTCGAAAGATGCCCAGCCCATAGCTCCCTGTACCGCCTCATTTGTAGTTTTGCCGTGGGCACCTAGTGCTAATCGTCCAACGGATCTCTGATTTATTTCTAATGTCGACTGTACCTCTGATTTTAGGCACAAAACCGCATTTCCGAAAGTAAGTCTGGGTACCATAATTCCTTTCCAAATACCCCTCAAAACCTCATACCTATTGTATCCCCACAATGCCTTATGCTTCATTATCCCGGCATTCCTTCGCCCTTTGGCCTTAAGTGATTGCTCATGCTTTCCAATGTATGCCAATCCTTCGTTTACCCATACCCCCAGATATTTATATTCTGCTACTCTAGGTATTTCATGGCCTTGTATTTTAAGACCCTGAAAAGTTGAGCCGTTGAGAATCATCAGACCCGACTTAACTGCGCTGAAACTGAAGCCTAGAGCGTCCCCTTTGTCTCCGCAATACTTAACTAGAGTTTGCAATTCTTCCAGACTCTCAGCTAGGAGCACAATATCGTCTGCATACATCAAACCGGGGAGGCGCTGCTCTACCGCATTTCCACTTAATCGATATGACAGGTTAAAACCTAGGTTACTGTCTTGTATCCTCCGTTCCAGGTTTATCTTATAAAGCATGAACAGCACAGGTGATAGAGGACAGCCTTGTCTTAATCCTTTGCATACTTTGACATCCTCCGTACTTCTTATCCCTTCCCACGTAATTTCTACTTTGTTATCCCGGTATATTTCCTGTAGGAACTCTATTATCTCATAACCGATACCTTGTTCTTTTAATATGTTCCACAGGAGTTCATTGCTTACGTTGTCGTACGCCCCGTTTATGTCCAGGAAGGCCAAATACAAAGGTCTATTTTCCACTCTAGATATTTCGATGCATTGGGTAAGCACGAACAGGCTATCATCTAAGCGCCTACCATTTCTAAAGCCGTTCTGAAGTTCTTCGAGTATCTTGTTACTTTCTACCCATGCTTGCACCTTTAATTTCACCGCCTGCATGGCTAACCTGTACATAACAGATGTTATGGTAATCGGCCTATAGAATTTTATGTGCATCCTGTCTCCTTTCCCTTTATAAATCAAATTCATTTTACTCTGCCGCCAGCTGTCCGGAATTTGCTTATTCGTTATGACTGTTTCCAGAGCTTTTAACAACGTTTCCTTAATTTTTGGACCGAGTTCATTATTCAGCTTGATCGGAATTCCATCTATTCCTGTATATGTGTTTTTAGGAATATTTTTTTCTGCCTTTTTCCAGTTTAGATCGGTCAGTTCTAAGGTGCTTTGTATTCTGCTACCTTGTGTTGCTTCCTGATTTGCGGAGATTACCCTATTGTCGCTCTTAAATGACTCTGCTATAACTGATGTAATGTAGTTCACTGCGTTATCTCCCTTTAAATAATTTCCCTCGTTATCTTGAATCCGATCCTGCTTTCTTTGATTCTTCTTCCCTAGCCAGCTTATATGGTTCCAGAATTTTCTTGCTCCGCCTCTAGAGGCATCATGTATGTCAGCCATCCAGCGATCGGCGGACTTTCTTATTTTACTTTGGACGAGGGCCTGCACCTGAAGTTTATTTTGTCGATATGATTCCCATTTTTGGTCGATTTCCTCCTGAGATACCTGTGCTTTCTTTGCCATTCGGTGTTCCCTTGAAGCAGCCCGTCGTTGTTCAATAGCTTCCCTGATTTCCTTATTCCACCAGCTCCGTGGCTTCCTCTCCATTCCAGCGGTTTGCTACTTTAAGCTCCTGAATTTTCCTCGTTGTGAGTAGTTCTATCTGTTCATAATCCCAGTCTTCCATGCGGCTTTTCTCTATTGCTTCCTCTATGTCTGCTGCTATCTGCGCTATTTGATCGTCGTTTAATTTTGCGTTTACGTTTTGTCTAAGTTCCATTTCTCTTTTCATGAAGGGCCCCATCTGCAGATGTCACCCGTTAATAATTATGGGGGTATTATTGACGATGCGCCCTTAACGGTGCGCACACTCCCAGACACCCTTGAAGTGAGTGGGGGTATCTGTTCCGGTCGCAAAGGAGATGCCCTCGACTTGCGTGGCAAGCTCAGCCGGAATTCAACTACCTTGTAGTGACAGAAGGGGGTGGTCGTTTGGTGCCCAGCGGTCGCCGGTTCAAACCAGAGTAAGGATCGGAGTCAGTAGTAACAAACAAAACACAATTTATGCACAGCAAGAGACGATACAAAGGAATACACAAGATCACTTGAAATATAACAGACGACAGGTTCACAGAATACAAACGCTAAGCATGCAACTACAGAATGATTCAATAACACAGGCTTTACAACAGATCAAACAAGAGAGAGTTACATAAACAAACACCAAATTGTTCACCGGGCACTGTTGCAGTCCGACGCCTCAAGAGTCACGATGTGGCCGCCATACGAGACGAGCGCCGCTCCCTTGAAAGTCCGTGGGCTTGCCAGCAGCGGGTGTTCCCCGGGAGTCCAGCCGAAGCACAGGCGAACACGTCGCAAAACACTGACGAACTGACTGACTGACTCATCAAGCGGCGCGGTCTCTTTAAATAGGGCGCGCCGCGTCTGTTTGTTAGCACGCGTCAAAGCTAGCGCGCACACACACATAGCTTCGCTGGTTATAGCTCCCTCTTCTCCTCCAGTCGAGCCGCGCGTCGTCATTGGCCAGGTCCCATAGAAATTTCTCGAAAGGCCTGGCACATTCCAGGCCGATGAACCACCGTCCTCCCCGGGCAATGGGAAAGAGGGTCACGGCAACGCGTACAAAGCTACGCGCTCTCCCGCGCGGGGAAGGGGCTTTTCTCTCCATGCTCTCCACGCGACGCCGCGCGGGCCTCGCGCCGTACCGGCCTGATGAAAATGTGCGCCGATTTCGTGACAGCAGACTAATACGTTTATGATCACTTCCCAGACTACACTCCCCTTCTTCGTCTATTTCCATTTTTGTGACCTTGCTATAAATTTTCTGCAACATTAGACAATAGTCAATGGTCGTCTGCCTGTTGCGGAATTCCCACATGATTTGGCCTTCACATTTTGTTTCTCTATTTACTATAACTAGATCGTGTCGCTCACAGAAATCTAGCATTAGCTTCCCCGGAGAACTGACACCAGCGACCTCTGGAGGCAAGGCCCCTGACGTTAGGATGTGCCAAGATCCTCCCTCGCTAAATGTTCGAGCCTACGATACCCAGGCGGAGGCAGGCAGTGACAGTATCCAATCCGCTGCGGTCGATTTTTGTGTGTGATAGTTGATGGCGTGGAGGTAACCACCTTGATTAATACCGGCGCCGATTATTCAGTTATGAGTGGTACATTTGCGCGAGAACTTCAAAAAGGTTCTAACGCCGTGAAAGGAACTCGAAGCCGCACGGCTGGGGGCCACCTGATTCCCCCTGTGGGTATGTGCACAGCGAGGGTCGGAATCCACGGTTTCATATACACCGTTGAATTCATTGCCCTATCCGATTGTTCCAGGGATGTAATCCTGGGAACTGATTTTTTACAGGTGCACGGCGCAATCATTAATTTCAATGACGCACCAGTCACATTATCGACTAAACGGACGGTGACATGTTTCGACACCCTAGGTCCCTGTAGCCACGCTCTGCGTATCATGCATGGAGAATGATGTCACGGGGCCGCCACGGTGCCGTGTCCTGGTGCGCGTACATGATGACCTATTTCATGACTTTGAGGGCATGGCGGAGGGCCATATTCCGCTGGGTCTCATCGTTGTCCGAGGTATCGTACACCTACGGGATGACTGCACTACCGTTCTGCTCACCAACTCTGCGGAACATTTTCAGCACCTCGTCAAAGGAACGGTGATCTCCTTCCTCCACGACGTGGCGAAGAGCCTAGGAGCGCCTACATTTGTGTGCTGTGGAAGGAGACCTTCAGAACAATACTGGACCGTGACACGTTCTGCCACCTGTCGAAATTAACACCGAGTTATCGCCGGCTCAGAAGAATCTCCTTTCGGCTGCCTTGGCAGAATTTGCAGACTGCTTCGCCACGTCTTCCAAAGTGGGCCGAACTTCGGTCGCCAAGCACCGTTTAATTACAGACGAGCTCACGCGTCCCGCATGCCAACGTCCATACCGTGTTTCACCGATGGAACGAGTAGCAGTTCAGAGACAGGTCACAGAAATACTTGCAGACGATGTCATTCAGCCGTCTACAAGCCCGTGGGCTTCTCCGGTTCTCGTCGACAGGAGGACAACGCTCTGTGGTTCTGTGTCGATTACAGAAAACTTAATCTTGTCACAAAAGGCGTTTACTCGCTTCCCCGTATAGATTAAGCACTCGATCGACTGCGAGACGCCCGATACGTTTTGTTGCTAGACCTAAAAAGTGGGTACTGGCAAGTGAGGTGAACGAGAGAGACCGGGAGAAGGCTTTCGTAACACCCGATGGGTTGTAATAGTTTAAGGTGCTACCGTTCGGCCTATGCTCGGCACCGGCCATGTTCCAACGCATGATGGACATCGTTCTGTCCGGTTTGAAGTGGCAGTCATGTCTGGTTTACTTGGACGATGCCGTCATTTTTTCGACTACCTTCGACCAACACCTAGAACGGTTACGGCTTGTGTTAACAGCTCTCCGAGACGCCAACCTGACAATCGAACCGGAAAAATGTCTCTTCGGCTTTGAGGAACCGCGCTTCCTTGGTCACATCATCAGCGAAAAGGTGTTCGCCCGGACCCTGAAAAGAACACTGCCGTTCCTGGTTTTCCGCGATCGACTGACAAGAAAGCTGTTCCACGGTTCTTGGGTTTGTGCTCATATTAGAGACGCTTTGTACGAGACTTCTCGCACATCGCGGAACTGTTAACCACACTGACTCGAGATGACACGCCGTTCCTGTGGGGAAGTGAGCAAGAAACCGCTTTCCTTGAGCTTCGTAGCCGACTACAGAATTCCCCGATACTCGGCCATTTTGATTCAAACGCAGCAACTGACGTCCACACTGATGCCAGCAACGGTTATACCGATGGTTGGTGCAGTACTAATTATGTGGCAGGACGGTGCAGAACGGGTCATCGCTTGCGCGTATCGAACACTTATCTGCTCCGAAAATAACAACAACTGAGAAAGAATGTCTGGCGGTAATATATATGTCCTCACCAAGTTCCGACCATACATATACGGGCGACCTTCCCGCGTTATAAGCGACCGCCACTAATTATGCTGGATAGCGAGCCTCAAAGACCACTCAGGACGATTGGCTAGACGAAGCCTTAGATTACAAGAGTATGCGTAACAGTCGTATACAAATCAGGACGGAAGCATCAGGATGCTGTCTGTCGCGGTCATCCATCGCCATATGTCCAGAAGAAACGGCCGATGATTTTCCCTTTCTGGGGCTATTAGTAAATCCCAAATGGCGCAGATTCAGAGGATGGACCCAGAGTTAGGGCCCCTCGTCGACTACCTGCAGGGTACCGACATCCGTAGCCGAAGTGGCGCAGGTTTTCGCTCATAACGTCATCCTACGTCATGGCACCCCCGCCGTGCTAATCGTTGACTGCGGAACAACTTTTACGGCTCGCCTAACCAGGCTGGTCAAGACTCTGACTCACACTAGCCATCGACGTGTGACAGCGTATCACCCTCACATAAACGGGCTGGTGGAGCGCCTCAATCGCACCCTCACCGACATGATTTTTATGTACGTGGACGCAGAACATTGCACCTCGGATGAGATTTTACCATAACATTCGCGTACAATACTGCCACTCAAGAAACGACGCGACTGACCCCGTTTCAGCTTGTCCTCGGTCGCCAAGTGTGCACGCCGTTGGACGCCACAATGCCAGTTGGTCCTTCTTGCGGCTTGACACAGACACCTTTGTTCAGCGTGCTGAGCAAGCGCGGCAACTAGCACGCCTCCGAATGCACCGACAACAGGCGAATGACGCTGCTCGGTATAACCTCGCCCGAAGAATGGTCACATACGAGCCGGGTGACTTCGTGTGGGTTTGGACACCTGTCCGTCATCGCGGCTTATCTGAAAAGTTACTACGTCGATACTTCAGTCCCTTACGAAGTTGTCCACCTCAGTGACGTCACCTACGCCGTTGTTCCCGTAGTCCCAGCTCCAATCAGAAGGTCACAGCAACCTGAAGTTGAGCACGTAGTTCGGCTGAAGCCCTATCATGATCGTGCATGACTGAACTTTTCGTCAACTGCCGCTGGGTCTTTGTGACGCTTCTATGTACCCTTTCGCTAACTTCTTCCTACTAACACAGCGTCGCATCGAGTAGATGCTACAAAGGAGGAGGCAGTGATACAAAAAATAGTCGATAACGAAGTTGAGATAGTCAGTTGCCGTAGACGACGAAGTTGGTTTCTGGTAATCGCGCTGGGACCACTTTCGGACTTCGGAAGTCTTCTAGGCTCAGGGCGTTTCTTGGACGCTCGGCCCAATACCCGTTACAATATGTTCAGACGATTCACGAGATGCCTTGAGCAACGACGATAGCAGACGCCAGACGATTTACACTGGTTAACGCTGCACCACCTATGCGGGGCGAAACGAAGAGGCGTCCGTGTGCGGTGCGATGTCAGTTGTTGTTGTTGTTGTGGCTGCAGGAAGAAGGAAAAGAAAATGCACAGGCCTGCTACTGGCTCTATAGCTGAGCCACCTCCGCTGCCTCGTGCAGACAGAAGAGAAAATAGAGGAGGAAGAGGGAAAGAAGGACGCGCGCCGCAACAACAGCCGTCGTCCACCACCGAAGCGGTGGCAGGTGCAATAACGGCCTACAAAAGATAAAAATTCGGTGGCAGGCTAGCCCCCCCCCCCCCCCCCCCCGCAAGCGGCGGTGAGGGTGGTAATAACGTTATTAAAACAGAGGAGTTTGCGGTATGCATGCCCCTGGACCCCCGCACGGCCCCACTACACTCAAACGTTCATGTTCCTATGGTTCATGACGTCGGCAGCCCAGTCTGTGGCGATCTTCTGCCGAAGCGGGTCCTCAGAGTGCAGCAGGGTCTCCCAGTCCTCCCAGGTGGTAAGGTGCTCTAGACCCCGCGGGGGAGGATCCGCCGGGCATTGGAACAGGATGTGGGCGAAGGTGGCGATGGGGTTGTTGCAAAGGGTGCAGGAGGGATTGGTGAGGGTGGGGTGGTAGCGAGACGCACTATAAGGGGACGGGAGGGTGCGCGTTTGTAGTCGTCGCCAGAGCGTCTGGTGGTAGTTGTCGCAAGATGGGTGAGGTGGAGGATAGTGTAGTCGCTCGGCCCGATAGGCTTGCGTTAGCTCACTGAAGGAGTGCATGCGATCGCGCGTGAATCCCGGATCGGAGGCCGCCGGCGCCCGGTTTAAAGAACCTAACCGGGCTAACGCATTGGCGGCCTCGTTACCGGGATTCCCGGAGTGCGCAGGCACCCATATCAGGTCCACATAGCGGGGTGGGTTAGCGGCGGGCGAGTTCAGTATGCTGAATGCAGAAATGTGAACTCTACCACGCGCAAAATTTAGTAGCGCAGTTTTCGAGTCGGAAATTATGTAGCGTGCTTCCGCGTGTGCAAGCGCGTAGGCGATGGCTGCTTCCTCGGCTGCCTCCGAGGAGGTGACCGAGGGGAGGGGGATAGTAGCAACAGGCTGCAGGAAGGAATTTGTGACGGCCAATACCGCTCCCTCATTCGTGCATGCGGCGTCCACCCATACGGCGTCTGTTTTGGAGCCGTAGTATTTGTGGAGCGCCGCTGCTCGGGCTCGGCGGCGTTGCTCGTTATACTGGGGGTGCATGTTGCGAGGGAGAGGCTTGCTGAGAAGGTCTTGGTGGAGGAGGCGAGGTATGGGAAGGAGGGTAGGGTCATTCGCTGGGACACGAATGTCTAAAGTCTCCAGGATATGGCGACCGGTGAAGGTCTTGGTGAGACGCAAGTATTGGGCTTGGCGATGGGCATCCACAAGCTCCCCAATTGTGTTGTGGAGGCCAAGCTGTAAAAGCCGTTCTGTGGAAGTATTAATTGGGAGATGTAGGGCCGTCTTGAACGCCGTGCGCAACATGACGTCCAAGGCGTCCGTTTCCTGCCTGTTGAGTCGGAGATAGGGGACTGTGTATAAGAAACGGCTGAGGACGAAGGCGTGAATTAGACGACATAGGTCGTTCTCCTTCATGCCTCTGTGATGGCCCGAAACTCGTCGGATGAGGTGCGATATCGCGCCTGTCACCCGCTTTAGTTTCTTGACAGTTAAGGTGTTTTTGCCATTGTTCTGGATGTGAAGTCCCAGAACCCGGAGCGTATTCACCTCTGGGACGGGACGGCCATCGACTTCGATGACAATCGGTGTGGTGGGGCATCCGCGGGTCGTGGGTTGAAGTATAAGTAGCTCAGACTTCTCTGGGGAGCATGAGAGTCTGATGATCTGGGCGTGGTCTTGTGTGAGGGATGCGGCACTTTGCAAGGTAACCTCTATGTCGCCATCACTACCGTGTGTGGTCCATAGTGTGATGTCGTCTGCATAAAGGGTATGTCTAAGATGAGGTATCGTGGACAGTTTTCGGGCGAGTGGAATGAGCGTGGCGTTGAATAGGAAAGGAGAGAGGACGGAACCCTGTGGAGTACCGACGCTCCTGAGGGTGTAGGGTTGGGAGGTAAGGGGGCCGAAATGAACCTCAGCCATGCGATCCGTTAAAAAAGCCTGGATATAAGTGTACATCCATACACCTATGTTCAGAGGAGAGAGGGCAGTCATGATCGCCTGATGTTCGACGCGATCAAAAGCTTTGGACAGATCCAAAGCCAGGACTGCCTTTGTGTGGCCCGGGATAGCTGGGTCGAAGATGTCGTGAGTGAGCTGCAGCATGGGGTCCTGAGCGGAGAGATGGAGGCGGAATCTCACCATGCTGTGTGGGTAAAGGTCGTTGTCCGCCATGTGAAGTGTCAATCTCGCAAGTGCCACGTGCTCGAAAAGTTTCCCGAGACACGAGGTGAGCGAGATTGGGCGCAGGTTTTCAAGTTTAAGAGGCTTGTTCGGTTTTGGTAAAAATATTACCTTGGCGTGTCGCCAGGACTGGGGGAGGGTGCCCTCCACCCAGCATCTGTTGAAGTAATCTGTAATCTGTGTGATTGATCTGTCATCAAGGTTGCGGAGTTTAGAATTGGAGATTTTGCCAATCCCGGTGCTGAAATTGTGCGGAGCGTCAGGAGGGCCGCTCTTACCTCCGTTTCCGATCAGCGTCTGATTCCGGGTTAGGTTTTCCTGAGTGGGGGGGCATGGAGTCGGATGTGCCGGGTGAGGTGTATGTTCGCTGAAGTGTGTCAATGAGAGCGTCCGGGTCGCTGTTGTGTGTACGAGGCGTGTAACATGGTGTTGTGTATTGGACTGTGTTGGATCTGTGAGATGTCTCAGAAGTTGCCAAGCTCGCTTGGTGGACAGTTTTCCGGCGAGTCCGTCGCAAACTTGCCTCCAATTAGAGCGGCAGACCTCCTCTGCGTGTTGTATCCGCGTCTGCAGTGCGGTCAGTCTCTTTTTAAGCGTTCTGTTTAACTTGTTGCGTTTCCAACGCTCGAGTAAGCTGTGGTACGCCTCCCAGAGGTGGGCGAGACGGGAATCTAGAGTGGGGGTGTCCTGTGTGGCTGTAATTAGCCGGGTATTGTGTTGGACATCGGTCATAAGTGATTCTACCCACTCTTCGATGTCCGTAATAGTTGTGTTTGTGTCGTCCTTCCGCAATGCGCGGATGGCGTCCCAGTTCACCAGTTTGTGGGTGATGTGTGTGTGGCGGGATTGTTTAACGGGGAGCGATATGTTAATGATGTAGTGATCGCTTCCCAGTGTGTGTTGTGCTCTTGTCCAGGGGCCGTATTACGGACCGCTCTATAATTGAGAGCGCTCTAAAACGCCCGCTCCTATTGGTCGCCGTCGCCATCTTGAAAAGTTGCGTCACGGGATGCTGCGATTGCGTCATCATCATCATCATCATCAGCCTGATTATACCCACTGCAGGGCGAAGGCCTCTCCCATATTTCTCCACTTAACCCGGTTCTGTGCTAGCTGCATCCACTTGACCCTTGCGAACTTCTTAATCTCATCCGCCCACCTAACTTTCTGCCGCCCCCTGCTACGCTTTCCTTCCCTTGGAATCCAGTTTGTTACCCTCAGCGACCATCGGTTATCCTCTCTTCGCACTACATGTCCTGCCCATGTCCATTTCTTCTTCTTAATTTCTAATAGAATGTCGGTAACTTGAGTTATTTCTCTCACCCACTCTGCACGCTTCCTATCTCTTAATATTACCCTTACCATTTTTCGTTCCATAGCCCTCTGGGTTGTCCTCAACTTAAGTAGAACTCTCTTGGTTAGCCTCCACGTTTCAGCCCCATAGGTGAGTACAGGCAAGATGCAACTGTTGTATACTTTCCTCTTGAGCGATACCGGTAAGCTGCTAGTCATAATCTGCGAGTGCTTGCCAAATGCGCTCCATCCCAATCTTATTCTTCTTGTTATTTCCTTTTCATGGTCCGGATCTGCGGTTACTATCTGTCCTAAGTAGACATATTCGCCTACTACTTCCAGTATTTCGCTACCTAATGTAAACTGCTGTTCCTTCCCGAGGCTGTTGAACATTATCTTAGTCTTCTGCATATTGATTTTCAAGCCTACCTTTCTACTTTTTCTGTCTAGGTCATCAATCATTATTTGCAGTTCATCCCCCGAGTTGCTTAGCAAGGCAATGTCATCAGCAAATTGCAGATTACTGAGGTATTCTCCATCTACCCTTATCCCTAACTGCTCCCATTCCAAGTCTCTGAATACTTCCTCCAAACAAGCTGTGAATAGTACTGGGGAGATTGTGTCTCCTTGTCTAACACCTTTCTTTATGGGAATTTTGTTACTTTCTTTATGCAGAACTATGGTTGCTGTACAGCCACTATATATATCTTCCAGCACTTTCACGTACGGCTCATCTACCCCCTGATTTCGCAATGCCTGCATCACCGCCGAGGTTTCAACTGAGTCAAATGCTTTTTCGTAATCAATGAATGCTATGTATAAGGGCTGGTTATATTCCGAGCATTTTTCTATCACCTGATTGATGGTATGGATATGATCGATAGTAGAGTACCGTTTCCGAAACCCTGCTTGATTCTTTGCTTGATTGTAGTCTGAGGTTGTCCTGATTCTATTAGTGATTACCTTAGTAAATACCTTATACGTAACAGACAGTAAGCTGATTGGTCTGTAATTTTTAAAGTCCTTAGAGTCCCCTTTCTTGTGAATGAGGATAATGTTTGCGTTCTTCCATGGTTCCGGTACCGTCGATGACACCAGGCACTGCGTATACAGGGTGGCCAGTTTTTCTAGCATGATATCCCCCCGTCTTTCAGCAAGTCTGTAGTTATCTGATCCTCTCCAGCTGATTTCCCCCTTTTCATAGTTTCTAGTGCTTTCTTGACCTCGTCCTTCGTCACTGGTGGAACGTCTGACTGTTTTTCCCTACCGCCAATCTCATTACGGTCCTGACTACTTTGGCTACTGTCAGAGTCCTTCAATGTTTTTCTGGTCACGAAACTCCTCCGTCACGCTATGGGAGAGGTTCATATACCGCCTGCGCCTGCCGCGCCGCGGCGCCACTGGGCACTGAAGGGCATCGTTCGGCGAGCCAGACGGCGAGCTCTCACTGTCGCGGCCGGCCGGCAAGCGTTGCTGCTGGTAATTTGAGTGCGAATTTCGACGTCTGCTGTTGTGTTGTGCATTGACATCATGTAACTCGTGTGCGTGGCACCATGCCGAACACTTGTTGCGTACCAGGATGCCGTTCCGGCTACAAAGGCGTGACAGAGAAGGTCTCGTTGTTTCGCTTCCCTGCTGACAAGGAGCTGTCGGAAAAATGGAAGCGTGCAATACCTCGGGAAGAAGCTGATGACTTCAGTTTTGATTCTAAATATGCGCGTGTTTGCGAAAAGCACTTTCACGCTGCGGACATCATTCGGGTCGAGGAATTCGCTGTGAACGCTGTGAATTCGCTGAAAAGTTTCTTGGCATCTACTCTGTTGTAAGACACGGGTTGTCTGCTCTCTCTATTACATGTTCATTTGCTCCTCTTGACTTAGGCTTGATTCCTCTGTTTGTGACTGCTGTGTGCGTGATCTTCATTTTTGCTGTGTGCATCAATACGGTAATCCCCCATGTTCTTTGGCCAACGCACAAGAGTATGTAGAACTTTGCCCATGCCTTGCTGCCGATGCAAGCTGTTGTATATGTTTATTGTTTATCACAGCTCCATGTATTGGTATCGCACATTCGCCTGTATGCATAAGCGCTAAGCACTTTGTCCACTGCTGCTTTTGACACTAAAAGGCGGCTAGCAGTATTGTAAAATAAACATCAGGTTGTGTTTGTTCTTCATTTCATGCAACTCCTTGTTTTGTCTTGTAATTACCACTATCATTTTAATTTCTACTGCTATTTGAAATGTTCCTAGTCTACTAATTGAAATGTTCTTAATGTTATCCTCACATTTGTTAGCCTCCAAGTTTCCGCGTCATAAGTTGGTGCCAGCACTAACTTTCCTCTTCCTTTTGGGGAATGAGTTCAAATGGAGACTACCGGCTAATCATCCTGCAGCTCATTCTTGTTTGGCTAGTTTTATTGTCATGGTCAGGTATCCCTGTCACTATATTTACCTCAATAAAAGCATTGCCAGTGTCCTTCAATGCTCTGGCATCGTGAATCTTTTTTTCTATGCCAGTGCATTGAACATTACTCTAATCTCTGTATTAATTGTACTACTATTTTTTGTTTAATTTTATCTTTTATATTTACACTGTTACTCAAGACATATTTTTACTCCGCCTGCATACACGAGTCGCCTGGCAGCTTTGATAATTGCTTTATTGTGCTTTGTACTTATGAGGTCTACTACAAGACTATCGCTTCCCTGCATTGCCACGTCCTGTTGCAATAGTTACTACACCTTACTGATTTATTGTGTGCTTTCGCTCTTTGTGAGGCTCATGTCTTCAATATTTCATCGTGTAGTTAGCAAAAATTTTGTTCTACTGTATGCACAGCAATATGCGTCATTGATGTTCAAAAAGAATTTTCTGAGAAGTATTTGCGCGCTGTTTGCTGTAAATGTTGAAGAACGCCTGATGACAGCTGCGTAATCATATTTTCCTCTCTTTACATATTAAACACGGTTGTCTGTTAAAACCGACTTGCTATTGCTTTTTCATAAGTTATTCATATTTAGTTTTCTTATGCCTACTGTGTATAGGTCCATATTTTTGCAGATTGGATGCGATGGTGCAAAAATATGTAGATAATGTTTGTAATTCTTGATAGCTTTATGATGATGTGAGCATTATAAATAAAATTTAGTTTGTGAACTGCATTACAAGGAGAATTAAAAATAGGCTGGGTCAGTGGTAAATTGGCACCTAGGGTTTTGCAAATTAATTAGGCCAATGCGCCTACTGTGGCAATCATATAGAATTTTGCGGTGGGAGAACTACCGACAGTTCCTCTTAGCATCGAAGAAAAATTGGGTTCGGACACACAGACCAGAGATATGGCCCACGACTGATGAGCCGCTGACCGTATGCATGAGGTATATGGCAGTTAGTAACACAGATGCCTGCTAATAACAATGCAGTTACCGCAGCTTAAAAAGGAGCCTAAGTTACAGAAGATGGGGCACAAATGAATACACAACTGAACAAATGCAGACCAGTTGTATTGAGATTTATTGCATTGTATTAAGGTTTATTTTTCTTCCAAAAAACTGAAAGAGGGAAGTTTGGGGTATGAGACATCAGGGTAATAACAGAGACCTTCAATTGTAATAACTACCGAACTAGTAACAACAATAAGGACTTAGAAGGCGTTAGCTGGCAAAACAATTAGAAGAGAGGTATGTAGGGAGGAAAACAAAAGAGAGGTCAATATAGAGGGGAAGCGGGTGCTTAGCTGCTGGGATGGCGATCTCCTATTCAAAGGAGGGCAGGGCTGCAGGTAGGTCCAGCAAGGCGGAATTTTGTGGCGAGTTGCTAAGTGTTCATCATTTTTGCACACAGCGTAACAAGAACGGGACACGAGACGAAACAAAGAGCGGTTGTCTGTGGTAGTCTTTCGTCTCGTGTCCCGTTCTTGTTGCGCTGTGAGCAAAAAAAAAAAAATGACTGCAGGTAGGTCGTTGCGGGGCTGATTCAGTGTCGAGGACGTTGGGACCAGAGCCTGACGTTGGCTCCCCGCGGGGCCTTGGTGTAACGAGGGTTGACATGGTAGGTTCTGATCGGTGTCGCGATCGCTAGCCGATCACATGCTTGCCTGATGCACGCTCCCGTCCGCACGCATCGACTAGCCCAAACGCTCTGTCCAACCCTGCGCTTCCACTGCCGGCTACATATACGCGTCTTGAAAGCGGGATTCACGCTTGAACTGTCAGACCACATTTAGGAGGTGTTGAATGTGGACTACGTTCATGTTTCTGCGCGTATTTCGCCAACTGCAAGCTAACGGTTACGAGCTTCAAGATTTGAGATCGAAAACGACGATGCGAAATCAGCAGACAAGCAACTGTCCTTGTAGCGCATATCGCTTCCTTCTCGCAACATCGTCAGCGTTATATCGTCGTCTACAAGGCGTTAGTGCGCCGCATCACGTTCAAAAATATGCAAGGGGGAGTTCAGAATAAACAGGAAGCTGCACAGTTGTACACAAATCGTCTGCTTCAGAGAAGTATCTGTACGTCGTTGCGTCGTCATTTCCTTCCCTGCGCCTTTCTGAATGAAGGTCGTCATAGTGTTGTTAGACTAGATTGGAAGGAAAGCCAAACCGACTGTCGCTGAAATTTTCGACTAATCGGGTGCAAGTACCTCCTGTGATTTAAAGCCGGCTGGGCCGGGCAGGCGGCTCCGCCGCAGCTCGGTGCCCTTCAGTGCCCAGCGGCGCCTCTAGCGGCCAGTGCTGACCCTATATGAAACTGAGGCGGAAGTTTCGTGACCAGAAAAAAGCATTGAAGGACTCTGCTACTGTAGAGATCTGTATATTAGTGATGACGTTGCCCACCTTGTCCTTTATCGCATACATCTAGTTTTTGCCTATGCCCAATTTCTTCTTTACCGCTTTAAGGCTTCCCCCGTTCTTTACAGCATGCTCAATTTTCTCCATGTTATACTTCTTTATATCGGCCACCTTGCGCTTATTGATTAGCTTTGATATCTCGGCCAATTCGATCTGGTCTGTTGGATTGGAAGCTTTCATATTCTGCCGTTTCTTAATTAATTCTTTCGTCTCCTTAGACAGCTTGCCGGTATCCTCTCTAACTATCCTACCGCCTACTTCTACCGCGCACTCAGTAATGATATCTCTGAAATTATTGTTTCTTCCCTCTAGGCTAATGTCGCCATCCTCAGTTAGAGCTGAAAACCTATTCTGTAGCGAGATCCTGAACTCTTCTGCCCTCCCCCTCACCGCGAATTCGTTGATGGGTTTCTTTCTTACTAATCTGTTGCGTTCCTTCTTCAGATTTAGGCTAATTCGGGACCTTACCATCCTGTGGTCACTGCATCGCACTTTCCCGATTACCTCTACATCTTGCATAATGGCGGGGGTTGAACACATTATGAAGTCGATTTCATTTTTAGTCTCTCCGTTAGGACTTTTCCATGTCCATTTCCGGTTCTTCCGTTTGCTGAAGAAGGTATTCATGATTCGTAAGTTATTGCGCTCTGCAAACTCAACTAGTAACTCCCCCCTGCTATTCCTAGAACCAATGCCATAGTCACCTACTGCCTTGTCTCCTGCCTGTTTTTTCCCTACCTTGGCATTGAAATCGCCCATTAGTACAGTATACTGCGTCTTTACTTTTCGCATTGCCGATTCTACATCTTCATAGAAGCTTTCAACTGCCTGGTCATCATAACTACATGTAGGTGCATAGGCCTGTACAACCTTCAGTTTATACCGCTTATTAAGCCTAATTACGATGCCTGCAACCCTCTCATTAATACTATAGAATTCATCTATATTACCCGCTATATACTTATTGACAAGGAAACCTACTCCTAGTTGTCGTCTCTCTGGTAATCCTCGATAACACAGTACATGCCCATCCTTCAGTACAGTATATGCCTCATTCGGCCTCCTAACCTCACTAAGCCCTATGACATCCCATTTCATGCCCTCTAGTTCCTCTAACAGCACTGCTAAGCTAGCTTCACTAGCTAGGGTTCTAGCATTAAACGTTGCCAGGGTCAGTTTCCAATGGCGGCCTGTCCAGCGGAGCCAGGCTTTCTTAGCACCCCCTGCTGCGTCACAGGTCTGACCGCCGCCGTGGTCAGTTGTTCCGCAGCCGCTGGTGACTGAGGGCCGGGGTTTTATGGAGCTTATCATAGGAGGTTGCGGCCAATTACTGCACCAGGGTGGCCAACTCCTGTTCTGGTGAGGGAGTGCGTTGCCGGAGGTGTGCACCGGCATCAGGTCTCACCCCAAACCTGTTTATGCAATTCCATCGACACGCGGATTTTTTTTTCATCCGGTGGAGAATTGCGCGGCACCGGGATTTGAACCCCGCTCCTCTAGCATGCGAGGCGGATGTTCTACCGCTACGCCACCGCTGCACTCCTCGACGCTGCGATTGCGTCGCGGAGGCGAAAAAACAGATGACGTCGCGCACCTAATTATGCCCGTGGTTTTAGACTATTTTTGTAGAGCGCGATGAGACGGTCTAAAACGTTTTAGAGCGAGTTATAGAGCGAAAATGGCGGCGGCGTCCGCGGTGGAGTGGTGTGAGTGGTGGCTGCGGCGCTGAAGCGGCAACGCCGGCGCGAGCAACGACGAAGGGCGGTGTGTGAGAATGCGTTCTACTTGTTCGGCTAGTTGTTCCGACGCCTATTTCGACTTGAAAATGCGAAAGCGGAATGGTGGTGCGATGAATGCGCCGATGAACTGTGATGAAGCTCGCAGTCGACCGCTCTTGACGGTGCGGCTGTCATGCGTGCTTCGATCTTTTTTTTTTTTTTTTTTTTGCCTCCGGAGGATTTCGTCTCCACAGGTAGTCGGCCTCTCATAACTGACGGTGAGGAAGTGCGTGCGTCAAATGGCTGAACTCAACTACTGCAAAGTTGGCGCTGAAGGGTGGTTGGGCTCCGCAGTGCGCCCAAAGCAAAAGGCGGAGGCGAAGGCGACATACAGTGCAAAACGAATGAAAACGAGCCAGGTTGGTAGTGTACGCTCAACCGCGTTGCTTTTCCCCGTGCTCGTTCTAACTGCAGCATTTGTGTGTGAGACGTTCGTGTGGACATAAAAGTTTATTTTGCCTGTGCTCCGCGATCGATCTTTCTTTTGTTTCTGTTTCCTAAAGAAAAATAAACAAAGCCCCGATTACACTGCTTTCGATATGATTTCTCCGCGCATTTAGGACCATCACACAGTACCTTGACATCAGACGATGCGCAGAAGCCGGCACTATAGCCGTGGAATCAGCTGTTTTACTGAAAATCGCCATTTTTACTGTTTGTTTACCTCTGCCAGCGCGCCCTCGCGGCAAAAGAAGCTACCCACGAGAGCGTTTAATTGCAAAACTGTAGCTGCTTCTTGATTTTTTTATGACATTGAACTTTAAATGCGGCTTCTTGAAAATATAAAACTTAAGTTAATTTATTCACACGCTATATCTATAAAAAAGTTAGCAAACGGCTCCTTGACGTGCGAATAAACCTGTGTCCGTGAAAATAAGCGACCCGGGGCGGCACCCTGGCGATCATTGGTTGATTCCGATTTTCGTCACGCGTTGACGTCTCGCCGAGACGTCACGGCGTCGTCATTTTGACGTCACGCTCTATAACTTTAGAGCGAGAACCGTAATTCGGCCCCAGGTGACGCCACCGAGGAAGTGCTGACGCTGGTGCTGATCCACGTTGGCGTGTGGAAATTGTTGTGTGTAGTGAGGCGCAGCTCCTGGACTAAGTACCAGAGGCGTCGACCACGGCCCGTAGTATAACTGTACCCCCAGTCGGTGTGTTGGCAGTTGAAGTCCCCTCCGATGAGGAGAGGGTGCTTGCCAGCGAGTCGGTGGAGGTCCCGCAAGAGCGTCTCCAGGGAAGACATTGGATGAGATGGGGGGTGGTATATATTGGCAATGAAGATGGAGGGCACTGTGTGAGGGTGATGCATTATTTCCGTGATAACGCAGGGTGTCTCTGACGTAATAGTGTGTGTTTGGTGGGTGATTGAACGGTGTCATGGTCCAGTGAACACCCTGGGTTTGTCCGTGGTATCTGAGTGGTAGGGCATAAAACTAGACAGTGATGCTCTAGTGGCCGTATCCTGGAGAAGGATGATTTGGGGTGGCGGGGTGAGGATGGGAACGAGTAATTGGAAAGGTGCACGCTTGTCCCGGAAGCCGCGGCAATTCCACTGGAGAATGGGTAAATTAAGTTGCTGCCCCGCCATAGCGGAGAGATTGGGAGCCAAGTGCGCTAGGCGTTGAAGAGGGTGGTGGTTGCGAGGGATGAAGAGGAGGTAGTTGGAGATTGATGTGCTTCAGGATAACGGTTTGTGTGTGCTCTAAGGTTTGAATGCGGGTGTCTATGCTGGTCATTCTCATGTCGAGCGTATGAACCAAGCGTGAGAACATCGAGCCAATTTTGTTCTCGAGTTGGGTGAAGAGGGAGTCGATTTTGGAATCTATCCGGACTTCTAAAGCCTTTAGCTTTGATTCAAATTTTGCCTCAACTTGCTCAAGAGCATCATGTGTGACAGGTGGGGGTTCTGATGTACGCTTCTTTTTGGGCGGTGGTTGCGTGGCTGGGGATGTTGGAGAAAAGGCGGGAGGTACAGCTTGGGAAAGGAGGGTGGATGAGGAGGGTTGGTGTGGGGTCTGTATAAGGGAGGAAAGGCGGCTTACATCTTCCCACAGGGCCTTGAGCTCCTTGTCGCGTGAATCCTCGTGATGTGGTTGGGGTGGCGGGGTTTGTTTAGAGATGACTTCAGCTGCTCGGTCGGCCCATGACATCTTTTGTGGGTCCTTTGCGCGTTCTCCTTTGCGAAGCGACGTGGATCGAGTGACGCTGAGTGCTATCTTCCGAGTAGCGTCTCCGGGCGGCTTGTCCTTACGAGAGAGGTGTTGAGTTGCAGGGTTGGTTGCAGGTCTTCGCCCTTTAGCCTTGCATCTCCCCGTACCCGTCATGTGTGCTTCTCCGCATAAAATACATTCCGGAGTGCAGGAAGGGTAGTCTCCTTGGAATGTGGTTTCCCACACCTCGGGCAGTTATTCGTACGTGGCAGCGTGCACACATCTGTCCTGTGGCCTGGCTGTCTGCAGTTGATACAAGCATCCATGTGGCCTCTGCAAGGGGTGCACCTGTGGAGTCCCCCGCCGTAAAGAAGTGTGCGAGGAACCGGTCCTTCTCTAAATGTAATTAATATTCATCAAGTGGCCCCCATGCGTCGAGCGTACACTATTGGAGCCCGGGGATTGCTGTTTACGAGATCCTCCAGTAGCTCCCTGGGGGTTTCATTCCAGTAAGCGTTCGAGATTACTCCTCTCACCGCGCCGTCCGGGGGAGCGATGTAGGCTGCTACGGCGTAGTCGGTGTCTTGGTAATTAATTTTGGTGATTTGTACCAGCATAGGTGCGTCGTTCTGGTGTGGCGTGCTCATTGTACACGTGTTATTGGTGGGATGAACGCGTAGCTGGGTGCGGGTGGGCTCCTCGAGTGAAGCGGGGGCGTTCAAGATTGAGACGCGCAGCTGTCGTGGCGGTACTGAGGTGAGGTGAAGCCCTCCACGGGAGCGGAAAATCACCTTGTAATCTTCAATCGGTAGTGGCGGCTGCTGTCGTGACCTTTGTGCGGCAGCGCGGGCGGGCGCAGCTGCTCGGATGCCTGGGCCTTGATAGTATTTGGGGTGGCAGATGATGCCGCCCAGCGTCTGTGATAGGCTTGTCTGCCTGATCGGTCTGCATAGCGGAGATCTGGTGAATCAGCTGTTGCTCCTGGGTGCGAGCGGGAACGCTGAGGATGCGAGTCCAGTCCCGCGGATTGAAGTCCCGAGTGTCAATAGCTTCGCCTGGCACTAGCACCTTCATGATGGCTTTGTGCTTGGAGGTCGCGTTCGGAGTAGGCCTAGCTCCCAGCGGAGCGAGGCCTAGCTCGGGCGACGCGGCGGCTCAAGGCGAAATGGGCCCGAAAACTGGCCAGATCGGGCCGAAAATTGGTATGGGCGTGGCGCTCACCTTCACAGGGCTCTTGTTGGTGAAAAATAGGCCACTGGTTCGGGCTACTGGCGAATTTCGCCGTCTTCGCACGGAGCCGACGTGAAGCGCGTCCGCACTCCACGCAAGGCGGAATCGGAAGTCCCCGTGTGCTGTGCGATGTCAGTGCACGTTAAAGAACCCCAGGTGGTCTAAATTTCCGGAGTCCTCCACTACGGCATCTCATAGCCTGAGTTGCGTTGTGAAGTTAAACCCCACAAACCAAACCAAACCAAACTATTTCACGATGTCTAACCGTGCTTTCAGGATGTGCGTGACATATACTGCGCCTTTGTTTTCCTGTAAAACAATTATCTATATATTATTGAGGTGTCCACAGATGCTGCGTATTTCCTGCCTTTCCTGTAAATCAATTACTAACGAAAGCATTAGCAGGGTATGCAAAAATTATAAATAATGATGACGGTAACTAATAAGAACTGGTGTTAATAATAATAATAATTGGTTCACAGGAAGGGAAAGGCGCAGTATCTGTCACACTTGCTCTGCGGACACCTGAACCGCGCTGTAAAAGAAGGAAAGAAGGTGGGAATGAAAGTGGAAAGAGAGAAATGGGAGTCGTAGTGGAGGGCTGCGGAGTAATTTCGACCACCTGGGGATCTTTAACGTGCTCTGACATCGCACAGCACACGGACGCCACTTCTTTTCGCCTCCATCGAAACGCAGCCGCCGTGGTCGGGTTCGAACCCGGGTACTCCGGCACAGTAGTCGGGCGTCTTACCACTGCACCACCCCGGTGGGGCAAAGAACTGGTGTTAAAACTTATAATTCGTAAGTTTAAGAACTGGTGTTAAACTTATAATTCATGATAAATAGTGGGTATAAAAATAAAATAACAGATGAAATGATCAACCAAAATAGATAAAATAAATAATAACAGGTTCACAGGAAAGGAAAGGCGCAGTATCTGTCACACTTGCTCTGTGGACACCTCAACCGCGCCGTAAAAGAAGGGAGGAAGGTGGGAATGAAAGTGGAAAGAGCGAAAGGGGAGGCGTAGGGGAGGGCTGCGGGGTAATTTCGACCATCTGGGGATCTTTGACGTGCGCTGACATTACACAGCACACGGACGCCACCTCGTTTCGCCTCCATCGAAACGCAGCCGCCGTGGTTGGGTTCGAACCTGGGAGCTATGGTGCTGGGAACTCCGGCACAGTAGTTGGGTGTTACCACTGCACCACCCCTGCGGGGCAATAAAATAAATAAATGTTAAAACAGAGTTCTGTTAGTTCTAACAGTGCATGATTTCGTGAAAGCAATTAACAAGGGGTAGCAAATAGATGGACTTTTCAAAAGCTTTCGATAAGGTCTTGCACAAAACACTCCTTCACAAATTGGACAAGATACTGAAAAATTCGCGGCTGATGAACTGGCTTACAGCATACGTTGAACAAAGAGAACAGTTTGTTGTTTTTGATTGTCATTACTCTGAAAGACTTTCAATAAACTCTGGCGCTCCCCAGGGCTCGGTTCTTCATCATCATCATCATCAGCCTGATTATACCCACTGCAGGGCGAAGGCCTCTCCCATATTTCTCCACTTAACCCGGTTCTGTGCTAGCTGAATCCACTTGACCCCTGCGAACTTCTTAATCTCATCCGCCCACCTAACTTTCTGCCGCCCCCTGCTACGCTTTCCTTCCCTTGGAATCCAGTTTGTTACCCTCAGCGACCATCGGTTATCCTCTCTTCGCACTACATGTCCTGCCCATGTCCATCTCTTCTTCCTAATTTCCACTAGAATGTCGGTAACTTGAGTTATTTCTCTGACACACTCTGCACGCTTTCTATCTCTTAATGTTACCCCTACCATTTTTCGTTCCATAGCCCTCTGGGTTGTCCTCAACTTAAGTAGAACTCTCTTGGTTAGCCTCCACGTTTCAGCCCCATAGGTGAGTACAGGCAAGATGCAACTGTTGTATACTTTCCTCTTGAGCGATACCGGTAAGCTGCTAGTCATAATCTGCGAGTGCTTGCCAAATGCGCTCCATCCCAATCTTATTCTTCTTGTTATTTCCTTTTCATGGTCCGGATCTGCGGTTACTATCTGTCCTAAGTAGACATATTCGCCTACTACTTCCAGTATTTCGCTACCTAATGTAAACTGCTGTTCCTTCCCGAGGCTGTTGAACATTATCTTAGTCTTCTGCATATTGATTTTCAAGCCTACCTTTCTACTTTTTCTGTCTAGGTCATCAATCATTATTTGCAGTTCATCCCCCGAGTTGCTTAGCAAGGCAATGTCATCAGCAAATTGCAGATTACTGAGGTATTCTCCATCTACCCTTATCCCTAACTGCTCCCATTCCAAGTCTCTGAATACTTCCTCCAAACAAGCTGTGAATAGTACTGGGGAGATTGTGTCTCCTTGTCTAACACCTTTCTTTATGGGAATTTTGTTACTTTCTTTATGCAGAACTATGGTTGCTGTACAGCCACTATATATATCTTCCAGCACTTTCACGTACGGCTCATCTACCCCCTGATTTCGCAATGCCTGCATCACCGCCGAGGTTTCAACTGAGTCAAATGCTTTTTCGTAATCAATGAATGCTATGTATAAGGGCTGGTTATATTCCGAGCATTTTTCTATCACCTGATTGATGGTATGGATATGATCGATAGTAGAGTACCGTTTCCGAAACCCTGCTTGATTCTTTGCTTGATTGTAGTCTGAGGTTGTCCTGATTCTATTAGTGATTACCTTAGTAAATACCTTATACGTAACAGACAGTAAGCTGATTGGTCTGTAATTTTTAAAGTCCTTAGAGTCCCCTTTCTTGTGAATGAGGATAATGTTTGCGTTCTTCCATGGTTCCGGTACCGTCGATGACACCAGGCACTGCGTATACAGGGTGGCCAGTTTTTCTAGCACGATATCCCCCCCGTCCTTCAGCAAATCTGTAGTTATCTGATCCTCTCCGGCTGATTTCCCCCTTTTCATAGTTTCTAGTGCTTTCTTGACCTCGTCCTTCGTCACTGGTGGAACGTCGGACTGTTTTTCCCTACCGCCAATCTCATTACGGTCCTGACTACTTTGGCTACTGTAGAGATCTGTATAGAACTCCTCGGCTACTTTGACTATCTTGTCCATATTAGTGATGACGTTGCCCGCCTTGTCCCTTATCGCATACATCTGGTTTTTGCCTATGCCCAATTTCTTCTTTACCGCTTTAAGGCTTCCCCTGTTTTTTACAGCATGCTCAATTTTGTCCATGTTATACTTCCTTATATCGGCCACCTTGCGCTTATTGATATAGCTTTGATATCTCGGCCAATTCGATCTGGTCTGTTGGATTGGAAGATTTCATACTCTGGCGTTTCTTAATCAAATCTTTCGTCTCCTTAGACAGCTTACCGGTATCCTCTCTAACTATCCTACCGCCTACCTCTACCGCGCACTCAGTAATGATATTTCTGAAAGTATTGTTCCTTGCCTCTAGGGTAATGTCGCCATCCTCAGTTAGAGCTGAATACCTATTCTGTAGCGAGATCCTGAACTCTTCTGCCCTCCTCCTCACCGCTAATTCGTTGATGGGTTTCTTTCTTACTAATCTATTGCGTTCCTTCTTCAGATTTAGGCTAATTCGGGACCTCACCATCCTGTGGTCACTGCATCGCACTTTCCCGATTACCTCTACATCCTGCACAATGGCGGGGGTTGAAGACATTATGAAGTCGATTTCATTTTTAGTCTCTCCGTTAGGACTTTTCCATGTCCATTTCCGGTTCTTCCGTTTGCTGAAGAAGGTATTCATGATTCGTAAGTTATTGCGCTCTGCAAACTCAACTAGTAGCTCCCCCCTGCTATTCCTAGAACCAATGCCATAGTCACCTACTGCCTTGTATCCTGCCTGTTTTTTCCCTACCTTGGCATTGAAGTCGCCCATTAGTACAGTGTACTGCGTTTTTACTTTTCGCATTGCCGATTCTACATCTTCATATAAGCTTTCAACTGCCTGGTCATCATAACTACATGTAGGCGCATAGGCCTGTACAAGCTTCAGTTTATACCGCTTATTAGGCCTAATTACGATGCCTGCAGGTAGCACAGAACCGGGTTAAGTGGAGAAATATGGGAGAGGCCTTCGCCCTGCAGTGGGTATAATCAGGCTGATGATGATGATGATGATGACGATGCCTGCAACCCTCTCATTAATACTATAGAATTCATCTATATTACCCGCTATATACTTATTGACAAGGAAACCTACTCCTAGTTGTCGCCTCTCCGGTAAACCTCGGTAACAGTACATGTCCATCCTTCAGTACAGTATATGCCTCATTCGGCCTCCTAACCTCACTAAGCCCTATGACATCCCATTTCATGCCCTCTAGTTCCTCTAACAGCACTGCTAAACTAGCTTCACTAGCTAGGGTTCTAGCATTAAACGTTGCCAGGGTCAGTTTCCAATGGCGGCCTGTCCAGCGGAGCCAGGCTTTCTTAGCACCCCCTGCTGCGTCACAGGTCTGACCGCCGCCGTGGTCAGTTGTTCCGCAGCCGCTGGTGACTGAGGGCCGGGGTTTTATGGAGCGTTATGGAGCTTATCATAGGAGGTTGTGGCCAATTACTGCACCAGGGTGGCCAACTCCTGTTCTGGTGAGGGAGTGCGTTGCCGGAGGTGTCCACCGGCATCAGGTCGCAGCCCAAACCTGTGTATGCAATTCCATCGACACGCGGATTTTTTTTTTTTAATCCGGTGGAGAATTACGCGGCACCGGGATTTGAACCCCGGTCCTCTTGCATGCGAGGCGGATGTTCTACCGCTACGCCACCGCTGCACACTCGGTTCTTAGACCGCGTCTATTTCTTTTATTTATTAATGATGTTACGCAAGGGGTTCCGGCTAAGGTTAAGCTTTATGCTGATGACTGTGTATTGTATTCCGAAATAGACAACACAGCTGACCAAAATATCTTAAACGATACTTTTCAAAACATTTTAGAAGGGTGTGAAGAATGGCAGATGGTGATTAATTTTGATAGAACTGTTTTCATGTCCATTGCACACAGAAATCAAACTAAAGTTTCCTTACGCGGCTAATTATGTATTTCTTTCTGAAGTAAGACAATACAAGTATCTCGGACCCTGGATCACTAACTTCAGCTGGACTAAGCACCTTGAATATGTAGTAGCTATTGCTAATTGCAAGTTGTTCTTCCTGAGGAGAGCTCTGAAACTTTCTACTCCTGCTGTCCGCTTACTCGCATATAAAACCATAATTTTGCCAATTATAGAATATGCATGTGTCATTTGAGACTGACTAAAACTAGCATTAACAAGATAGAGATGGTGCCAAGACGAGCAGCTCGCTTCATTTATAATGCTCTGTTACTTCAGTAACAGAGCTCTTAACAAAAGTAAACTTGCCACCATTAACGCAGAGAAACCGGGTGTCACGCCTTAAATTCCTCTTTCAGCTTATTAACGGACACTATAACATAGATTTCACGGAAATACTAGTTTTTTTCATCTGGTTATGCTACTAGTCAGGGACAAAGTCGTAGAATAACCTCATTTACTGCACGTAACAACTCTTTTAAGTATTCTTTCTTTCCACGAACTGTCGAAGAATGAAATCGCCTTACTGATGATCAAGTGTTGAAATCATCACTGTCAGCGTTTGTTTCATGCATTGTTTAAAAAAAATTACAAAGCGCTAACTTCGAGTTCTTTTAATCTGATTTGTATTGATTTGTTTTCAATATTTTTTTCAACTTGTGCTACTATTGTACTCTTCACATATGTACTGTGTCCCACTCTGCTAAAATCCCCTGAGGGGATTGCAGTATTGATAAATAAATGAAAATAAAAACACTAAACAGTTAACTAGTAACAGTGACTCAGCACCGACACGATAAGACTGGTATCTTGCTGCGCGCCATGGTTGTCTGTATAGGAGCACCGCGGAATTGCGACGGCACGTCAGACCACGCCAGGATAGCGAGTGAGCCGGGTCCTTCTACTGCCTCGGTCGAAGAACCGCGCCTTGTCCAGCGGGCTGGACTGGAACGGGAGAAGACGCTGTAAGCGTGAAAATGTTACATATAGTGTGTTACATGTAGGCCAAAACGTAGTTAAACTTAGCGTCTCCGAGCACAATATCCATAACCTGCTTAAAAGTAGCAGGTGAATTACACAAACCGAAGGGTAGTCGTACAAACTTGAACAATCCTCGATGGCAAGTAAAGGCAATGGCAATGTCATTACAGGTCAATCGGGATCTGCAGAAAGTCTCTGCTACAGTCAAGAGTAGTGAAAAATTTTGGAGGACGCTTAAGCTTCGCCTTCAAGAGTGGAACGCGATAGCGTTATTGCACCTCGTTCGCACCGCCCAGCGCTACCGGCACTGGTAGACGGCGCCGCTTCCATCACACGCGTCTCAAGAGCGAGCGCGCAAGGCCCTGCAATACAACACTCGTCGACCTGCCAAGGAGTGTAAGACTATGCGCTACGGCGCAGCAATCACTGATGAGGCGCCCCGCGTCGGACTTTGCACTCACGAATCACGCGGTGAGCGCCGAGCAACGCAGCGTTCGGCGCGGCAACGAAACGTGCGCCTGAGCAAGCGGAACGAACCAAAGAACTCGGTGTCTCGGAGGGAGAAAGCCGGGCAGCGACGCGCCATGAAGGCGGACGCGATCATGGGGCTGACGCCTTGATGGGATCGTCCTCTATCTCGCTTGGGAGCACCACGCAGAAGCATGATTCCTCGGAAGCAGCTCGGCACACATCGCAGGGGACGCTTTTCCAGCAGAAGCGCTACGGCGCAGCGATCACGTCAGAGGCGTCCGGCATCAGACGCTGCACCTAGCAATCGCGCTGTGAGCGGAAAGAGGAGCCGCGTCGCCTAAACACCACTGTTCGAGTGACGCACGCTGGATGTTGGAAGGGGAGAGAGCGAGAAAACTTATTAAACGCAAGGGTATTGGGGCATCCCCGCACCGGTACCCGCGCGGCCCGAAGGGGAGAAGCGGGTGAGCGAAGATAGTGATCTAAATAAAGGAAAGACGCTTGATTCTACAACCCGCGAGGGTGCACGGCGAAACGTCAGGGGCGAGTGGCGCGCCACGTGTCGGGGCAGCGCCGCACATTACGAGGAGGGGTTCTGTGTTTGCCGCAAGGTGGCTCTGCATGTGCGCAGAGCGCAGAAGAAATGTAGCGTAAACGTACTTAGTTACTCGTGTAACTGCGACTTCTGTAAGTAACATGCTCATAATTACCGATATTCACCGCAATATAACGTTCTACGGCACGTTTCTAAGGCAACACCGCATTCACTAGAATCATTTTGTACCGTATAACTGGTTTTATGCTGCAGTCAGCACAGGTCAAAATGCTGGCATATGCAGATGACATCGCTGTATTCTGTTCAAGCAGAGAAAGCATTCAAGAAGTTACTGCCCTTGTTGAAAAATTCTGCCGACAGACAGGCTGTGAAGTAAATTGGGAAAAAAGTGCCGGTTTCTGGCATGGAGACTGGGATGTTACGCCTGAATACTTTTCTCGTTTGCAATGGTCAAAATTGCCGACCCAGTATTTAGGCGTGCCGCTTGAATCGTACCAAGATCCCACCCCATTCTGGGCTGGCCAAGCAGAGAGAGCGAGAGAGAAAGCTGATTCATGGCAGGGCAAGCCGTTGTCAATGTTCTCACGCGCTTATGTGTGCAATGTTTTCCTTGTGGCAAAGATATGGTACGTAATGAATGTGCTTTCGGCGACGCGTGTTAGCATTCAAAAAATTCATCGTGTCTTTGCCGTTTTCATGTGGGCATCAACATGGGAAAAGTGCAGCAGAACCAACCTCTTTCTGCCTGTTAAGGCGGGGGGCTTGGGCCTTGTGCATCTCTTTTTGCGACAGGTTGTCTCGCGTTTTTTTTTCCTTCGTGATCAAAACGACAAATTCTTGAGGACGGTCATGCAAGTACGACTGTGTAAAATGCTTCCAGAATACGTTGTCTGTTCTGGTGAGAATATGAGTGGCGCTTTAAAAGGGTACATGCGCGAAGTTGTCTTGTCTTTCAGAATGTTGCATGCGCGTTTTTCAATGGAATACTTGAGCAAAGTGTGTAAGAAGAAGCTGTACAAAGATCTTCTGGATGTGATGATACCGTTGCCGATTTACCGTGCACCACACCGTGGAGGCCCCGGACAGGATGTCTTAAAGCGTGTGAAAAAGATGCCAGTTAGGCCTTCAGTTAAAACGTTCTTCTTTAAGCTACATTCCAACACATTACCTGTTAAAACCTGGTTACATGAAAGAGGCTTATTCGTTCCCTGGACAACAGACTGTCTCCTTTGCAAAAAACCAGAGACAATCGAGCACGTCTTTCTGGATTGCCGGGACCCAGTCTTTCACTGGGATGTTCTCCAGAGAACACTAAAGAAAGACCTTCCGTTAGATCCGTATGGCATACGGTTCCTTCCAGTCGAGAGTGAGGGTATTCCTTTGGATTTAGTCATGGTCCTGAGCCTCCACAGCCTGTGGAAAACAAGGATGCAAGTGCAACATGCAGATGTCAACACGCGTTCTGTACGCGAGAACTTTATCGAGAGTGTGCTGCTTCTTAGAGAAACGTATCGGGTGCTTTCTGATCCACCTGACTGGATCAGTGTGCTCGATGAACTGGCTGTCCTCAAAAAATTTTAAACCTTTCGTAACAGCCGAAGTCTGGTTGTTGCGAGTTTTACCATTATCGTGGATCTTTTTTGAATTGATGTGAACTCAAAACAGGCAATAAAGAAAAAAAAAAAAAACTCGTGGCTGAGTGGTAACGTCTCCGTCTCACACTCCGGAGACCCTGGTTCGATTCCCACCCAGCCCATCTTGGAAGTTGCTTTTTATTTATGAAGTGCATGCCGGGATTTATCGCTCACGGCCAACGCCGCCGACGCCGACGACACCGGCTTTTCTGCGACACGAGCTCCTTAACGCTGTCGCGTTAAAACTTTACTGATCCAAGTGAATACATGATCGAGTCGACTGATAGAAAGAGATAGGAGTATATATGGTATCAGTTTTAGATGTGACAGCGGAACAGTCATGCAACATGCCTATGGGTGGAGATACATTATCGCGTTCAATTTTTTTTACCTTTGCGATCTCTGCAGTCTTTTTCTTTTCGTATTCGTGCAATGGGGCTAACTCACTTTCTTGAAGTATAAAAGAGACAGCAAGTTGCTTTTCCTGATCTTGTGAAGATTTTGCTGTTGACCTGTAATGGTCAATGACAATGGTTAATTACCTCGAGTACTGCTTTATTAAGAACCGTTTGCTAACTATATTTATTACGGGCTGACATTGCAGAGGTTACTGGCTGCCTAACAATTCTAAGGCCTTTTGGCTCAATGAAAGCATCAGCTTACACTTTTACAGAGGTTGCATGCAGCTCCGAACTGATCCGTTTCTCAGCTACGTTCCTAACTTTAAGGAGGTTTCTCGATAATGTCGAGTTCACATTACCAGATAGTCATTCTTTCTGCTGCGTTAATCCACACCGTCTCTGGGACTTGCTGCGCAGAGCGTACTATTGCTCCGTGATCCGGGTGGCTCTGTCGGTGGCATGGGCGCCCCGTTGACTGAAGCGTCTCGGGACGCTTGCCACCACGTTAACCACGTTGCTCCTTCGGTGAGCTGCGACTTTTACGAGGGGTGTTTCGTGATATTTCTCTCTGGGACGGAGGCGTCACAGGTCGGGGAGAGGCTGACGCTGAGGGGTCAGGGTTGCCGGTTGGAAGCCTAGGCCATTCAGACAGGTCTCGTCCAGTTGGATAGGCGGAAGGCTGCTGGCTCACGCACTTGCGCCATGACGTGGCCACGGAAGCAGGCTTGGGTTGCATGCAGAGCTGTCGGATGTGGCTGACATGAAACGCAAAACCCTCGAAGCTAGAGGGTAAATCATCGAGCGATGTTCCGATGGAGGTTCTTTTCCTTTGTGCACCAGGGGGGCGCCGTCAGAAACGGTATATCGTGTTTCAGTGGAAGTTCCTTGCGCCAGAGACGCCCCGTCGGAGACGGTATGAGCGAAGGCTTGAGGGCAGGAGTTGACGAGAAAAAAACTGAATTTTATACACACAGCGCTTATCTACAACATTTACAGCAGAGATACAGGTTGGAACCGGCTAAAAGGGAAATATACCCACCTCGGCACAGCCGACGATACCGAGCATCAAAACTTAGTACGGAACGCCGGACCGTGCCCTCGGGCTCGGTGTTAACCCCCTTAGGTGCAGCCCTAATTTCCGCAACGACCAATCACAACCAACATCAATCTGATTGGTTCGTTCCGACGTCAAGCGCCCCCTTCAACTTTATGAGGACTGAACCCTCTCTCCCATAAAAAAAAAAGGAAAGGCAAAACTCCTAGGGTCACGTCCTTCCATTAGGCGCTTGCATTGAATGAGCGTCTCACCTGCCCCCGCGAGGTCGAGACAACGTGTACAAAAAAAAAAAAAAAAGAAAAGGAAAGAAAAGAACAGAGCGATCCTGTCACGACCCGCCTGTCGTCACGAGTTCAGTGCCATTGTTAGGCGTTCGCCACAGCGTTCGATCGGGGCCCGCGCTAATCTGTTGTGCCCGTCGGTCCCTTACCCATCGACAGCAATAACTCGGCTGTGAGGAAGCCTCCATGGTCGAGGCAGAAGACGAGACTTGACCAGCAGCAGTACATCCTCAGAAGGCTGTTCAAAAGGCACGCCTCTCTTGCAGTGGTACACTATGTCTCCATTGCGGTTTCGATGGCGTCGGGTTTCTGATCTTGAGAGGATGAGGCTTACATTCGCTTGATATCCGGTCGTCCTTGAAATGAAGTCAAACCGACTCAGATACTTTTCGAAGGTGGTACGGCCTGTGCTCGAAGTGTGATCGCTAGTTCCAACGTGCTGGATAAATGTCTTCATTGCTGGTGGCAGAAAGTTCAATAGGTCACAGACGTCGCTGATTATGCCTCCGGACTGGCACACAAAAGCAGGTGTTCCTACTTGCTGTGGGTCAAAGTGCTCGCTGACACAGCTTACTTGGGAGTCGCCTATCTCTACAGTGGTCGCAGGGTAAACGGGAAATTTGCAGTCGATGGTCTTCACCAACGTTTTCCCCGAGACTATCGTGGATTATAGGAAAAAAGGGGAGATTCTTTGGGCTTGGTTGAGAGGACGTTCGTAAGAAAGTCAGACGTAGTGAAGAAAAAGAGAATGTATTTGACGTTTCTGCCGAGGGACCGACCTTCGTCAGGAGAAACTAGGTTTAAAGCATTGTCCTGTCACGACCGCTGGGTGGACTTCCATCGAGTGGTCGTGGTCCTATATTTACTCGCTACGCCTTTAGTATCAGTACTGATGACGGTGACCATCTAATAATAAACCAAAACTAAAATAGGCAAAACTCATGCAGTCACACATGCCTCATGATGCAGATTACAACTGGTTTAAATTAACGAGAAAATAATAACACGTGGGGGCGCGACATTATCGAGAATCCGACGGAGTTTAAGTGTGAGCAAAAGTATATCACCAATGATCGAAATAGTAAGCGTACCAAGACATGTGGCTAAACTGCGGACAATGAGGTGGTCACAATACGTTTAAAGAAAGAGAGATTGGGGGGAGTGATAAGGATGCCAGTCATCTCCCTGCTGATCTTTCGAAGTTGCCGAAATAGATTCATTTAGATAGACAGCTTGGATTTCCTACCCTTCGGTTACTACCGACGACACAGCCTTAAAATTGCCAATTAAAAATGATTCTCTGACTTCACAGGCGCAGTGCGATCGAACTCAGATTCCGATATAGGGATCTTTAATTTGTCAAACGAATGATCTTGATTGCTTACATGCTTGGACAGTAGTAGGTTGGGTATTTATTACTGTGAGCCTTGTAATTAAAGGAATTAAAAGTCGTCGCAGTTTGCCCTACAAACCGGAGCTGGCAGGCCGAACATTCAAGTAGGTAATTATTACATTGTTAGTGTCACAGGCGTAGTTGGCAGCCACGCTAACAGTTACTGATGCCGTTGCTATTTGGGACCACGCATTAAAGCGAGATTTATTAGATGGCATACGGTCAGTAAAATCGGGGCGGGTGGTTTTCGAAAAATTTAAAATATCACGGAAATTTTTAGCACGTCTGAATGCAGCTCGGAGCATTTACCGGAAGAGGTCTTTTAGGTGGTCACTTTGCATCAGGATGTTGTGATGCCTTCTTAGGATACCTGTTACATTAGAGAGAGCGGCTGACTTCGTTAAAACCAAGTTAATTTGCTGTATCGGGACAGGATTGTTTGTAGAACGAAGCAACGACTCGCGGTCAAGTGCGTTGGCGCGTTTCACTGCGTCGTCATTTAATTTGGCGGGACATTCTTGTTTAGTTAGAACTCATCGAAGTTCTTTACCATTGCCGTAGAAGGCAGATGGCTCGGAACATATCTTTTTTGAAAATGAACGGCCTGACTGTATAGGGAACCTGCAATGAAGTTTGCTGTATCGATTGCAGCGCCGTAAATTATAGCCTAGTGAGAAGAGCAAATACTTTATAGGCGCTCCCGTAGGGCGTTTTCACACCACCTGCATGCGCTTACAGGGATCAGATTGCGCGCTCTTCCTAACCCATGCATGGCGTGCCTAACAGGGCTACGTCGAGAGCACCTGGGCAAGGACGTTATCTGCTACACGCGTAAATATAATACTGCAAAATATGGTCGGCCGTTTATCGCAAACCAAGCGGCTAACATTAGCAGTTTTAGGCGCGCTGTAGAAAAATCGCAGCGCCGCCTAGGCAGTGCAGGTTCCCTATAGATTACTGGTTTAGCAATGCTTTACATGGCTGCTGTTAAAGTATAGATACTGTTGGCAGTCAGTGGATTTCCTCTAAAGGCAAGTAGTTAGCTTTTCACCGTTAAGCAACACCGTCACACCAAGAAAACTAATAGTTGAAGCCGAGTACGAGTGCGCGAAAAAGATTGACGGATGAAAATTTTTGAAATCTGCAATACACGCGACAGCATGGTCGCCACCTATAAATGTTCGATTTAGCGGTATCGTCCACGGCATATTCGTCGGCTATGAGTGTTTTTTAGATATCGAAGAAGCTAACTTAGATGGATATCGAGATTAGAATTGTGTGAGCCACTATAGAGCCGCAGCGCTGCTTGTACTGGTCATCTTTTCCCAAATATATGTCCTTCCCTCTACTTTAATGAGCGTCACCATGCTTTCTACCGCTTCTTTTGCGTCGCTTGAAGTTGCACGTTGAAAATGGTAGGAATCGACACTGGAGGGCGCGTAAAAGTGCAGCTCTGTCCCGTTGTCGTTTTAATCCACGCATTTAGCACCGGTTCAAGTTATACGCATTACAATCACTGCTTATTCTCAAGTGGACGAACGTTTTACTATAAAGTAGCAAGCGGTTGTTCTGCACTGCCTGCATATAACATATTGGCCGTAGCAAATTCTGTGGCACTGCATACTTTCCTGCGCTCTAGCCTTAGCCGCCGTGTTCATGGCTGTAAGAGTATTCGGGACCCTCAGTCAGCTGCGTAGTGTTAATTTTCATTTACCTACTATGTGCGATGTACATTGGCTTTTCAGAGTCATAGTTACGGATCCAGGAGAGTTTAGAATGCTGGTTTAGGCTGTTTAGTTTCCAGGGCCAGATGGATAGTGTAGGATAGCAACGCCGCAGTTTCTTCTTTTATTCCTCAGTTCAGTTCAGTCGTTCAGTCGTGTCCGACTCTTCGTGACCCTACGGACCATGTCACGCCACGCTTTCCGATCTCTCACTATCTTCCTAACATCACATAACTTCATCTGCAGTGCCTCGAGGATACCATCAAACCATCGCGTTCGCTGCCTACCCCTTCTCCGGCGACCCTCAACCTTTCCTAACATCAAATCTTTCCCCAGAGACTCCTCTCTTCTCATCAGATGACCAAAGTAGCTGAGCTTTAACTTTAGATTCCTAGTTGTCATATTCTAACCACCCTCTCTGCAGCCATGTAAAGAACGCTTGACAAAGTCGTAGATAAATGTTTTCTGTGTGAACTATCAACCGCGCGGGTGGAGGTGTGAATTCAGCGTGATTTGGTGGCTTTCTGCGTTAAATTTGCTACCACATTTGGATAAAGAAGAAATTGTTTTCTGCAGAGAAATCTGCTGTCGCTTGCAGCAACGATATATAAAATTCACGGCGTGAACCGTATTCAGCATAGTGTCCAGTAAAGGCGCATCTGCACTACGATAAAACCTCTATATAATTTTCGAACTAATTTCCACTCGTGAATAGCAAGTGAAGGTGCTCTCAAAAAATATCAAGCCCGCACATTAGTCTCTGCACTGCACACATTGCCAACAAGCGCGTGTCGGCTTTTTGTGATCTTAGTGCACTGTAATAACTCCCGGCTTCACCGAAAGGGTTTTGTAGCAGGAGTGCGGTGAGCGTGTATGGGCCAGATTTGCTATTAAATAAACAGAAACTTTATTTTCTGCCTAACTGAAAGCTTCAGCAGCGTCCGTGTACACGGCCTCAAAATGTTTACATGCAGTAGGGCAGATATGCTAAACTGGACAGCCCTTTCATTGCTTTGTTTTCACCCACAGCACATGTGCATATTTCTATTCTGGGCAAGTCCAGCTTTTTGGAACATCTTTAACTTGGGTGTCCACTGTGGGAAATGTTATGGTATATTGTCCCAACCACACTAAGGAGAATTGTTTAAGCATCCATATGCCTAGAAACTCTTATTTTTAAGAATATTTTCCTGCACTTGCAACATGTAGAGAAACAATTGTGGCCAGCGGAGACTATTGTAAAATACCTTTACGAGCACAATGTTGAAAATAGCTTAAGCTTCCAATAGATAACCATGTTTTGTTTGTGAAAGTTTTCCATGGCTCCCAACGAGTAATTGAGAGTGCCACAAACAACCATAAGGTGCGTTCTTAAAAACAAAAATGATAGCTCCAAACGGCGCGGAAGGAGGAGCTGCGGATTTATTGATTGTTATGGTTTAATCGCAGGTTCTGCCCCGCCGGGGTGGCGCAGTGGTTACGGCGCTCGACTACTGTTCCCAAGGACGCGGGATCGAATCCCGGCCTCGGCGGCCGCTTTTCGATGGAGGCGAAAAGTAAGGCGCCCGTGTGTTGTGCGATGTCAGTGCACGTTAAAGAAGCCCAGGTGGTCGAAATTTCCGGAGTCCTCCACTATGGCGTCTCTCATAGCCTGAGTCGCTTTGGGACGTTAAACACCGCAAACCAAACCAAACCTAATCGCAGGTTCCCACAGTATGTGATAAAATTACGCCCAAGTGTTGTTTCCCATGATATCTTGGTATTACCGCAAACCATTTAAATGTTTATTTGTTCGCTTTTAACAGCTGTCAGCATACGCCCTTATTACCGTGAAGGTAGCGCACGGATCAATTATGTACTCTTTGTTCACGCTCCTTGTCGCGAGACGCAGCTTCGTCATTTCTTTTGATGCAGAAGATGACTTGAGTAGTATCTCTAAAGATTGCAGCCACGCATCTCTGTTTCTACAATATTCCAGGGTATGCTAGTCACCGTTTGAGGTTTCATCTCGACCTTCGCCGCCTTTAAATCGAGAGCTGACCCTTGCAACGAACATTCTTAGTTCAATGACCGGCGACCAGGTTTGCCGTTATCGTCACCGCCGAATAATAATAATAATAGTAGTAATAATAATAATAATAATAATAATAATAATAATAATAATAATAATAATAATAATAATAATAATAATAATAATAATAATAATAATAATAATAATAATAATAATAATAATAATAATAATAATAATAATAATAATAATCATCATCATCAGCCTGATTATACCCACTGCAGGGCGAAGGCCTCTCCCATATTTCTCCACTTAACCCGGCTCTGTGCTAGCTGCATCCACTTGACCCCTGCGAACTTCTTAATCTCATCCGCCCACCTAACTTTCTGCCGCCCCCTGCTACGCTTTCCTTCCCTTGGAATCCAGTTTGTTACCCTCAGCGACCATCGGTTATCCTCTCTTCGCACTACATGTCCTGCCCATGTCCATTTCTTCTTCTTAATTTCCACTAGAATGTCGGTAACTTGAGTTATTTCTCTGACCCACTCTGCACACTTTCTATCTCTTAATGTTACCCCTACCATTTTTCGTTCCATAGCCCTCTGGGTTCTCCTTAACTTAAGTAGAACTCTTGGTTAGCCTCCACGGTTCAGCCCCATAGGTGAGTACAGGCAAGATGCAACTGTTGTATACTTTCCTATTGAGCGATACCGGTAAGCGGTTAGTCATAATCTGCGAGTGCTTGCCAAATGCGCTCCATCCCAATCTTATTCTTCTTGTTATTTCCTTTTCATGGCCCGGATCTGCGGTTACTACCTGTCCTAAGTAGACATATTCGCCTACTACTTCCAGTATTTCGCTACCTAATGTAAACTGCTGTTCTTTCCCGAGGCTGTTGAACATTACCTTAGTCTTCTGCATATTGATTTTCAAGCCTATCTTTCTACTTCGTCTGTATAAGTCATCAATCATTATTTGCAGTTCATCCCCCGAGTTGCTTAGCAAGGCAATGTCATCAGCAAATCGCAGATTACTGAGGTATTCTCCATCTACCCTTATCCCTAACTGCTCCCATTCCAAGTTTCTGAATACTTCCTCTAAACAACACCGCCGAATAGCTGAGTTCTTTTGCGGGTGCAAGTCAGCCCAATAAAGAGCTTCCTTACTGCACTCCCAGACTCTCCATTTGTTGTCATCGGCCTTTTCACCACTATGTGAGAGTATTTAACTCAAACACGAGTTCTTTCCGGATTCAAAATTCCGGTCGTTTTCCGACGCATAATGTACAAAGCCCGCTGTCATATTCAAAGTGTGCGCTGCCGATCACAAGGGACATTGTAACCGCGATGTCCATCGAATACGCCTGATTTAATCCCCGCTGTCGAGTGGTTTCTGTTCTGTAGCGCTTTACCCGGGAAACAGCTATTTCCCAGCCCTTTAATGCGGCTGCTGTGGAAACGCCACGAAGCCTAATGCTGCCCGCTATCGGTGAAAGGACCCCACCTGCCGAACTTCACAGATGAATGGTTTTACAGAGGTTTCACTGTCTGCTAATGGCATGGCGAGCAAGGGGCAAGTAAAAAAAGCATTTTCTTCCTTTTGAGGAAAATAGACGATAGAGTCTGCAGTAAAAAATTAGTTCGGGTTAAGTATAGTTAGATCTGGTTAACCCTATTTGAATTGCGAAAGCAAAGGCGGAAACTTTTCTTGCCTGCTACATTATTCCCCTATCACGCTCTATCAGTGTAAGGTGGTACATTATTGGGGACACGTAAGCTCATCCTCTGAGGGTATGACGCGAGAGCGTAAGCTACCAGCCCACATATAAAGTCACGCTTCAACCAATCCTATATATATGGAAGTGCCTGCGTATCGTATGGAGGTAACGAGAATGCAAACGGTTCTGGCAGGCTGATTCTGATATCGCGCTCCCATGAAAGGAACGAGCCGAATTGACAGCTCCTGCCCGTGGCATAGGAGTAATGTTAATTCAAATCTCATGGCAGGCTGAATTTGTTTAGGAGACTGAAGTTAAGCCCCTTCACGGCGTAGCTACGGCCCCCTGAGGTCTTGCTTTGGCTGTCGGAGTGTTGCCTTCGCAATAAAATTCCTCACTTAGCATTATTACAAAACAAACTATTAGGAATAGAAATGGCGTAAACGATCCGAACTGGAGAATTGGTGCGCAGCTGTTTTCTCCCGCTCTAGCTATAGCATCTGCTCATTTCGAAGATTTTTTTGAACTCCCGAATTTTTTATATAACGGTTTTCCGGGTATTCTAAGTATATCAGTTCAGTTCAGTTCAGGCGTTCAGTCGTGTCCGACTCTTCGTGACCCTATGGACCATGTCACGCCACGCTTTCCGGTCTCTCACTATCTTCTTAACATCACATAGCTTCATCTGCAATGCCTCGAGAATGCCGTCTAACCATCGCGTTCGCTGCCTACCCCTTCTCCGGCGACCCTCAACCTTTCCCATCATCAAATCTTTCTCCAGCGACTCCTCTCTTCTCATCAGATGACCAAAGTAGCTGAGCTTTAACTTTAGAATTTGACCCTCCAATGAGCAGTCAGGGTTTATGGTCGACAATATCGACTGATTTGATCTTCTGGCAGTCCAAGGAACTCTTAAGAGTCTTCGCCAGCACCACAATTCAAACGCGTCAATTCTTCGGCGGTCAGCCTTTTTCACAGTCCAACTCTCGCATCCATACATCACAACTGGAAAGACCATAGCACGGGTTATACGGATCTTGGTTGGCAGACTAATGTCTCTGCTCTTTACTAGGCGGTCAAGGCTAACCATTGCTCTCTTTCCCAGAAGCAGGCGTCTCCTAATTTCATGGCTGCAGTCTCCTTCCGATGTAATCTTGGCGCCCAAGAACAGAAAATCTGTCACAGCTTCCACTTCTTGTCCATTGATGCTCCAGGACTTGATAGGGCAAGACGCCATGATCTTCGTCTTTTTAATGTTCAGTTTAAGCCCAAACTTCTCACTCTCTTCTTGTACGCGCATCAGAAGTCTCTTGAGTTCCACTTCACTTTCTGCCATTAAAGTGGTATCATCCGCATATCTAAGGTTGTTGATACGTTTTCCAGCAATCTTCACTCCAGCTGAAGACTCGTCCAGACCGGCCTTCCTCATGATGCACTCTGCATATAGGTTAAATAGGCAGGGCGACAGTATGCAGCCTTGCCTCACCCCTTTCTCAATCGGAAACCAATCAGTAAGACCATGCCCAGTTCTGACTGTGGCCTCTTGCCCTTCATAAAGGTTCCTGAGGAGACAGATGAGGTGAATTGGAACTCCCATCTCTTGGAGAGCTTGCCACAATCTGCTGTGATCTACGCAGTCAAACGCTTTCGCATAATCGATAAAGCAGAAGTAAATGGGTTTCTGGAACTCTCTTGCTTTTTCCATGATCCAGCGAAGGTTGGCAATTTGGTCTCTAGTTCCTCTGCTCTTGCGAAACCCAGCTTGCACGTCCGGAAGCTCCCGATCCACATACTGCTGCAGCCTACCTTGCAGGATTTTTAACATCACCTTGCTAGCATGCGAAATAAGCGCGATCGTGCGGTAGTTGGAACAATCTTTGGCACTGCCTTTCTTTGGAATGGGGATCTAAACTGACCTCCTCCAATCCTGTGGCCACTGCAGGGTTGTCCAAATCTTTTGACATAATGTATGCAGTGTGTTAACAGCGTCGTGGTTGAGGTTTTGAAGCAACTCAGCTGGAATACCATCAATTCCGCTAGCTTTGTTCTTAGCAAGGCTGGCTAAGGCCCATTCAACTTCACTCTTCAGGATGCCCGGCTCGAGATCAGTAATCACAACCGTCCCATGTTGGGTTTGCACATCCGGGTCCTTCATGTACAGTTCTTCTGTGTATTCCTGCCACCTCTTCTTTATCTCTGAGGCTTCAGTGAGGTCCTTGCCTCGTTTGTCCTTTATCACGCCCAGCTTAGCACAGAAGCTTCCTTTGATATCCTTGATTGTCTTATACAGAGCTCTTGTGTTCCTTAATTGGCTGTTGTCCTCAACTGCTTGACACTGTATGTTCAGGAAGGCATTCTTATCTCTCCTTGCTATTTTCTGAAAATCCGCATTGAGAACCTTGTATCTTTCTCTTTCCCCCATACCTTTTGCCATCCTCCTTTCTTCAGCTATTTGCAAAGCCTCTTCAGATAACCAGTTTGCTTTTTTGCATTTCTTTTGCTTTGGAACTACCTCAGTAGCAACTTCTTGTATTATATCACGAACATCAGTCCACATCTCTTCGGGCTCTTTGTCTTCTAGATCTAATTCTTGAAATCGATTCCTCACTTCCACAGCATATTCTAATGGAATCTGATCCAGATCATACCTGAAAGGCCTTCTAGTTTTCTGCGTTTTCCTCAATCGAAGCTTAATTTTGGCAACAAGAAGCTGATGATCGGTGCCGCAATCGGCCCCAGGCCTTGTTTTTACTGCTTGTATAGCGCTTCTCCATCTCTGCCGGCAAATAATATAATCGATCTGATTCCTGTACAGACCGTCCGGTGAAATCCATGTGTACAGGCGCCTCTTGTGCTGTTGAAAATGAGTATTCGCTATGGTCAGGTTGTTTTCTTGACAGAACTCTACTAGCCTCTGCCCAGCTTCATTTGGCTCACCAAGACCGAACTTGCCTGTAATTCCGGATATTTCTTCACTCCCGACCTTAGCATTCCAGTCTCCTATGAGAAAAACGACGTCTGATGATGGGGTGCGGTCTAAAAGGCATTGTAGGTCCGCATAAAATCTCTCAACGTCAGCTTCTTCAGCAGTAGTGGTCGGTGCATAGACTTGGATAACTGTTATGTTGAAAGGGTGACCTTGGATCCGAAGTGAAATCATTCGGTCGTTTTTGGGGTTGTACCCTAGCACTGCTTTGCCCATTCTTCTGTTTACTATGAGAGCGACCCCATTCCTTCTCTTGGATTCGTGCCCACAATAAAAGACATAATGGTCGCCGGAGTTAAATTCTCCCATTCCGGTCCACTTGAGCTCGCTGATACCCAAGATATCAATGTTCAATCTGTCCATTTCTCGCTTGACGATATCCAGTTTACCTTGCGTCATAGATCTTACATTCCATGTTGCTATATGATATATCTCCTTGCAACATCGGACTTTCCGGTCGCTTCCCGACACATCCACAACTGAGCGTCCTTTTGGCTTTAGCCCAGCCGCTTCATTCGTCCTGGAGCTACTAGGAATCGCCCTTTGTTCATCCCCAGTAACATGTGGGACGCCTTCCAACCTGGGGGCTCATCTTCCGGCGCCATATCGATAATGGTATTGTGACTGGCCATAGGGTTTTCTTGGCAGGAAATACTGGAGTGGGTTGCCATTACCTTCTCCAGTGAATTACATTTTGTCAGAACTCTCTGCCGTGACCTGTCTATCTTGGGTGGCCCTACACAGCAGAGCTCACGACTTCATCGAGTTTCGCAAGCCCCTCCGCCACGACAAGGCAGTGATCCATGAAGGGGATTCTAAGTATATATGAGCCCCAATAATTGTGTCACATTATAGATTCTCGGCCTTTTCATCCCCTATTGCAAGGCGCTTGAAGGTTTTCCGTGCACTACTTCCATAGTTCTTTGCTGATCAGTTCCCAGCGCCCTGTCTCACAAATGAGCCCCAGTTGGAGGCACTCAGCGCCTTACTGGATACAGCCAACCTGGATACAACCCTGGATTATCACGAGACCCTTCTTGACAGTTCGTCTATCTGCTCGCTTTAGCGATGCCGAAGTGAAAGAATGCACGGCTAGAATGGCGCGGCGGCTTATTTATATATTTCTTAGAATACAATCGCGTCACATTCCTAGAAGCTTCTTCTCTCCGGTGTAAAATACAGTCCTCAAAATGCACGTTGAAATGATTTCAAAAGGAAAGCGATAAAGCCAACCTTCTTTTCTTTCGCGTGGCGTGTCTGTTTTGCAGTCCGTGTTGTTCTTGTTGCGACTGAAGAAAGAAGGAAAAGAAAATGCACGGGCCTGCTACTGGCTCTGTAGCTGAGCCACCTACACTGCCTCGTGTGGAGAGAAAAGAAAATAGAGAAGGAAGAGAAAGAAGAGGGAGAGAAAGACGCGCGTCGAAACAGCTGTCGTCCACCACCGAAATGGTAGCGGGTGCAATGATGGCCTACAACAGATCCCGCATGAGACCGGATGCGACGTTATAATGACGTCCCATCCGTCCATGTCTAATAGCTGGAACTGACGTCATGATGACGTCACATCTGGTTATGACGTCACTAGACGATTCACGCATATACCAAGCTGACCCCGCCGGACGTCCGATTCAGGTGTCCGTGCGGCACCATTCATATGGCGCTTCCTCAAACGCCTCACCACACAGCATATAGAAGCTGACGCAGTAAAGCAGGTAAGCGGCGTTTGAAATTAGTTTACAGGAACGATAAGGCGCAGTATCTGCCAATTCTCCGCGGGCACTTTAACCAAGTCGTAAGGGCAATATTGTATAGAGACCTGGAGGAGGGTGGGAGTGAAGTAAAGAGAGAAAGAGGAGACATAGGGAACGGGTTTAAACCACCGCGCAACAGAGGCTTTCGCACTATCGCACTTTATGGTCCCAAGTTCCTACAGAAATTTTTTCCCTCTTCACGCAGCATGCACACAACAAAATAAAGGGTTTCTTATTCAGAATAACAGCATTCCTCTTAGTGAAATGTGGAAGCAAATGGAGCCTCCTCAGGGACTCTGGGATTCAGTGTGGCAGTCCACATTTGCGTAGAGCGCCCATTTTCTTGGTACCCCCAAGCACGCTGTCCGGCACAGCTTGTGCGCACTTCGCTGTGCACTCCCCGGCTCCGTGGGCGGTTTCTCGTTTCTTCCCTACCCTTGCATCCCGACAGTGGCTCGGGTACTCGCGTTAAGGCTGGTGAAAAGGCTATTAGCTGTCGATTATTACCCTGGTCGCTCGCTCATCCTGTACTGGATGAGCACGGCGCGTCGTGTGCTTACACCCGAACAATACCTCGGTCCACAGGCGGAAAGACCTCTGCATTTTTACCGCGAGGTTGCCGAGATAAAGTCGACTCTCGATGCAGACCTGTCAGATGTTAATTTAGGCAACCTACCAGCCATACGCATCATCGAATTAGTAGCCGTTCGCAGCCTTTCAGCTGATGAGCAGCGAGAGACCGCTTTACCCAAATGGCGAGCGTGGGCAGCTTGTCAGCTGCCAAATGAAGTGCGAGATTTTTGACTGGCTTAGGCGCTGGGGCGTCCTCCCCACAAGACAGCGCCTTAAAAGATGGGGTATTGTACCCAATAACCAGTGTGCCAACTGTGGTGCTCCCGAGAGCCTCGCGCATGTTTTTTTTTCGAATGTGTAGTTGCGAGAACAATGTGGCGGCTCGCATATGGGATGTTTAACGTCCGCATGAACCCCGGCGTCAGGCGCCGGTGGAACCCTTTTGAACACCTTGTGTTCACTGTGGTTCTGTTTGTGTTGTGGCGTCGCAGGTGCCTCGCTGAGGCGCGCCGCACTCCCGCCCGAGCAATGTACCCAGCCTTGCAGAGGCTGCGCCTCGTCATCTGGAAGTATCTGTCTAGGCAGTTAGAAACGGACGGAGAGAGGCGGGTTCTGTGGCGCTGGCACACGCGCTTCTATGTTGTATGGGGTAGCAGAATGGTGATGCCTGTCGTCCTTTATTAAACCCCTCCCCGTTTATACTGTCTTCCCCTCTCTGGGGAATCATGTTTTTTCAGTTTATTATGTATATGCAACCTATAGTGCTTCGTATAGTGCTTTGCTTTGTGAGTAATGTGCGTTTTTTATGTATGTATGTATGTATGTATGTATGTATGTATGTATGTATGTATGTATGTATGTATGTATGTATGTATGTATGTATGTATGTATGTATGTATGTATGTATGTATGTATGTATGTATGTATGTATGTATGTATGTATGTACGTACGTACGTATGTATGTATGTATGTATGTATGTATGTATGTATGTATGTATGTATGTATGTATGTATGTATGTATGTATGTATGTATGTATGTACGTACGTACGTACGTATGTATGTATGTATGTATGTATGTATGTATGTATGTATGTATGTATGTATGTATATATGTATGTATGTATGTATGTATGTATGTATGTATGTATGTATGTATGTATGTATGTATGTATGTATGTATGTATGTATGTATGTATCCAATAAATTCTCTTTTTGGCGGGGAGTGCGTCAGAGGTGCCCGCTCTCGCCGGTACTCTTCTACTTTCGCTCGACCCGCTGCTGCGTAGGGTTGCCGCGTGCAGGTGTATTCGAGGTTTTCCATCAGTACGACAGGAGACGGTCGTTGTATATGCATACGCGGACATTTCATTCTTCGTGCGTGACAATGACAGTTTCATTGTTTTATTTTAACATCTTTTCAGAATACGCACCTGTATCTGGAGTGCAGCTCAACACGTAGAAAAGTAACGTACTCCACTTTGGTCAGTTCAGGGGTCCTTTAGTCGCCGCCGTACCGTTTGTGGAAGCAGTGCGTGTACTTGGCGTGCTCTTTGAGCCAAGCGCGGTCTCTCCCCACATCTGGGACGTAGTTCTCTTGCGAGCAACGCACGCCCTTTCTGACGCAGCACGTTTCAACTCACGCTCAATGCTAAAGTCAGTGTCGTCAAGACACGAGCATCCGCGTTCACCCTTTATGTGGAGCTTATCGTGACAATCCAGCGCCGTGTGGCGAACCGAATCGCGTCCCTTATAGGGACTTTTGTTTGGGACGGCAGGACAGCGCTAGTCGCCCGTCACATCCTACGAGGAGCAGGGGAGACCTTGGCTTGCCGTGCATCCATAGCACCGTGATATCTACACTGCAGAAACACGAAAGCCTAAGCGCTGCTGGTGCACATGGTGCACCATGTTTGCTCTCATTATACTTATCGACTAAATGTACCATCATTATCATTCATTGCCATTATTGCTAATTGCAGCGTCATTATCATCGCTACTATCATCCACACGGTAGACCAGGAGAATTATGTGCGTTTGACGATCCCGGTAGTAGCGCAGTTGGTTATAGCGACTGGCTTGGGATCCAAGGGATGGCGATTGGATTCCCGGTGGAGACAGGGTTCATTTATTCCTACCTATGTCTTCCTTACGGTGTGTGTGTGTGTGTGTGTGAACAACTTTTATTTCCACCAGAATAGAGGCCCCTTACTCCCCGTCCCCGGCACGCAGGTCTAGGGGACGGGGACCGGGACCTCTGCGATTAGAGGCAGGCAAGAGGTCTTGGCTCCTTGCGGCCTCTTCAGCTGGGCAGACAGCTTGCTTCTGCAGAGTTGGGACCTTGCTCCGCAAAAGGGTTTCCCATGTTTCTCTATCATTTATTTTTGTCTTAGTTTCATGGAAGCTAGTGCATTCCGACATGACCTGGTTGAGGATCCCTCTCTCCCCAAATTGTTTACAGTTATTGTCCTATTGCTACTGCGGAGCGAGTCAGCCGCCAACCAGCAGCAAGCTATCCGCCTGGCGGCTGAAGCTGCCAAGAAACACTGTCGCTTCGCCTGTGCTTAGTCGCGGAGGCCCCGGCCTCTGTCCCATAGGCATGCGTGCCGGGGGCGAAGAGTAGGGGGCCTCCTACATCGGCGGAAAAACAAAGTTCTTAACAACAACTCTTTACTTCCGCATAAACCGTGGAGCCACCCGATAGCCAGAGCATGGACGAGCGTCTAATAAATTATACCTATATAGTCGAAAATTATAGACAAAGCAAAACGGGTACTGCCACCGGATAAGAGTCTGAGCAACAAAAAGACGACCACATGGCGGCGTCTACAGCCAGACAATTACATGCCCTCGGTCTGGGCCTACCACGTCCAGAAAGATGAGAGACAAGACGATAAATGCAAACAATGTGGGGAGAGAGGGACTCTCAACCACGTAATTTGGGAGTGCGCCAGCTCTCCAGGGGCTAAGGCAAAAATTAAAGAGCACTGCAGAATCTGCATTGGAGTAATGCGAAAGCACGGATGCTGCTGTTGGTTGCTTCTAGTTGCTTAATTCACTTCTTGTTTGAGTGAGTGAGTGAGAAGACTTTATTTACACTTACATGGACCTCGGGGCAGGGGCTCAGCCAGGGGGAGGGTCTCCTTGTCGGCTTTCCTGCGCCGTGGCCGCAGAGAAGGTCTTGGAGTAAGCCTCCTCCGCCAGGCATAGGACAATCTTTTGTTCATCCACATTTGGGTTGCGGATGTAAGACTCCTAGGTAATTTGATCAAGAGGATCAGTTTCTTTAGCTCCCGGAGAATCGGGGCATTACCAGATTAGGTGATTTTGACTCAGAGGTACATTGCAGAGATCGCAAGCCTCTGGGTCCCCTGTCAACTAATTATGCAGAATAACATGAGGAAAGAAACGATTGGCCTGAATATTTCGCCAGGCCCTGCATTCTGAGGGTATTAGGGACCTATCTGGTGGTGGATATATCCTTCTGTTTAGTCTGGGAATCTCAGAGAGCTCCTTGTAGGTGATGAGGGGGTCTTTGTCTCCGGGTTGCGGGGTCTCTATGGCCGCTCGGGTGTATACATCTCGAGCGAGGCGATGGGCAGCCTCATTGCCTGGTAGACCCTCGTGAGCTGGAACCCAGATGACTGAAACCCGGTTTAGCGGGTGCTTTCTCAGTATACTGGCCGCCTGCTTGGAAATTAGGCCTTTGCCGGAGTTCCTAACAGCCGCCTTATTATCTGAAAGGATATTTCTGGCTTTAGTGCCTGTACAAGCTAGCGCTATCGCAGCCTCTTTAGCTATTAAAGCGTTACGCGTAATAATAGATCCAATTACTTTCTGGGAGTGGTTCCCATCTACCACTGCTATGACCGCGGCCCACAGGCAGCATCGCAATAGGCTGATTCCTCAGGAGGGTCGTCTATTAGTTTGCTTTGAATAAATTTTGCTCTATGCTGTCTTCGTTCCTTGTCATGAATCGGGTGCATATTCTTAGGGACCGGGGCAATTTTGAATAGTTTCTGCGTCTCAAGCTCCAGGATTTCAGCGACATAGGGTGGCTCACCTGACTGAAGCTGTAGTTCTTGCAGTATTTTTCGGCCCACTACATTGGTGTTGAGCCGCCAAATCTGGGCCTCCCTGACCGCTTTAGCAATCTCTTCCCAGGTATTATGCATTCCCATAGCTAGAAGCTTCTCTGTCGATGAGTTGGGGGGATGCTTAAAGCCCTTTTGAATGACGTTCTGATCATTTTCTCTAACTTCTCTACTTCACCAGGAGTGAGATTGAGAAAGGGGGTTGCCATAAGCTATCTTGCTAATTACAAAGGCACGGAGCAGTTTTATTAGGCAGTGTTCTCTGAGGCCTTTGTTCCTGAGAGAGATTGGCCTGAATATCCCCGTTACCTGGTCGACATACGTCTGCAGCTTTATCAGGATGGTGGTGTTTTTCCTATTCTGCTGTAAGAAATACCCCAGGATCCTAATGGTGCTGACTCTCGGTACCTTGCTCCCTCCCACGTATACCTCCACTGGTTTGTGTAGGTGCGGCAGGTGGGATTCTCTGGATAGTTGTGATTTGCTGCACATTGAGAAAAGTTCAGATTTGTGAGGAGAGCTAGATAGACCTCTATCTAGGGCATAGTTCTCAACTATATATGCCGCTTCCTGCAGCCTATGCGATATATCGGCGCTGGTGCCTCCATCGGTCCAGATTGTTATATCGTCTGCATAGATGCTATGTTTGATGCCTTCTGCCTTATTAAGATAGGACGAGAGATCTTTCATTGCAAAATTGAAGAGTACCGGGGAGAGGACAGATCCCTGGGGCGTTCCTCTGGAACAAAGTCGCACGAGGCTAACTTCAGTTTTCCTGCAGGTGAGGAAATTTTTGACATAGTTGAAGCACTTGCTTCCCACTCCAGCCGAGTTGAGGCCTTCGAGAACCGCTCTGTGCTCAACATTATCAAATACCTTAGTGAGATCAAGTCCCAGGGTGGCTCTATATGATGCATCCCATTTTAGTCTTTGGTACTTTCAAATTGCGCGCCAATCCCTTCCTATGCCCTTTTTCGGCTCTACGTCCGGTTGCGTGACTTCACTTTCTTAACGTCATATCCACTACGGCACCCCTTTCTCTCTTTCCGCTTTCAATCCCACCTTCCTCCCTCCCCTTACGGCGCTGTTCAGGTGTCCACAGAACAGGTGTGGCAGATACTGCGCCTTTCCTTTCATATGAACCAGTTATTCTAACTAAATAACTAATTAACTTATTTGCCTAATTATTTTTTTCTGCAGCAACAATACGTCACCCTCTTTCGATTGACACCACTCATTAACCTCTATCACTTCTCAATTACAACTCCTGCGGACACGACTGCGGACACGGTCTGCGGGCGTCTCCACGCCATGGCCAGTGTCAACTGACTGACGAGGCAGCAGAGACACCCGAACAAAAAGAAATACGTCTTGCCAAGTGGAGACGCCCGAAGAGAAGAACGCCTTGCCAAGAGGAGAAGACCCCAAGATATAGAGCACAATAATAATAACTACTAAAACATTCTAGAGCGCACTTCGGATCACTAAAGTGCGATGAGGCGAAAGCCATTATGTTGTTGTTGTTGTTGTGGCTGTAAGAAGAAGGAAAAGAAAATGCACGGGCCTGCTGCTGGCTCTGTAGCTGAGCCACCTCCGCTGCCTCGTGCAGATAGAAGAGAATATAGAGATGAAAGAAAAGGAAGCGGGAAAGAAAGACGCGCGCCGCAACAACAGCCGTCGTCCACCACCAGCGATGGCGTGTGCAATGACGGCCTGAACAGATAAAAATTCGGTGCCAGGCGAGCCCCCGCCGCAAGTGGCGGTTACCCACCTGTACCAGCCCCATCGAAAGCCATTATAGCGCTGTGGATCGTAGTTGTGTTGTTGTGGCTGTAGGAAGAAGGAAAAGAAAATACACGGGCCTGCTACTGGCTCTGTAGCTGAGCCACCTCCGCTGCCTCGTGCAGATAGAAGAGAAAATAGAAAAGAAAGAAAAGGAAGAGGGAGAGAAAGACGCGCGCCACAACAGCCGTCGTCCACCATCGAAGCGGTGGCGGGTGCAATGACAGCCTACAACAGATAAAAATTCGGTGGCAGGCTAGCCCCAGCCGAAAGCGGCGGTAACCTACCTGTCCCAGCCCCATCAGGGCCAGGAGCAACCACCCTTCGTCGGCCAGTAGCGCTCCCCTATGGCACCTCTTCTTTTATTCTCACCTTCCTCCCTTCCTTTACGGTGGAGTACTTGTGTTCCGAGGCGACACGAAGAGGTGTTCGTGTGCTGTGCGATGTCAGCGCACGCTAAAGATCCCCAGGTGGTCGAAATTACTCTGTAGCCCTCCACTACGGCTCCTCCTTCTCCTTCCTTCCCTTACGGCGCGGTTCAGGTGTCCACATAAACAAATGTGACAGATACTGCGCCTTTCCCTTCCTGTGAACCAATTATTAATATGTCCGCGGAGAATGTTGTTGTTGTGCATGTAGGAAGAAGTAAAAGAAAATGCACGGGCCTGCTACTGGCTCTGTAGCTGAGCCACCTCCGCTGCCGGTTGTGGTTGTAGGAAGAACGAAAAGGAAGGAAGGAAAAACTATTTTGCCCTATATTATTTTGGCGGTTTTTAGGGCGTCTTTGGAGCTGTCTCCTTGTTGCATCCCAGGAGTCTTCCCCGTCGATCTCGCCCACTTTTACGCTATGGTCGGTTGCTCTGTAAGCACACTCGCGGCGCGAATTCTGCGCAACCGATCTCTCAATCACAACATCAATCTCGTATGGGTTCCGGCTCACGTGGGTAACTCCGGAAACGAAGGGGTCGACCGTCTAGCCCGAGGCTTAACCAACCGGGAGACGGGAGATCTATCGGGAACGGACGCGCCTGTCGAGGCACCGCGCACATACGCGGAGGTAACAAACTTTTATCGCGAGTTAAGATGCACGTACCCCGTCCCTCACCCCGACCTCGACCGGGCGCAAGCCACGACACTCAGACGCCTACAAACAAAGGCCATTCTTAGTCCCTACCGACTATCGTTAATTACGAACGGAGAATTCAACCCTGCATGCCGGCACTGCGGTGACGGGACGCAGGCCACTCAAGACCATATACTGTGGGAATGCGCCAGCAATCCCCCTCCAAAGACACTCTTGCCAGCTCCCTCAGCGGAGGAATGGGACAAGCTGTTGGCCAGCCCAAGAAAAACTACGCAACTGGCCCTCGTCACGCGAGCTCAAGAGGTCGCTCCCGACTGGAGGCCACCCTAGACTCGCCCCAGCCCGAAATAATTCCTTTCATTTCGTGGCAATAAAAGTTGTTACCACCATCATTCCAGGGCTCTGCTGTCCACTGCCGTCCGTTGAGCTCGCTGTACCAGACTGCTGGTCCTCGCAGCGGTCGCTGGACAGCCCAGTCTGCCATTGCTCCGCATTCGTGTTTCGAATTGTGGGGACAACGTCTATGTTTTGACAGGCCAATGTGATGTGGTGTAGTGTGGGGTCGCACCATGGGCATCTGTCTGCGTATGTGGTAGGGTGAATTTTGTTTAGTATGTGTAGGTGTGGGTATGAACCCATCTATGTCTCCAAATGACAGTTTCCTCTCTGTTGAGAGAACTTTGGGGTGGAGGATATCGCTTCTTCTGCCTGTATAGTTTTCTAGTATGGCCGAGTATACCTTGGGTGCTGGCAAAAGTTCTGTGGACTCGGGTGCTCGGAAAGTAATGTATGCTCGAGATATTTTGTCGGCCTCGATTCCCTAGCTGCCACCCCCAGGAAAAAAATGCACGGGCCGGCTACTGACTCTGTAGCTGAGCCACCTGCGCTGCCTCGTGCGGACAGGAGAGAGAAAGTAGACAAAGAAAAAGAAGAGGGAGAGAATGACGCACGCCGCAACAGCCGTCGTCCACCACCTAAGCGGTGACGGGTGCAATGACGGCCTGCAACAGATAAAAATTTGGTGGTCAACTAGCCCACACGGCAGGCGTCGTTGACCTACCAGTCCTAGCCCTGTAGGTCCAGGAACAGCAACCCTTCACCACATCAGAGAGTTGTCAGAAACGCAACAGGGGTACAGGTGGGTCACCACCGCTTGCGGCGGGGGCTAGCTTGGCACCGAAGTTTTATCTGTTGTAGGCCGTCATTGCACCCGCCACCGCTGGTGGTGGACGACGGCTGTTGTTGCGGCGCGCGCCTTTCTTTCCCTCTTCCTTTTCTTTCTTTTCAATTTTCTCTTCTGTCTGCACGAGGCAGCGGAGGTGGCTTAGCTACAGAGCCAGTAGCAGGCCCGTCCAATTTCTTTTCCTCCTTCCTACGGTCACAACATCAACAACAACAACAACAGAGCATTGTGACGTATACTGCGCTTTTCTATCCTGTCCATCAATTCAAAATGCCGCTGTTGCCTGTAGTACTAACGCCTCCTAGACATCTGGGTCTGCTTCTGTTTGCAGTGTGGTGCGACATCCGAGGAAGTGCCAAATGAAATGCGCCGCATGGACGCCTGGATCGCTCGCGCGGCGGGGTCAGCTTCATCGATACATGAATCACCTGGTGACTCATGACCAGTGATGACGGTACATGACGCGCCCCTTGTCGAACACAACCAGCATTCCATTGAACGCATCAAACTTCACCTGCCTTCTATAATTCGTTTACAGGAAATTAAAGGTGCAGTATCTGTCACTCGCGGAATCACGCTATCCTGACGGTAGACAAGGGGAATTATGATGAACGTTTCACGATCCGGGGCATGGCGCAGCCCAGCCCTCTGCCAACTGCAAAAGTACGATAGGGTCAGGGAGGCCATGTTACGGTGTCACTGCTGGCTCACGTGCAAACTCCCCGTGGAATATAGCAGCGTCGGTCGGGCCCGGGCGTTGTCTGTTGTGAAATTGCCTGGAAGGTGTCTTTCCTGATGCTGTGATAGCCAGGGCAGCCCCACATGTCTTGCACTGTAGGCAGGACGTCCATGTTGCAATGAACGCGCACCAAAAACCGCCACGTGAGGCGAGAGGATGTACCATTCATGTTTCTAAGTGGCTAAGAGACACTAAGTGGCTAAGAGAGAGCTTCTAAGAGACACCTGAGCTCCAGCTCCTACTCGTCCAACTGGCTGAAGAGGCTGCTGGGACCCAAGACCTCCCGGCCTGCCTCTGAGGCGGCGGCACCCGCCCCTTGACCTGCGTGTCGGGGGGTGGGTAGATCACCTTATCTGTTGGACATTAAAGTTTAGTCCATCCATCCATTCTAAGTGGCCTTGCCCAACCTCACATTTGCAGGAAAGCTAGTTACACTCAGAAGAATCAACTGTTGGCCTAGTTCGTACATATTGAGAGAAGTGCTCGGCGAAAAATGACCAGAACGGAATAAAGAAATAAACACAGAGAAGGTGCTACTGCAACTGAAGTTTATTGCTCACACTCGCCTGTTATAAAAAGGTGCATGTTGAGAAGAGCACGAACAAAACTATTGGCATGACTCTGTGGCGACAAGCTTGCGAAATCAATATGTACGATCTGTCAGGAACAAACCTTTTTTATTCCGACAGTGAAATGGAAGGCGTGCTGACACAATCTTCACCTGCGTTTTTGATCTGTCTGGTATCTTTGTCTTTGTACTTGAAGTCGTCCGCGAGGATGTCACTAAAGACTCTCTCATAGTACCCAACGTATATAATCCCCCAGCAGCCTCGCGACCGTCGGCGCTAATTTCATACAAAAGATCTTGCAAGACGCGAAAAGTACACCTTTATTGATCAGAGAAGACTTTAATTGCGGCCGCACAGACTGGGGCTCACTGCACCAATGGTAGAGGACAAGCACTCTATAACCAGATACAGTAGTCACAGCTGTCTACCTTCAACGATTTCGACCTGCCCACGTGACAGGGCGAGGTCGGCCAAATAGACACCAGTCCACGCCTAACGCTAGGGAAATATCTCGGGTACCTGAAATGGGGGAGCGAACACGAAACGCCCTGGGCAATGATCACTAAATAGTAGCGCTCAACGTCACGGGACCCAAAGGGCGAAAGCCTATAGATATAAACATCGCTTTACAAATTGTGAGAAATTGAGAAAGCACCGTCAGCATCAATCGGCAGAGCCACGGGGAATAGTAGAGGACTAGGCCAAACTCTTCCTTCACGATAATGACTCCCACATACAACATTACACAACACAGCAAGACGACCCAACACTCGACATGAAGGTGGATCATTTAATAGAAGCCCACGCCAGCTTGACCAAACGTCTCACTGGTCAGAAGCACAATGCGGAAATTCAGCGCAAAGTACGAGATCTTACCGCACAGATTGAGGAACATAGCAACTAGTTGTGCGTAAAAACTGCACGCAAGTATGTGAAGGGTTGCGAGGATGCTTTACTACCGCCCGCGCATGGAAACTGTTCAAACGCCTTCTAGATCCCACCCAGAGTAATATAATCAAAAGTAACACTCTCGCACGCCTAACTCACCACCAACACAAAGATGACGCGCAGTTACATTTGGCACAACTCAAACATATATACACCACTCAACGCCTGCCACCCTATGCGGGCACAATATTGAGTTAGACGCAAGGATCACGTTCGCCGAAGTACAAACAGCTCTCCAGAAACTTCGAAGCACCACATCAGGGGAACCGAGTCACCAACGCCATACTCCACAATCTGTACGACAGATCCCTTCATACACTCACAGACCTATTCAACCATCACTGGGAAGCCGGTACACTCCAAAATGCATGGCCACATGGAAGGATCATTCTTATACCGAAAGTGAACAAGCCAATTACCCTACCATTATGCTCTCAATATGGCTCACCTCTTGAATCGATGATCAACGCTATGGGAAGCACTTGTCATGAATAAATTTAGGAAAGTAAGCATCCAGGTTCTGCGATATGAGCGGATAGTTTCCTTTCTCAAGCAAATAAACTTTCCTCGGGAGAAAGGTTGTTGATATAGGCTGAGAGCATGAAATAGTTGCAAAGATGCCATCATGATCACTGATACCAGGGACAGCAGAGATAGATCGGACCAGGTTGGGCTGGTTAGAAAGGAGCTAGTCAAGTGTGGAAACACTATTACCATATGTCGTGTTGGGAAATCTACATATTGATAAAGGCCATTAGTATTTGTGAAGTTGGTGAATTCAAGGGAGAGAGCAGAGTTTCATGACGTAGCATGCGAGTAATCAATACATTGGATTTGTGGCATGTTGAAATCACCACCAAATAGGAAGTCAACATTAAGGTTCTGTATTATGTTTGACAGCATTATTAGCGGCGTAGGAAGTGAATCCCTAGGGCTGCGATAAAAAGCGCGAAACACCAAGTGTTGGCCACTGTGAAGCAATACCTTACACCACACACTTTCGGAAAACACACATTCTAGAAAACTATTTATTATTAGCGCACTTCAGTTTCCATACTGCCCTTTATGCTAGAACAAAACGTAAGGTTCTGTTTTATTTTTTAGTAATGTAACCAAGACGTCTGTTGTTGGAGTTTACGGGGAACGGCAATACGCGTCAGTACCAGCAACACTTCATCAGGACAGAAAAAAGAAAACGAAGATGATTGTCACCCGCCCCAGCCATGTTCAAGGTAAAAGAAGAAGAAGAAGAAGCCAGGTTCTTTTGGCGGAGCAAGAGGAATGAGCAGGGATAAGCTGGAAGACATTATTCAAAGCTGGCATAGAAAGCCACGCAGGTCCTGGGCCCGAAGGCAGAACAAGGTTGGTGCCCCCGAGAGTAACGAGCACGGCAAGTTTGCATATTTCTCAGTTACATTCTTGTCTCGTTTTGCAGGTGTCCCATTAATTTAGGAAAATAATTCATATCGTGGTATGTCGTGCATGCTCTAGCTGCTCAAATATTTAGGCCATTTCCCTTATAGGCTTGTAACCAACACTGCATTAACCGCTCCTTACAGTCACGTTGTTCAAAAACGACCCCGACGAAGCTATGTGCCGTCGCTGCCGAAGCCCAGCGATCGCGGCCTACATCGTACTGGAATGTCCAGAATATTCTGATGTTCGAAGTAGGGCTCTTGCACTAATTCCCAATTTCTATCCATCCGGCCAACTACATCGACTGGGTGTTCCGCTGTCCCTCGACTGTATGTCCGTCACTATACTCTGTGGAAAGCTAGGAGAATTTGTGGATGCACGCCTAAGAGCCAAGCTTTAAGGTAGTCGACGCCCAATGACCCATCATCAAACCTCGGCAAACGTGACTGTGGTTCCAGGTGCCCTTACAGATGCTTCAAGCGAAGGGGCACACTCAGGGCTATAAACAAGCGACATGTTGCAATCAATTACTTTGGGCTCACACCTCAGGCACACCCAGAGCTTGACCTGCATTGAAAAACACCCTTTAGTAAACACCAAGTATTGGGAAAATACATTATAAACGTTTCCTGTTATGTGTTTACCATAGATGCTTCTGTTTCTTGTCTGTTAAGTGTTTTCCAAAATAGAAGGCGATGCATCGTCTTCTATTTTTTTTCCGGAGATAATGCATTTTTTCGCTCTTCCTCTTATTCACACTCAGGTTGATGAGCTGCCGATCGAGCCAACTGCTTGGACTCAGGGACATGTGTCGGTTCAGCTGCCAATGAGAGTCGCGCCCTCCGTCGCTCTCGCGCTGATACCCAGGGACCTCGAGGACAGCTGCCGACCCCTGAGAAGGGAATTCCCTGCCGGGACAAGAGACACTCACGACCGCTTCCGACAGCGCGTGCCTTGGATCGTGTGTTTCGCCTTCGTATCCCTGTCCGTGGCCGCCATGGTCCTGCTGTACCTCGACTCGCCATTCTCGGCGCACCATTACCACACGACAACCAAAGGAGCCCGAGGCGAACGGTTACTGGGCCTCAACGCATCGTCCACGCAGCTCACGCATCTTCAGGGGTCGAGAGAAAAGCAGACTGGCATGACAAACACTAACTCGACAATAGAGGAGAAGCGTGCGGGATCTGCGAGCGACACGAGTTATTCTACGACGGAGAGCATGCTTCAATGACAATGAGAGGCAGAAATCAGCTTTAATGCGGAAAACATTATTCTTCACCCGTTACGCGTAGTCGTTCCAAATGCTTCCATTATATTCTTTAAAAACATGGCACTTGTCTAAGTCTACTACAGATGCTTTCTTTTCCCCCTCTGCAGTCGTCTTGTACGCTTTGCTGCAGAATCTCACATTTTTGTTCACATTGTAATTCCCGCTTATCTTGCAGCACCACGTTTAGTAACGACAACGGCCGGCTTATGCCTTGCACATGATGTGTCGTATTAGTGCGGCGCATTGATTTTTATCGCCTTTTTGCTTGCCTTTGGGTGATCTGTGCCGCACGTCCTTCACTGTTTTCTAGGTTGGAGAATACACATTCTGCATTTCGTATTTCATTATGCATATTAGCATACAGAGTGACAGTAAACTGATCTTTTTGATGCAATCTTTCGGCAGCCAACATATATTTCTCTCCACCTTAGAAAGGCACTCTCGCCCACGAATATTTTATTGCACGTATGCGAACAGTCCAGCACGTTTAATATACTTGTTTTTTGTCTTAAATACCAGATGTAGAGAAAAAAAACTTGTTGCATGCCCCCGTCTTGCAAAGGAGCAGCTGTGCCTCCCACAGCTCTGCCGCATCCAGTCGAAGCAGCTAAACTAAAAGTGAGCAAGTGAAAAATTTGTTACCGGGGAGCTTATGATAACTGATGCGTTGTTTAGAGATCATTTTCAGTCCTGGAACAGCGCCTCAGAAAGCGGCCGCCCTTTGCACCTAGACATTGAGATGGCGCTGCGGTCGAAGTTTGCACCACGTCGGCTGCGCGCCGATACGGCAGCGCTGCCGACGCTGCGGTAGGCGCGCATTTTAGTGCTTCTTATGGAAATATGCTGTATTTCTCTATGGCCATCTGTGCATTCTTCGCTGTACTGTACCTGTTACCCTGCAGTTCATTGTGGGCACTGGCATTGTCCATGAATTATTAACCGACGTGTAAAGGTAGCATCCGCTGACGGAAGTTATATCTCCAGTGCGAAATTTCAAAATAAATGTTCTCAGAGGGTAGGTGGTACCATTCAGTTATCTCCTTTAGAATGTTTTAGGACTGAGCAGCCATATTCCAACGCGTTATGAGCCAGAATATTCCTGCTGGCATCTGCGTACCTTATGCCTAAAGTCTGGCTCTATAGGAACGGGGGGGAGGGCTGTATAATGATCCTCGCACGAATAGAAAGGAAAATAGAGAGGGAGAAAGAGAGAGATAACGGACAGTGGCCTGCTTCGCAAATCATGTTGTATGAAGGGAATATATATTTCTCTGTCTTATTAAAGTTCACTGCGAAATTACTGTCACAATAGCGAAGAAATGTTCCGAAAACCACTGAAAAAGATACAAATGGCAACCTGCTTCACTTATGCAGCTCTTATACATTCGAGCGCTGGGGTTCTCAGACCCCCCGAGATCCCCCTGATTTTAAACTCTGGGCGTAAATGGTAGAAGAAGCTCTTCTCTCCGCCAGGCGATGATCTTTTGTCTTGAAGCTGGGAGAATACGATACCCAGGTGAGAGAAACATTGTTGCGATCAGCATGAAGGATGTGCAACACACACTAATGGGAAGGGGATATTTTTAAACTTTGGAAACATGCAATCACCGAAGAAATAATCAAAACCTGGTCGGCGGCATGGTCCCTCGGGAGTGATGCAGTTCCCTGCATATTCTTTAATCATACATTCTACCTCTGTATAAATCAGGAATGGGAAATATCTAAAAGAATAAAAAAACAGAGTTACACGAAGTGGCACAACCCAAAGCGACCTGCGGAAGATACCGAGTAAATCAGCTGTGTTAAACGTAATCGATTGGTGGAAACAAATTAGCCGTTTATGGTTACCTAGACATCGGCAGCTCTTGATGAAAATAAGAGTCGACCTTAGCTTGATTTTTGGGTGCAAAGCAGCAACATTACTAAGAGCTAGTGCTAGGGTTCGCTAAGTGGTGTCGTGACGCTGGGGCTATGTCGACCCGGCCTTCACTTGGTAGCGTGCAGAGACTCGGGGTTGAAGAAGGACTGAATCTTCGAAGTTGGTAAAATATGTACAAGCAGGTTTACTGGCACTTTGAGAAAACGTATTTACAAGAATATTTACATGAAAAAGAAGGGTACATCAGCAAAATGACAAGCGTTAAGAGTTCATAGCGAGAAGCGACTGGATGAGCCGTTTACCCAGGGCCCAGAGCGACATTTCGTGCTCTGCAGCGTCCTTAAAACCCCCTATGTCCAGCCCCTCTCTGAAGATGCTGACCAACCAAATCCAGGGCACGCCCCTCAGGTATCGGCATCCAATCGAACACATCACTGCACTGATGGTCTGAAGCACTGACTGGTCCGGCATTCATTCGTTGGGCGTGATCACTTGTTGGCGGGAAAAGCTTGGGAACGGCGAGGAGAGGAGGTACATTTCTATTCTTCAGCAAAGAAACCACAGGCTGGTTCTGACAAGGGGTTTTACTTCTCAGAAACCCGAGTGCACGTGGCGCCGCATCCGCTCCCAGCATTGTCCGTTTTCGACAATTGCAAATCTTTCCTGCATTCCTGGGAAATCACTTAATGGCTGTATGCGTCATGCTCCTTTCTTGTCCTGCACGTCAGCGGACATGTCACTCTGTCGTCTCCTTTGAAAAGTAGACATTCCTCACTGGACGATAGCCCTTCTCGACTGGAAGGGTGAACAAAAGAAAGCACTTCCTGCTATTTCCCGCAGGGGGACGTTTCTTTGTGTTTTTCCAGACGTTCTCTTGACAGGGTCAATTTGGCATTTGCAGGTTGTCCACAAAGCAAAACAGGCTTACAAAACAGGATTCCTGGAAACAGGCTCACTTAGAGCCATTGGACCATCACCACATATTCACAATACTTTTCCATGCCCACAGGCGAACAATAGAGCGCGCAAATGCGGATGCTTGGTCGTAACAGCCTCCTCCCCCGCCAGAAGAGTCTCGGAGGGCAGCAGTCCCAGCTGCTGTATGAAGAGACGACTTAATGGCCTGCACGTGAACGCTTGAAGCTCGCTGTTGCTTGTCGCGTTGTCTTGATTGTTGTAGGCCAAATTGCTCGAGCTGTCTGAAACTCAACCACATGTCTAAACAAGCACTCGGCTCCCGTCTGAAGAGACCAGGTCAAAAGAAAACTGCCATTGTTGTTCGAGAAAAGCCCACTCTCAAGACGTTCAGGACCCACGTATTCCTAGAAAACCAAACGTGCTGCTTTACATAGTCACACATATACAAGCGCACGGAAAAAAAAAAAAAAACCTGATTATCAATTTCGATACATGGTGAGGAACATCTCGGACCGCTTAGAAAGAGCGGCTAAGCGCGTCCGCATTCCCATTTAACTTCCCCTTTTTGTATCTTATTTCAAAATTGTACTGCTGTAAAATCAAGCTCCACCTAAGAAGGCGACTGTTCTTCGATGTCGCAGTTTGCAGCCAAGCCAGGGGACAATGGTCCGTCTCTACGGTGAATTTGGCCCCTCCAAGATAGCACTGCAATTTTTGAATGGCCCATACAATGCAAGCGCACTCTTTCTCTGACGCGCAATAAGCTCTCTCTCTAGAACTCAGTTTTCTGCTCAGGTAGAGCACGGGGTGCTCATTACCGTCGTCATCTCTCTGGCAGAGAACAGCACCTAACCCTCGATCACTGGCATCACACTGGACCGTGAATTCTCGGTCATAGTCTGGAGCTCGCAATACCGGACGGCTAATCAGCACAGCCTTCAGGTTTACGAAGGAGGCTTCCTTTTGTTCGTCCCAGACTACATTTGTCGGTTCTGTCTTGCGGAGAGCGTCGGTCAGAGGGCTGGCCAAAGCTGAATAGTTAGGGATGTAGTGATTGTAGTATCCAGTCAGACCTAGGAATGCTCGAATTTCCGTCTTCGTGCTCGGCCGCGGGTAGTCTGCTACCGCAGAAATCTTAATCTCGCTGGGTTTCCTGAAACCTTGACCTACATTGTGACCCAAGTAGTCCACGGTCGCCCTTGCCAGGCAACATTTCTCGGCCTTTACGGTTAGTCCAGCTTGACGCAAAAGGCTCAGTACAGCTCTTAGATGTACCATATGGTCCGCCCATGAGTCGGAAAAAACCGCAATGTCATCTAAATAAGGCACTGCGAATGTTTCACACCCCTTTAAAACCCTATCCATGAGTCGGGAAAAACAAAATGGAGCATTTTTGAGCCCGAAACTCATCATTGTTGGCTGGTAGCTGCCCGTCGGAGTGACGAAAGCCGCGTATCTGCTGGCGCGTTCAGTGAGCGGTACTTGCCAGTATCCTCGAGTAAGGTCCAGCGTAGTCACATATGCCGCTCTACTGACCTGTTCTACTCTCTCCTCAATATTCGGAATAGGATACACTTGATCCCTGGTGAGAGAATTTAGCTTTCGGTAGTCTACCACAGGCCTAGGGTCTTTACCTGGAGCTTCTACTAAGATCATAGGCGAAGCATAATCGCTTTCCGAGGGTTTTATTACTCCCAATTCCAGCATGCGAGTTACTTCCCTATCCAGAATTTCTCTTTGCCTTGGAGAGAATCGGTAGCACCTTGATCGCACTGGCACGTCTGAAGTCAGCTCAATATCGTGCTCAGTCAAATCAGTCCTGCCTGGCCTGTCCACGAAGCAGGACTCAAACTCTGTTATTATTTCGCCCAGATCGGACAGCTGGGATTTCTTTAGTTCTCCTCTCTGCTCCGTCTTTTTGAGAAGCTCCTGAGCGTTGCTTCCTTTTCCGCTGAGGCAAATCAAGTTGTCCCCCATCTCCTCGGGAAGGTTTAAAGTTAGATTTACCACGGCTGGCTCCATAGCTAAGTCCTCTCGGGTTCCACTTAGAAGTCTCGTGAGATTACTAGACACTGGCGGCAAGAGGTTATTCTCAAGAACGTCCTCATTCCGCGTCTCATCAAGCGCACTTTTAAGTTGACTTATTTGAGATGCCTCGCTCTCAAAGTTTTCTGACCTGCTATCTTCCGCATCGACCACTGTTTTAACTGCCGTTTCCTCCGCTGTGGCTTTTTCTGGAATGAGCAGTGTAGCTAGTTCTCGCGCCGTTGAACGTGTTAAGGCTTGCACAACTCTGTCTCCGAACAGGATGCCCCTCTTTCGCAGTAGCATGTCCGATTTGTTGGAAAACAAATACGGATAGCACTTAGGAAGCTTTCCTGAAACGGCAGCCTCGGTTGTTAATTCGCCGAAAGGGCCCTCGATGACCACGTTCGCGATCGGCAAGCACACACTCTGTTCCTCCACTACCTGGCGGATCCACGCACACTGTCCTGTATAGTCGGAAGGCGACACATACACCGGATGGACAACATCCATCGTTGCGGCCGAATCGCGCAGTACCTTGCAAGGCTTCCCGTTGACTACTAGGTCATGCATGTAAGGTTCCAAAAGCTGCATATTTTCATCGCAGTCACTGACATACGAGAAAACAAACTTTTCTTTCCGGCAGTTGACGGCAATGTGACCCTGCTCATTACACCTAAAGCATGTGAGCGGCTTCCTAGCCCCAAGCTTGATCTTTGTGTTCTGCGCGTTGGTCACTTCCCCACTTTTCTCACTGCCGTCCTTTCTAGGGCGTTTGCCTGAAGAAGCCTTCCTTTCTTCGTTTGCAAATCTAGCAAAGTGCCTTTTCTGACGGTTATTTACACTCAACTTGGGATTGCGGAGCCTATCCACTACTGGGTTGCTGAATTGTCGGCGCGAAGCGTACTCCTCAATGAGTTCGGCAGCTTCAGTTGCCGACTTAATGTCGCCTCGGTCCTGTAACCAATTTCTTTCTTTTCCTGGGAGGCAGTTATAAAACTGCTCCAAAAGAATTCGCTCGACTACAGCGTCCCTATCACTGTAGGAATCTGTGCTCTTTAGCCACTCGCCCAAATTAACTCTTAAATTGTACAGGAATTCAGGGTAACTCTCGTCCCTGGACTTAGTAGCTTTCCGAAAACGTTGTCTGAACGCCTCGGCGCTAAGCCTATACTTTCTCAGAAGGCAAGCTTTGACCTTCTCGTAGTTGTCCGCGTCCTCCTTGCTTAGCCGCGCGACAACCTCCGCTGCCTCGCAGGGCAGAACCGTCAATAATCTCTGAGACCAAGTGTCTCGCTGGAAGGACAGTTTTTCGCAGGTTCGCTCAAAGTTAGCCAGATACAGACCGATATCCCCTGATATCACATATGGCTGCATGTACTTTGACATCTTGAAATCTGCCTCCTTGTTGAGAAGAGGTACCGCTAGCTGGGGACAATTGCCCGACCTCTTGCTCAACTCTAGTTCTAATTTCCGGAGCTCAATTTCTTGGTCCAGCTTTTTTGCTTCTCTTTCACGCTTCTTTTCCTCTTTTTCCCACTCACGTTCGCGCTCCCTTTCCTCTTTTTCCCTCTCAAGTTCACGCTCACGCCTCTTTTCCTCTTTTTCCCGCTCTTTCTGCTGTCTGAGCTGCTCCTTTTTTTGACCGATGAGGTTCCATGCTTCACTGAGCTCCTCATCATCGGTTCCCAGATCAGTGATTGCCTTTATAATCAAGGGTTTTCGTGCCAAACCACTTGTATCAATTCCCAATTCCTCACACAATTGCAACAGTTCCGGTTTCTGCAGCTTTTGTAGGTCCATGATCGCTCCGAGTGTCGGCTACTTCCAAAACAACAGTGCAAACTACCAAACCTAAAGGCGTTTCAACACTTTTTACCAGTTCTAAAATCTAACCCTGTTCTAGAACCTGGTCCACATCAGAAGAAAAGCCAAGCACTCACCCACACATGCGATCGATGTTCCGAGCTGCTTTCTTGTTGGCTGATTGTTGCTCCTGCTTGTTGCTTGAGATGCCACCTCCGATCACCAGATGTTGTGGCTTGTAGATTCTGATCCACCTCGAATCACCAGATGTTGTAGCTTGTAGATCCAGATCCCACCTCCAGTCATCAGATGTTGTGGCTTGTAGATTCAGATCCCAACGCTGGTCACCAGTGTTGGGGCTTGTAGATTCAGATCCCACCTCCAGTCATCAGATGTTGTGGCTTGTAGATTCAGATCCCACCGCTGCCACCAGTTGTCGTGACGCTGGGGCTATGTCGACCCGGCCTTCACTTGGTAGCGTGCAGAGACTCGGGGTTGAAGAAGGACTGAATCTTCGAAGTTGGTAAAATATGTACAAGCAGGTTTACTGGCACTTTGAGAAAACGTATTTACAAGAATATTTACATGAAAAAGAAGGGTACATCAGCAAAATGACAAGCGTTAAGAGTTCATAGCGAGAAGCGACTGGATGAGCCGTTTACCCAGGGCCCAGAGCGACATTTCGTGCTCTGCAGCGTCCTTAAAACCCCCTATGTCCAGCCCCTCTCTGAAGATGCTGACCAACCAAATCCAGGGCACGCCCCTCAGGTATCGGCATCCAATCGAACACATCACTGCACTGATGGTCTGAAGCACTGACTGGTCCGGCATTCATTCGTTGGGCGTGATCACTTGTTGGCGGGAAAAGCTTGGGAACGGCGAGGAGAGGAGGTACATTTCTATTCTTCAGCAAAGAAACCACAGGCTGGTTCTGACAAGGGGTTTTACTTCTCAGAAACCCGAGTGCACGTGGCGCCGCATCCGCTCCCAGCATTGTCCGTTTTCGACAATTGCAAATCTTTCCTGCATTCCTGGGAAATCACTTAATGGCTGTATGCGTCATGCTCCTTTCTTGTCCTGCACGTCAGCGGACATGTCACTCTGTCGTCTCCTTTGAAAAGTAGACATTCCTCACTGGACGATAGCCCTTCTCGACTGGAAGGGTGAACAAAAGAAAGCACTTCCTGCTATTTCCCGCAGGGGGACGTTTCTTTGTGTTTTTCCAGACGTTCTCTTGACAGGGTCAATTTTGCATTTGCAGGTTGTCCACAAAGCAAAACAGGCTTACAAAACAGGATTCCTGGAAACAGGCTCACTTAGAGCCATTGGACCATCACCACATATTCACAATACTTTTCCATGCCCACAGGCGAACAATAGAGCGCGCAAATGCGGATGCTTGGTCGTAACAGTGGTGAGTTGCGTAATATCTGCCCGCGGAGAACTGGTGTCGACGTTGACCGTATTGATCCGGCCATTAATTACTTCGTCCAGAGATGTAGAAGCTATTGTACAGGCTTTGCAAACTATCCAACACATGTCAGACCACTAACAGTGGAGGGACTGTCTACCACAAGCAGGGTGAATTTCTAAATTGGGGAGAAAAAGGGTGCAAAGTAATTGAAAATGGTGAAGGCCCTAAAATGAATAAGTGCGCTATATTAGCGTACGAAAAAAGTGCGGCTTGCGCCCCCTCATTTGGCGAAGAGGCTGGCTGATTCGTGCCACTTTAGTCGGCCGTAAAACAAACAAATGGGACAACTCAAGGAAGAGGTGAAGGGAGCGCTAGAAGCTCTTACGGAAGTATACAAGACCTGTTAGGTTAGGATATGACAATTAAAGGTAGTGTCTCGATCCTTTATAAGGCCCGCAGTCCTTTAATCGCCTCAAAGCGCTGGTTCAGGCGACATTAGTGGTCAGATGCGTCACACGTACGCCTCACACAATTTACTCTGGGTGCTGTGCCTGTTACTGCTAAAACAATAATGATGAAGGAAACGTTCATTCTGATGGAATGCGACGAGAATGGAGTGAGCATAGCGAGCACGCACTCGATTCCACGGCAATGCACGTAGGTCACGTCGTGAAATCTGAAAATTAGGGGGACACTAAAGAGGCTGAGCGTTTCACAGATACGGATGATGCTTTTCACTTTTTATTTTGTACCAAAAGCTGCACTGCGTTAGGTTTTCAAGCCGTTGGTGTAGCACCCTGACACGTGACGTTGCCTAGCAACTGTCACATGGTATAGACTGAGAGCTAGGCAAGGATTTGGAGGAGGAAAGAATAAGAAGAAGGAGAAGGAAAGGGCGAAGGATAAAAAAAAGAAAAAGAAGAAGAAGAAAATGACAAGAACAAAAAGGAAAAGAAGAAAAAAGATGAAAAATAAAAAAGAGAGAAAAGAAAAAGATGAAAAATAAAAAGAAAAAGGAGAAGAGGAAGAAGTAAAAGAAGAAGAAGAATGGAAGAAGAGAAAGTAATAAAAAAAGAATACGAAGAAGAGGACGAAAAAGTAGAAGAAGAAATAAAAGAAGTAGAACAAGAAGACAGATAACTCGGTAGTTGGTAGAGGCTAACGACAACAGCAAGTTGCAAGGACAGAAGGTTCGTTCGAATTTTTTGACGGCGACACATTAAATCCAGGTGTCGGCAGAAGAATTCGTTGTAACACTCATAGCTTCAGCTCTGTCACTATAGTTCAAGCCATGCTTAAACGCCCACAATGTTTCGTTTTTACTCACAATTTTTATACGCCAATATTAGCATCTGCAAACATTTACTTTCCGTTTTGAGCATTCTGACACCTTTGAACCCTCTTTTTGCTATTTTCTTCATTTCTATAATTCATCAAGTAATTAGTTTCATTGATGATCCTTAACTTGTCATCGTCTATCCCAACCCAAACATTCATTAATAAGTGGGACCACGAATTAAAGAGTAAAATTTCTTTTGCGCAGGCCCTGATTATTTCTGACGCGTTGTGAGGACTACTATTAATATGCCGTCGATTTTTCGACCGAATGAACTGCATAACCTATCGCATAATATCTAACGCCACTGGCAAGAATAAATCACCCTTAAGTGTTGGAGCACGTGGCAGTGTGCGTTATTGTTTGCACGTTTACGTAGATGTGTAACTGCGGAGGTATTAAAACCTAATGGGGAAATACACACGCACGAAAGTGACTGTTCTGTTCAAATGTATAATTATCGCAGACGCCCAATTTTTTCTAAGCAGCAGTCATCCTTACTGTCACGGGACACAATTCCGTAAACGTATAAAGGGCAGATAATGACGCCACGAAGCGCGATCAACGCATCAGCGCAATTCGGAAGCACAGGGGAACGACGCACTTCTGTAGCAGACGACGCTCTGGCACAAAGGTCGACAGCAGCGCCGCAATGGCGGGAACAGCGGCGGGCCGCCTGCCCTCTACGCGAGCGCCGAGGAGATGAGGAACAGAAAAGGATCTATAAAAGTTTACCTGAGGGGTATCGATAAATTTAAACAGTCAGCAACAACAAAGGAATTTCCTACGTCCCACACATATCCTTCATCCTTGAGTTTGTGCCAGCGTAAGACTGGTGCAATCTAAACTCGCTACGGCCGTGTCGGAATCTCTTGCGGTGTTATAGTTTCGCGCGGCCAACGTATGCCAAATAAGCAATAGTAATTTTTTTTTACAATACCATATAAGATTGCGGCTTTGCATACGGCGCAGCACATGCATAAACAAGAAAATACGTACCATTTAGAAGACAAAGAAAATAAGATTTTGATAAAAGAAAAAGCGCACGTCAGAATGCCGCGGTTAAAAATAATTGAATTACGTAACCATTTTAAACAAGCTCTGCAATTTTCCGCAATAAACTGAAACAACATATGAGCCAAGTTGTCAACAGCCGACATAAAGAAATAACCGAAAGACACACCTGAAAACAGTCAATCCAAGCGATTAAACATGTTTGCAAAGTGCCTTTTCGAAAGCGCTTACATGAGAACACTCAAGATGTTTTGGCAATATTTTCCACTCCTCAAGGATTTGGACCAAAAGTGAGTTCTTGAGAGCTTCGGGTCTAAACTGTAGGCTGTGTTGTGTTTTGAACGTCTTGCCCTGGTATAACTGGCATTCTATAATGTGACATATTTTCCTGGTCTACCTTTTAATTACCGCTCAACATATAGAAAAATAATAATTAAAGGAGTGCGCTAACATGACAAAACCGACAAACGGGATCAAAAAAGTACACGACACGGGACACAAAGTACGGAGGACTTACTTTCAATTCAATTTTATTCTCAAAGCCGCACATACTTATGTACACCTTATCGTCACAGAAACACACAAAAAGTAGAACATTCATGGGAAGCAAAATAGCGAAGTGAAACGCGGGGTCGTGTGCACAGAAGTCTTAGTTAGCAACCTTTTTAGTCGATAAAAATATTCTTTTGAAGTTAAAGCTACCGTTCACTTATATACCCTGAACCATCCGTAACTGGGGCCATGGTAAACGCTTCCCAGATCTCATTTGTGACCTTGTTGTGTGACATGAGCAAGAGTGAAGTACTCTTCAAAAAGGGCATACATTTGTTTCTGGCGCAATGCGCTGCTAAGTTCCAAGGTGCGCTGACAAGAGAATTGTTGTTATAAAATTTAAAGGGTGCTTTCGCTTCGAATTAAGACGCTGTAGTGACATGAGCACAAGCTTGTTATTGCGTAATTTATTAAAAAGTATTTTGTAAATATATATTTTGATGCTATCATTATTATGATTATTATTATTTCAGATATGCAATTACCACTTTTGTTCACTGTTCAAGCATGTGGCATCACCGTGTGAATAGTTTATTGAAATGAATATTGAAAAGTGTTTACAACTTACGCACTCCGCAAGATGTGAACCTGTTTCAGATACCAAGAATGCCTAATTTACGATCTCTTTTTGTTCAGACAGAGTTGCTCAAGTATTTCTGGAGCGATGCATTTAATGTCCCCACCATGCATATCGTCCTTTGCGCCATGCAACCAAGTTTTCAGTTCCCCACACGCGCACTATGTTTGGCAGATATACCCGAGCATAATATGTGCCAAAAATATTTACTGTCCTTCTATCTGAAATTAATACTTGTCAATCTATACTCGGCCTTCGCAAAAAGATAAGGGATTTATGGTTAGAATAATTAGGACCTTTGTATTTCCTTTTTGTGCCATTGCAAGTGTAAGCCTGTTCTGGTTTCTTCATAAATTTTGTGCCGTATATTTTGCTATTCTGAAACAGCATATCCTTCAGTATCTTGTATATATATCTCTCTCTCTGTCTCTTGATAACATAATCAGTTTTGTGGCTCAGACTTGTTACCGACTGCTGAGTTTCGCGTCACAAGCCATAGTGATGGCTTAGGCGAACTTGACTTCTGTAAATGTACATTCCGATTGGTTAATAAAGATATTATTATTATTATTATTATTATTATTATTATTATTATTATTATTATTATTATTATTATTATTATTATTATTATTATTATTATTATTATTATTATTGTAAGAGAGATGCATGACCCGTGGAAAGGAAAAAGAAGAGGAAATCAGAAAGGTCGCGCGCCGAGGACGATAAAGAAGTGAAGACGACAAAGAGGACGAAACTCGAGCTGTTGCTGTGAACGCTGGCCATCGTAGCTGCTACTTAAGATAAATATATTGCTGTGCGAACCATCTAAACCGCATCATTACACTTGGAGGAGGTGCTATTTTGTTCGCCAGTACGTCCGCTCTTGTATCAACTGTCAGCGTGGCAAGAACCCACCACGCTCTCCAGCTCCCCTCAGCCTCTATCGTGTCCACTTCGGCCATTTGCACGTGTTGTAATCGACATTTACGGTATATAGTGCAATCTTCTAGAGCACTATATTTACGGGCCTCTTCCCTGCTCTTCCGCCGGCAACAGATGAATCATTGTTGCCATCGACCACCTGACTAGATATGCTGAAACTGCTGCTTTACCAGCTGCAACTGCTCGTGACGTAGCTGGTTTCATCCTTGAGAACCTTATCCTGCGTCACGGTGCGCCACAGAAATTACTTATTGACCGTGGTCGCGTGTTTTTCCCTGATGTCGTAGAAACCTTTCTTCAGGCGTGCAGTGCTGTTCATCGTACGACGTCTGCCTGCCATCCCCAGACAAATGGAATAGTCGAGTAATTTAATCGGACCCTCGGAGGCATGATGGCTATGTATGTTTCATCCAGCCACTCAAATTGGGACTGTGTGTTACCATTCATAACCTACGCCTACAATTCTGCTACGCAAGCGACTACCGATTTCTCGCCTTATTTCCTTCTGTACGGCCGGGAACCTTCTGGAAAAATGGACACCATCCTACCTTACCGTCCCGACGCCTCCGAACTGACACTCATTTCCCAAGCCGCTGTCTATGCCGAAGAGTGCCGTCAGATCACACGTCAAATCACAGCTCGAAATCAGCACCACTAGAAAAACAACCGCGCCGCTCATGTCTGCCGCCTGCTTATCGTCCGGACTCGTTGGTATGGCTATGGGTGCCTTCTTCTACTTCAGGCCAGTCGCCCAAGTTTTCGAGTCAATACTAGAGACCCTATCGTGTGCTTAAACAAACTTCTCCGGTTAATTACCTTATAGAGCCCCTCACGCTATCAGCAGATCATCGCCGAAGAGGACGTGAAATTGTCTACCTTGACCGACTCAAACCGTACTATGACCTTGCCATCGTGACCTCCGCTTAATCCGCCAGGATGGCGTCTTTTAAGAGGGGGAGCATTGTAAGAGCTATGCATCGTATCTGTTGTTCTTCCGACAGTCGCAAGAACAATATCTTCTGAATGTTTATTCAGAAAGGCAGTGGTATGACAAACATCAATCGCACAGAGAGAAACAATTTAGAAACCGAACAGCCTCAACTAAAACAGTGTCCAGGAGATGGCTAACCAGAGCTTAAGCGTTTATGCGGCAAACAGCAAAAATATTGGTTGGTTTAGTTTGTGGGGTTTAACGTCCCAAAGCAACTCAGGCTATGAGAGATGCCGTAGTGGAGGCCTCCGGAAATTTCGACCACCTGGGGTTCTTTAACGTGCACTGACATCGCACAGCACACGGGCGCCTTGCTTTTCGCCTGTATTGAATAGCGGCCGCCGAGGCCGGGATTCGATCCCGCGTCCTTGGGAACAGTAGTCGAGTGCTGTAATCACTGCGCCACCCCGGCGGGGTGAAAACAACAGCAAAAATGTAAAGAAAAATAAAAACTAGGATAATCATGTGTTATTTGGTATATACATTATTTTTTTTCTGTCCTCCTTCAGTTCTTTTTCTTTTTTTTTTTTTTTTTTTGCAATCGCAGAAGTACCATGACGTAGTGTGCAGGCGTCAGTGCATGAGATATTGTGTTGTTTCTGTCTGCGCTTTCTTCTCGTAGGATGCACGTGTAGTACACTGCCTGGGTCTAGTTTTGCTCACATGAAGAACAACCTGGCGGAAAACCTTGAAGGGGCCTAAAATGCAGATAAACGGGAACATCTCTTTGTCATTGCCAATGCATTCACAGTAAATATTAACTTCCCCTAGTTCAGTGGTGTACACCAAGCACAAGAAAATACCACGAGTCCCCTGAGAGGAGGCCTTCGGATGTACTGTTATATATGAAATTTACACTACGCAAAAAAAAAAAAAGAAAAAAAAAAGAAAATAAAAGCGAAAAGCAGTGACTACCTCGGGATCAGAAGTTAATTTCTCCAGTCTTCTGCGCCATTCGCCAGCAGCTAAACTCTTCTTGAACCCCATGTCGAGCGCGTCTAAGTTCACCGGTGTTCTATAATTCGTTTACAGGAAAGGAAAGCCACAGCATCTGTCACTCGCGGAAGGCAAGAAGCGCCGCCCAGCGGCATCGGAGCGCACTCGTTCCCGCTTGGTCCTCATGGCTGAGGGCAGATGGGTGACGTCATATTCTTGACGGCACCCAAATTGAGTGACTTAACTATTTTAGTCTTTAGTACTTTCAAATTGCGCGCCACTCGCAGTATCTGTCACTCGCGGAATCCCGCTATCATCCTCACGGTAGACAAGCTGAATTATGAAGAGCGTTTCGCGACCCGGGGCGTGGGCCGACGAAGCAGAGAGCATTAAGGCTAAGACAAACAAATAGGGAGGTCACGTCTTTTTCATGTTTGCTAGAACGACTGTTTGCAATATGTTATTAATAGCGAAGACATTTCATGTTCTTCAAGTGTTATATTTACCCAGGATTTCCAAGCAAAACTTGCATAGAGTGTTCGCAATGTTTATTTGGACGTCAACATGGGGAGCGCTCCAGCCGATGTTATCTGCTCCACTGAGTGCGAAATGGGGGTCTAGGATTGTCGCATTTATTTCTGAGACAGATAGTGACCAGGTTATTTTTCTGGCGGCAACAAAAGGATTTTCTTCGAACTGTTGTTCAAGTACGATTGTCGACATAATTGCCTGATTATGTAGTGTCGTCTTTGTCTGCCGGCCGTAGAAGGTTAAGCTTTTTTGTCTTTTCGCAAGACGTTTGTTCAGCTGTTCGCATCCTCAGGTAGAGATTTTCGAATGAGTACCTGGCTGTTGTCCCGAAGAAAATGTTGTATAAAGATGTGCTGGTTGTTTTTTTGCCAGTGCCCGTTTATCTCAGTCGATATCCTTTGGGTCCAGAACGCGACGGGCTGAAATAATCAAAAGGATGCCTGTGAAGCCCTCAGTGCGTTCGTTCTTTTTTCAATTGCGCACTGGCACAATTCCGGTGAAGCCGTGGTTGCAGAGCAAAGGTCTTTTTGTACCGTGGTCGGTCGATTGTATTATATGAAAAAAAAAAGGTGGAGACAATTGAACACATCTTTCTAGACTGTCACGATGCTGTTTTCCTTTGGGATGTCTTGAAACCGCACCCCGAAAAAAGAGTTACCTTTGACGCCGTTTGGAATAACTTTCCTACCATGCGCAGAACCAGGTGCAGTGCCTTGCGAGCTGTTAATGTTGCTAAGCATGCACAGTGTTTGGCACACTCAAATGGATGTAAGACATGAACTTATTATTGTGCATCCTGCTTATCAGTATTTCATTGAAAGCGTCATCTACACACAGGAAGCGTTCGGGCAGCAAGGTCCTCAACCTGAGTGGCTGCCGATCCTCAACAAACTAAAATCATTTAATCCATTCTATCATCGTTCAGTAGCCAGAAAGTGATTGCTGCTTTTATTTTCATGTAAATGTATTTTGTGTCTGTTTGTGCTGCCAAGACGGTAACAAACAAAAAAAAAAGTACCGGGGTGCACGGCACAGCGGTAAAGTGCTCGGCTGGGGATCCTAGGAATGAAGGTTCGATTCCCGGATGGAGACCATTTTGTTTTTAAAGAGAATGAGTCGGCACCTCTTAAGCGTTGCAAGGCAACACCGGCAGAGCTTGGCGAGGGTGCTGCGCAGGTGGCTTTGGCTGTGACGCTACGGCATACGCGAAGCTCGTCTCTGACCCTCATTGTGAAGCTTTTCGCTTCAAAAATGCGTTCACCAACAATTTTCTGCTGCCCACCGTGATGGTGCAGTTCTTGATTGCTGTGCCCAAGGATGCGGGATAGAATCCTGGCAGCGGCGGCCGATTTTTGATGAGACCCGCCACAGTTGAGTAATGGTAAGATGCCCGACTACTGTGCCGGAGTAACCGGGATCGATCCAGACCACCAGCGGCTGCATTTTAATCGAGGCGAAACGAAGTGGCCTCCGTGTGCTGGGCGATGTCTGCGCCCGTTAAATATCCTAACTTGTGGAAATTATTCCGCATCCCTCCACTACGGCACCCCTTTCACTCCCACCTTCATCTCCCTTTACAGCGCGGTTGAGCTGTCCACAGAACAAGTGTGACAGGAACTGCGCCTGTGAACCTATTATTATTATTATTATTATTATGATTATTAAAAACAAGGCGCCTGTGTCCTTTGCGATACCAGTGCACGTACAGCACACAGGTGTTCGAAGTTTTTCAAGCACTCAACTATGACGTCTCTCAAAACTGGTGTTGCTTTGAGAAATCTACAGGTTAAACCCTATAAACGAAAGCACACTTTTCTGTCTTCACACGATAACTGCCGTAAATGATTGCAATCTCTATTTGCTGCTGCTAAAACCGCTGGCGAGCGGCCTCATCACTTCGATTGCAGGGCGTGGAACGATCTTATGCTCTTGGTTTGATCAAGCTCAGTTTGGCAGGGAGAAAGCTTTATCGTTTGCGTCGTCGCGCATATTTGCCGAGACATAGGTCGAGATGTATCTCGAACGATACCAGCCACTCGCGCCAGTCTCCGCAGCCTTCGAGGTTGTTATAGTTTTCTTTTTTGGCGTTATCTAGATATTTCTTCGGCGACGTTAAATTCATCAGTGAATGCTCGTGCAACGTGCATTCACAGTTCGACGTCTAGTTAGCACGCTTTCTGTTATCGTTACCGCCGAGTTGCTAACTTTTTTGCGGAGCCCGATGAACAGTTCAGTTCATTTGATTGCACCCAAGTCTCTTCACTTATTGCCTTTGACATGTCGCTATCTAGTGACAATATGCTTTCGTAGCATACCTGGTCTGCATCAAGCTATTTGTTCATATATTTATTATCTACATCATATTTTGGTGTTGAAGTTCTTGCACTGCTAGGAATGAATGAATAAAGCCTTTATTTGATTGAAGAGGCATCAGACATCTGAAGGAGGCTGAAGGTAATGCGGGAAGTTGGAAAAGAAATTCATATTATATGGACACCGGGGATATGGTTTGGCAATACGCCACCTGGACGTATACGGGCACGGACGGTGCGAACGCAGCCCTGCACACGGCCGCCGTGCAAGCGGGTGGGCTTGCTGTCCGTGTGCTGTGCGATGTCAGTGCACGTTAAAGAACTCCTGGTGGTCGAAATCTCCTGAGTCCTCCACTACGGCGTCTCTCATAGCCTTAGTCGCTTTAGGACGTCAAAACCCGACAAACCAAACCAAACCTACACCCCAACTCCATGCCTAACTAGATAAACTCAACTCCCTACCAAACAATGCTCACTGAAGACTCCCTTGGCAGAGCGATGATACACTATGTACGCACCAAAATAAAACATGACAGCAGGATTTGGTTATATGAAGCAACACCAACATTGATGTTTGACAATACAAAAGGGCTTACTCGACCACTATAGAGATTTCTCAACAAAGCAATAGAAAACGCAGCCTACACACTACACATACTTGAAAAGCGGTTTCTCGCAGACACCAAACACTCAAACGCAACACAGGCGCCCACTGTCAGGAACAGTCTACATCAGACCTAAAACAATTGCTAGGAATAAACTGCAAAAGTTATCACTGCAGCGTGAGTAATAAAACGTTTCCACACAACGGCACATTAGTGCTTTAACATCACAGCAGCGGTTCAATCGCACTTCAAGGGCATTTCAAACAAATTTTTGGACGTATAAACGTTCTCCTCGATAATCTAAAAAAAAAAAAAACAAGTCAAGATTAATAAGCGGTGTTTCAACCATAAGGTATAGGACAATTTTCAGAAATGTCCATGCGGCTTCAATAATCCAACGATGTAATCACAGTATTCAAGACAATTTTTTACCATCTATATAATACTTCAACGACATTGTTCAAAAAAGCATTAAATACTAGTTAAATGCTCTTTTGCGTATATTCGGTGGTCTGCAGTCGCATAAAAAGTTCGATTACCTGTGCTCTTCATGGGAGGTTGCAATGTTTAGCTATAGTCTGTGAGATCAGTAACGGCAGATCATGATGGCTTGTAAGAAGGCGGAAGCTACTACGGACCTTAACGGAAGACTACACCAACGACGACCAGTCCCCCAGCCCCCTTCCTAATAATTTAATGAGGGTTTTTCACTTCCTCCCTCCTTAAGTATGCTTCGAAAACTCTGCTTGTGCTCGTTTGGTGGTTAAATTGTTACCACGTACCCCACAAATAAGAGTGAGAAGCGATAGCAAAAGAAGAAGATGAATAACAGTAAGCGCTGTATTGTGCGGCCATGGATCTGCAGCGATTGAAAAGTAAAACCCGGCTATCGGGCGTCCGTTCTGTGGTAGCCAACAGCCATCGTACGAGCGAAGAAGGGTGGCTCATAACGTCAACGGAGTGGGCTAACGGCAGCTCGGATGTCCACCTAACAGACCTCCAGCGAGGAGCTGTCACCTTCTCCCGTATCACGACAGACATCGATCAAGACAGCAACCGGTCCTCCGACCTGGTGGATGGGCCTGACCTTGGCTCATGGTCACATCTTCTCGTGAGCTTGGTCGTTGTGGTCGCCGCCGTGTCCACGATAGCGGCACTCCTGGCCCTACTAGACGTGCCATTTGCCTCCGAACGCGCTGCGAGGACACCGGCAGGTTACGACCCCGCAGATGTGATCGGGATGGGAGCCGGGTCGTCACTAGATGGTAGTGACGCTGAGACTAAAAGCGCCGATCTAGCCGCCACCACGATGAAGCCATCAGTAGCTATCGGGCTGGCATCTCCACTTTCCATCCCGTTCAGTGCCAACAGAACTGAACTACCCGAAGAAATCTACTATGCATCACACGTGGATGATGAGTCCCTTCAGTAGAATGCTAAAAACAGGGTCGTTGCCAGGCGTCCTCGAGGAATTGAGGTCGCCAGTATTTACAATAACTCATTATTCAGTTTCTTTTAGTCTGCAGAGTTCAATTGTTTAGAACATCTGCCTCCTACCTTCACAGTTCATTCAGGTTGGCTGCTTTAGGATTTAAAGCATGAACTATACAAAATGCCTCTCACTAAAGCACTGACGTGCAAGCATAATCTTTCCTGCTATTTGGACAACCTTATTTCTGTACTGTGCGAGAAAGCTGGGCCATCATGAACTTATTCATGAAGTTATTTCTGCGTTGACAAGAAACCTCAGAAGGAAGGCAAGCACCGGCCGCCAGACATGGGTGGGAGCAGAAGCGCGGCTCTAAGAGTTTACCGTGATCCGCACGCCGTGTCTACCACCCATTGCCATTATCTTTTCCGCTTTCTCGTTCCAACCGAGGGGGTCGCGATTCACGGAAGACTCCTCCGGAATAAACAGCAGGGCACAGACAAGGGTGCGGCGAACTCTTGTTGACGTGCGTTTTTGAACACCACAGTTTGCTGCATGGGCTCAAGTTTTAAGTTAAGCCCGTGTGCAATATAGGCACGAATAAGTTTTGAGTGCAGCAACGCCCTCTAGGATGGAGGTCGGTTTCATTCTTTTGCGGTTCGTTTCTTCAAAATATGTGTAATTCAGTTTCAGCTAAGCACTACATAGGCGCATTCCACGCTGGCTACAGCCCGAACTAAAACAGATCATGAGAGGCGAATTGGTGGACAGCGGTGATTCAGGCGTGCTTTCTTTCCTTTCTGTCCCCCTCCTTTGAGCCGGTTGCGCGCCATATAAACATAGATTCAGGTACAAGATGTAAGAAGAGTAGTCAAACGTTGTACATGAGAGGCTCTCCTGCTCTTTTTATACACCTATATACTGCTCTCAGCCAGAACTGCGTATACCTCGCTTCGCTCTCGCTTGAGTTGCATAGGAATCGCGGAACACTGGCCTTCAGTAGCTTCACGCGGCTATATTCCTGTAGCTGTTGTGAGAACCAGAAGCTCATCAGGAAATTTATTTCCATAAGTTCCATAGCTACGATGTGATCGGAATAAGCTGTTAGTGGTATCGGCGCAATCGGATTTAAACGACTGTTTTTTTCGTGTGTATCTACCGTAGTGGGGAAAGTTGACGTAAGCGGAAATGGCAACCACAGAAGCATTCGTCGTTGTAGATGGAGTATGGCTAGAGGAACTGTCTCATATTACGCGGTGTGCAGCAATGAAGGAAGCAGGCCGAGTGGACCACAGACAATAATAATATGGCTTTCTCAGCACATCATATGATAAATTTTCTGTTTTACTTCGAAGGCTGATGTTCAACGCCACAAAGCATCTGGCTCTCTATTCTTCAGTTTTGCGTTTGTAAAAAGTAAAATCTTGTGAGAAAATCTAGGAGCTTTATTGCTATATGTTTTTATTTCTTGTCGCACTTGTCGATTTCGTTTTGAAAAATATATCTGCAGCCAGGTTAGCGAAGGTTTGCATTTTCGCGCTGCTCTGTGGAACCAAGTGGTAAGAAGTAGAAGTCGGGATGCGAATAGGTTTGGACAGATAGTGAGGGACGCTGTGAATGAAAAACTCGTATCGCTGTCCCGGCACACCGGAGCCGCTGACCGCACTCACTGCAAGGACGGAGGTCGTTATCTGTTCACCGAGGCCTCAAACACACACATGACCTGCGTTGGCGAATCTACCACTGGCCTCCATACAGTGTGTCTGGAGCCACAAACCCCAGAGAGACAGAGCGGCCGCCGCGATTACGAAGATCAGCTATGCCTCGCTGGATCAAGAGAGACTACTTTAGAGAGCTCGCCGGAGAGCAGCAAAGAAGGCTTGGTATCGGTGCTCGTCATGCTCGCGATGTGCGTTTTGACGGCAATTGTTGCATCAACCGTGGTAGCCACGAGTCGACGTATGGCCGCAGGAGGGGATTTCGAAGACAGACAGCCGGGTAGGAATGAGACCTTCGCTGGAATACAAGACGTGTCTCAAACGGCTGACTTAGGGGTTCTCAGAGAAGCGGACAAGCAGCCCCCTTCGATCAGTGAGAGCGGGGACGGAAGCTTGAGCCACCAGAAACTTCAGAGAGCTCGGACCAGAAACTTTGTTGCCAATAGCGATATGGGTTTAAACGATACTGTGCCTGTTCATGAGTCCCAGGTAGTCAATTCGTACGAGCGCGAGTGGACCACGGACATGTCGTTACCTGCATCCCTCTCAGTGGTGAGTGGGAGGGATGGATGTAAATGATGGTTGGCTACTGCTAGACACTGTGTTCTGAACCGTTTGTCTCACTGAGTGCTGAATCTTTCAGAGTGCGAATAAAAATGCTTGATGAAATTTTTAATAAACGACATCTGATTAGTTTGCATCATATTGTTGTAAAATAAGTATTTTAAATTAGTATGTAACTTATTTTCATACGCGCTAAGCTTTATAACGAAAGGTGCATTTTACCACCAGTTTCGAACTCTCTTCACGGAAGTAATATTCATGCATCAAGCGCTCACATTCCTCCTTGAAGGAACCATAGAAACAGACCTGCTGAGGCTAGAAACTCTGCAAGAGTTAATTGCATTCCATCAATTGCGTCTGCAATGCAGAAAAGCATATATTATTTCACTAGTACTGAAAGTATTATAGACTAAACATAATGTTACTTTCTCTTCTCCGCTGAAATCATGTCGACGAAGAAGAAAAATTCACTGCCTCTCCCATAATGGAGATAAGATGTGAGCACGAGATCACTTTATTAAGTCGAAAGCCTTCAATGCCTCATTGCTGTCGACAGAAGGTTGTCAGCAGAGGTGTCACGCTTACGAGAGCGAGAGTAAAGAAAAATGATTAAACCTTGTTTTCACCGGGAATCGAACCTACATTCTTTGGATCACCAGCCTAGTGCTTTAACAACTGGTTTCACTGGAGAAGAGAAAGAAACATCATTTTTAGTCAGCAATAGTTTGCCATTGCAGGACTTCATTTTGTCATCTGCCGAAGGTGGACGTTACGGAATATGGCGTTACCTCCACGAGGTGGTTTTGTCTAATCGCTTCCTTGTCACACATTTCTGGAAAGATTGTAGCTGTCATACGTAAAGAGAAAAGACCTGCAGAAGGCTTCAGTTGACACAGTTTCCCTGTCCCCCTGTATCTCTAATCCTTCAGGACCGCATCCGGAAGAAACTTTTTAAAGCGAGTGAAAAAAATGTGGGTCACATCTGCAACTCAAACCTTTTCATTCATCTCCACACAGGTACCCTGGCAGTGAAAACATGGCTGAACGAAAATATATTATGTACCCTGAGACATGAAGTGTTTCCTCTTAAAAAAATTAGTTGTGATTTAACTCTGGTTAACCCTAGTTGAATTGCTATAGCAATGGCGGAAGCATATTTTGCCTGCTACATTATTTCCCTATCACGCCCTTTCAGTGTAAAGTGCTACATTATTGGGGACATTTAAGCTCATCCTTTATGAGTATGACGCAAGAGTTTAAGCTACCAGCCCACATATAAATGAGAAGGGTTCAATGCTGCTAAACCGAATGTGGACCGAAATCATTAACTGCCAGTGACCGAGCGTTCTTCTCCGCCCTCTCTTTTTCCTCCTCCTTCCTCTCTTCCCTCTCCTCCTCCTTCTTCATCTTCTTCTTCGGCTCCTCCTCCTCCTCCTTGGCTGTTCAATGCAAAGCGTGGCCTCCGCCGGGACCACGCGACGGCTCGAAACCTGGCGCAGTATTCCTATCAGAATAAAAAAGACGAGAACGTAGAACGCGTCTTTATTGACTGCATGGCCCACCGCGGTGGCTGATCTTGGCCCTGATGGGGCTGGGACAGGTAGGTCACTGCCGCTTGCAGCAGCCTGCCACTGAATTTTATCTGGTGTAGGCCGTCATTGCACCCGCCACCACTTCGGTGGTGATGGACGACGGCTGTTGTTGCGGCGCGCGTCTTTCTCTCCCTCTTCTTTTTTTCTTTCTTGCCTATTTTCGCTTCTGTCCGCACGAGGCAGCGTAGGTGGCTCAGCTACAGAGCCAGTAGCAGGCCCGTGCATTTTCTTTGTTTTCTTCCTACAGCCACAACAACAACAGCTGCTAAGACACCCAACTACTAGCTGTGCTGGAGTTCCCGGGTTTGATCCCGACCGCCGGCGACTGCATTTCGATGGTGGCGAAACAAAGTGGCGTCCGTGTGCTGTGTGATGTTTGTTGTTGTTATGGCTGTAGGAACAAGGGAAAGAAAATGCACGGGCCTGCTACTGGCTCTGTAGCTGAGCCACCTTGTTGTGGCTGTAGGAAGAAGGAAAACAAAACGCACGGGCCTGCTACTGGTTCTGTAACTGAGCCACCTGATTGATTTATAGGAAAGGAAAGGCACGGTAACTGTCTCACTTGTTTTCTGTGGACACCTCAACCGCGCCGTAAGGGAAGGGAGGAAGGTGGCAGTGAAAGTAGAAAGAGAGAAAGAGGAGCCGTAGTGGAGGGCTATGGAGTAATTTCGGCCGCCTGGGGATCTTTAACCTGCGCTGACATCGCACAGCACAAGGACGCTTCTTCGTTTCGCCTCCATTGAAGCGCAGCCAACGAGGTCGGGTTTGAACCCGGGTCTCCGGCACGGACAATAAGTGTGTCAGCAAGACGTCTCTTGCTCTTTCTAGCAAAGAGGTGTTTTTTTTTAAGTGATTTTTAAAGTAATTTTTTTATGCAGCAGGGGAACCCAGGGGTTGTTTCACGTGACTGTTTCGTTTTCTTCGTGTTTGTTTTTCTGGGCCTTGGAGTAAACGGCTTAGGCTTAGTTGTGAGTCAGCGCATGTACTGTGGCTTTCTTGTTTCTTGTCCCTTGTCTTCGTGTTCGCGCTGTTTATATTAATAATGAATCCGGCACAGCAGTCGGGCGTCTTAGCACTGCATCACACCGGCGGGGTTGGTTGGTTCATAGGAAGGGAAAGGCGCAGTATCTGTCACACTTGCTCTGTGGACACCTGAACCGCGCCGTAAGGGAAGGCATGAAGGTGGGAGTGAAAGTGGATAGAGAGAAAGGGGGGCCGTAGTGGAGGGCTACGGAGTAATTTCGACCACCTGGGGATCTTTAACGTGCGCTGACATCGCACAGCACACGGACGCCACTTCGTTTCGCCTCCATCGAAACGCAGCCGCCGAGGCCGGGATTCGATCCCGGGAACTCCGGCACAATAGTAGGGCGTCTTAAGTCGGGCGTCTTAACACCGGCGGGGCGTCCGCTGCCTCGTGCGGATAGAAGAGAGAAAGGAGAGAAGAAAAAGAAAAGGAGAGAAAGACACGCACCGCAACAGCCGTCGTCCACCACCTAAGCGATGGCGGGTGCAACGATGGCCTACAACAGATAAAAATTTGCTGGCAGGCTAGCCCCTCGCGTGCTGGCAACCATGACTGGCGCGGCCATGAAGCTTCCAACCGCTCGAGGCGTGTCTCTGGCACGGCTATATTCAAGTCAAACGCAGAGGACATTTTGAAAGCAGCACGGGCATATATGCCTGTGCATGGCCTTGAAGAGCACCGCAGCTGCTTTGAAACAGTAGAATGCGCGAACTGTGAATGATCGATTGTATGGAAGGCTGAGAGGTGGTCTGCGTGCGCATCATTCCAGTCCTGCAAGAGTCGTGCTCTATCGACTAATCCGATGCCTTGTTTTTTTTTGTTGTGATTTCGTAGTAGTATAATAACCCGAACTCTCTTGTTTTCCTCGATTACCACCACAAATGATCACATTGAATAATTCTCAATGGCGATGCAGACAGCAACTAACTGTGTCGTCGCACATGCGCGCATACTCTGACGCAAGCTCACTCGTATTTGCTTGTAAAATATCTTTATTGACGCAATCAAAATTATCATTAATCATTATCATTCATCGCTAAGCATTCTTACTCGTTTCCAGTCAGTTGCGGTCATTCAAGTCGTTTGACGTATTGGTCATTTCGAAGTGATGATGCGTCATGCTTTGTCATTAAAGTCATTACCACTCATAGCTAAGCATTTTTACTAATGGTTTATCAGTTGCGGTCATTTAAAGTGGTCGTTTTGCATATTGCTCCTTTCGTAGTCGTTAGCAGTCATGATGAGTCATGATGAGCCATGCCTAGTCATTGTAGTCATTATCACTCATTGCTAAGCATTTTTACTCGTTTCCAATCAGCTGTGGTCATTGCAAATCATCCTCTGACGTATTGGTTGTTTTGTAGTCATGAGCAGTCATGATGAGTCATGACTATTCATTATTGTAATTACCACACATCGCTAAGCATTTTTTAAATTTCTAATAGCAGTCATTTCAAGTTTTCGTTTTGCATATTGGTCGTTTCGTAGTCAATAGCAGTCATGAGTCATGTCTAGTCATTGGAGTCATTACCACTCAAAGCTAAGCATTTTTACTAATTTTTAAACAATAGCAGTCATTTCAAGTAGTCGTTTTACATATTGGCCGTTTCGTACTAATTAGCAGTCATGATGAGTCATGTCTAGTCATCATAGTCATTACCACTCATTGACAAGAGAGACTAACCGCTGCCAGGTGCCGAATTTTCGTAGCCTTCAGCTCCGGGAAAACCCACAAGTGTTGAATACCTGCCTCAGTGTTCTTGCAGTTGCAGATAGGATTTGATTGAAAACATCTTTATTTATTCAGTATTCTCGGAACATGTGGGTGGGCCGCCTAGTCCGGTAGTCCATTGGCTGCTGCTGCTGCGCTGGCCCTCCCCACCAGCCAGTGCTGACGGTCAGGATCATCGCTGAGCAGAATAGCCTCCCACTGCTCCTCCGAGGGGTTGGGAATGGGGTCAACTAAGGGATTAAATTGGCATGCCCACACCATATGGTAGAGGTTAGCTACCTCTCCACAGTGTGGGCACTGCGGAGAGTATGGTGTAGGGTACCACAGGTGTAATTTAGCTGGTGTTGGGTATGTGTTGGTTTGTAGTCTCCTAAGGATGTTCTCTTCTAACTTATTGAGGGATTTGTGTGGTGTTGGGTACTCCTTTCTGGCTGTTCTGTATGGTGCGAGATTGTCAGCATACACTGCTAAACCTATCAGGTCACGGCACCCTTCATGGTCATCAGGGGGAGACGCCCGGTATAGAAGAGCTCGGACATGCCTGTGAGCGGCTTCGTTTCCTCCTGGTAGTTCCAGCTGACCGGGAAACCAGATGATTGATGCTTGGTTGGGTGGGTGTTTAGTTAGCAATGACAACCCTGACTTATGAATTAATCCGTAATTGAAGTTGCGACAGGCGTTCTGGAAATCAGTGAGCACAACGGCGTTGAGGTTAGATGCTACAGCTAATGCAATAGCTGCCTCCTCTGCGTGAGTGGGGTTAGATGTTTTCACCGAGGCGCAGTTCACCATCGACCCCGCAGGCGTTGAGACTACAATAGTCATGATTCCATTCTGTGGTCCTGCTGCGTCCACGTAAAGGGTGTTAGTCTGCTTGTCCCATTTCTTCTGCAGGGCTTCCCCTCTTGCTATCCTCCTCTCGATGTTATATGCGGGATGCATATTCCGCGGAATGGGGTACACGTTGATGCGTCTTCTCACATCGCGTGGGACCTCTTCCCTTTGGTCAATTGTATAGGGCTGATTAACATGGATCTTCTCGAGCAGTTCTCAGCCGGGTGTTGTAAGTGCGAGCCTATTGAGTTGTGAGAGCCATTGTGCTTCCCACATCTCTTCGAGGGTATTATGTACTCCTAGAGCCATGAGCTTGGCCGTTGGCGTGAAGTTCGGTAGCCCCAGGGCCGTCTTGTAGGCTTTCCTGATGAGTGTCTCTAACTTTTCAATTTCCGACCAGGAGAGGTTAAGGAATGCCATCCCGTACATTATCCGCGAGATCACGAAAGCTTGCACTAAGCGGATGGTGTCCCTTTCCTTCATGCAATGGTGTTTATTTCGGACACGATGTATCATCCGGAGGATCTGCTCGGTGGATGTTGTAAGCTTCTTCATTGTGGTGGTGTTCTGTCGCCCCTGCGGGATATACTGCCCTAGAATCTTGATCTCCGTGGGTTTCAGTACTGGGTGGTTCTCTATATACGCCGAGATGTTCTGTGCTAAGGGTGTCCTCGGGTTCTTCAGAATTAGCAACTCGGACTTTTCCGGCGCACACTGGAGGCCTCTCTCCCTGGCGTACCGGGCCACCGTGTCCGCTGCTGCTTGAAGACGCTCCTCGATCTCGGCGTCACTCCCCGAGTTGCACCAGACAGTGATATCATCCGCATACAATGTGTGTTTGATGCCGGGGATTTCGGAAAGAAGGCCTGGTAGATCTTTCACAGCTAAGTTGAACAAGAGGGGTTACAGTACCGCCCCTTGCGGAGTTCCCCTCGGGCCTAGAGTGATGAGATCTGAGTTTATTCCACCGAAGTTTATAGTGGCTCGCCTGGCTGATAAGAAGTTTTTGATATAGTTGTAGGTTCTTGCGCCACAGTTGGTATCGGCGAGGCTTTGCAGGATATTTTTATGTAGAACGTTATCGAACGCTCCTTTCAAATCAAGTGCCAGGATGGCCCTTGTCTGTGACTTGGGAGGTGTCTCAAGGAGGTCTTTGTACAAGTACAACAGGGCGTCCTGTGTTGATAGGTGTGGGCGAAAGCCGAATTGAGTGTTAGGTAGGAGGTTGTTATCTTCTAAGTATCTACTCAGTCTCGTGTTGATGACCCTCTCTATGAGGTTCTCCAAACACGAGGTCAGCGATATCGGTCTTAGATTATCCAGTTTAAGGGGTTTGTTCGGCTTCGGAATGAACCGAACCTCGGCTGTCTTCCAGGATATTGGTAACGTTCCTGTAGCCCAATGCTGCTCGTTGAAGCATTCCACCAGCGAGGTGGTGGTGTCATCGCTGAGGTTAAATAAGAGCTTCGCTGTTATCTGATCTGGACCTGGAGCTGCATTTTTCCTCATGGCCGCGATTTCTGCTTTGATTTCTTCTTTCGTGAGTGGGATGTCCAGCTCGGGATTCGGCAGTCCAGAATGCTCCGGCTGATCCACGACTTGGTCCGTGCACAGATACCTGGTCTTGAGCTTTTCCATCAACTCTGTGTCCGTACCCGGGGTGGCGTGTACGATCTTCGTGAGCCTGTCTGGATACAAGTATCAAAAATGAGGCCACACTCGAGTGGTAGCCGGAAGGAGAGCAACCTCTACCCTGATCTTCCGAAGCGAAACCTCCTCTGTTCTGGTAAGACGGCGGCCTTTTGTAGTCGCTTTATGGTACAGCAGTCCTGAAGAATTTTAAAAGAGCAGCGGAGCAAAAGTACAACGACGTTCGCATGAGCTCTTGAAAGTTGTGTCGGAGGACGCCATTCACGATCTGGGCTGCCTGCCTCAATCGGTCACCAGTTGAGCACTCCGGAAATAAACCCCCGAGTGTAATGGCGAATTGAGTGGGAGAGCAGGTGCACTTGAGAGCACTTCGAAAGTACTCTCAGACAAGCGGGCGCCCTATAGTGGGAGAGCAGGAGTAGAATTACTGGCTTCCAATGGTAGATGAAGAGGACTTTTCCTTCGCTCAGAACAATCGAGTGCGCTCCCGGCTGCTCCCTCATCTAAAGCGAGTGTAGAGGAAGTCACATGGTATAAACTGCCATATCGCGCCATCGTTTTTTTCTCTCATGAATCGGCGACGCTCAAAATGGCGGCTGCAAAGCGTCGGAGCTCGGTGAGCTCGATCGGATTCAAGCGAATTTGTGTCAGGAGCGGAAAGCATTGTTCAGGTGTTGTATGTATGTTTGAGAGTCACTGCTGGCGTCGAAAGGGCCCAAGGAGGCAAATTGCCGCGTTGTGAGAACAAAGGCGTACAAAACAAGCGGTTCTTCACGGAGCATTGGCCTCTCCTCGGGTTGCAACTGCCGCCACTGCGGGCAGGCGGAGAATGCTGGAGAGAGAAGTGCGGTCACATGGTCGTAGCGCGCCGCTCTCGAAACGCAAAGAGAGTTCCCCTGGGAGGACATTACACCCTCGCTTGGCGGGCTCCTGTACTGTTCTGAAATGCTCGGCGCCTCTGCTCTCATCCCTTCAACCGAATGCGCCATAACATTATTTTGAACCACGGCTTTGAACCGAAATGTCGCTGTGTAATTAAAAGCACAGCAAATCGTGAGTAATCTTTATCGCGTTGGCAAATGAAAATTTTGACTATGCTCAAAGCACTGCCGTTTCCTATTGTCATGAAAAGAGTTGAATGCCGTTTCGCGTGTAACTGAGCAGTATTTAATTGTCCGGATGAGTTTCTTAACCTTGATAAATGACAGGGTTTCTGGCTAGGTCTCTGGGTTACAAAACCCAGATTTTTGACGCAACAAGTAGGGCTCCGTAAACGTTCAGTATTTGCAGGTTTCTTTGTATTAGTGTCGCAATAGAGGGCCTCCCTTGGATTCGCACAACTCGTGATTTAGGCTACAAACTCAGGCTTGGATGTATAGGGAGTTCCCTCTTTTTGCTCGAGTATAATAAGTTCGCAATGTCTTGTTGGTTTCGAAGTTTATCTCTCTCATAAAGGTATTCCAAGGAAACAGCACAGGCAGTGCATGTAATTTTTCCTTTTATGTGGCCTTTTGTATGGAAATTTATGAGTCGGGAAAATTAGTTTCTACATTTGAAGGATATGGTGTAGCTAGTCTTCACGCATATTTTCCCATCAGCTCGTTTCGTTTCTCCTTTTTAAAAGTGCAAGCCAACTCTACCTCCTAGGTATGATTTCCGGACCAGAAAGTGCCGATTTGGCGCTTCTTTTGCTGCTCACTGGTAATAGGAGTGAGATGCATTTGTGGTGTTTTAGTGATGCCGGCATTCTTTTCACTGTACGGTTCTCCCCAGATTACCTGTACTGCCTACCCAGAAGACAGACAATAAAACTGAATAAGGCGTTATTTCTTATACCAATGTATTGGCTGCCTCATCTCTCCTCTCAAGACGACTGTGTATTAAACGGTTGCAAAGAATGAATATTGAAGCGGTCAGAAAGGCTTTTTTTTTTTAACTTCACTCGTGAACCTACCTGTCAAAATGTTGCTTCGTACAAAACGAATTTTGTGTCATAGTCAGTGAACTGTGACCTGTGTTAGTTGCTTTGTTTGTTGTCCTGATGTCATGTTGTTTAGTACATTTTTCAATGTACACTCAAAAATACATTGATATTATGCTATATATACCATACATTATAGGAATGTTTTCCTATAGTGACAGGTTTTAACGTTCCATGTGACATTTTAATCGTATGAGACCGTCTAACCTGTGGACGAAACGCATGACTGATCGCCACATAAATACACCACTTTCATCGAAGTCTCTATGTTCACAGAACAGTGTATTGTGGTGCGGGGCAATATGCTGTGCAGGATTGACCACCCGCCTGGCGGCTTTTACTGAATGCATGTATATGCATCCAGGAATTTTGATCTGTGGGCATAGTGACTGCTAGATGCTAGTGCGTCTGTATACGAGTGGTTGCGGGTTGAGACCTGGTGAAGTCGGGCTTGAAGCCTGCCAGGGTTAGCATACATCACAGAATAAAGACAAACCTCTGTGGTGTATGGTTGGCGAGCTCGCCTCCCAATGTAAAGAGCCGGATTTTTGTTTTCCGTGCACTCGGTAGACTTTTCTGCTCTTCTTCGACTGCTGCATCAGCCCAAACTAGCTGAATGTGCGCAGTTACGATAAAGTTGTAAACATCTTCTACACGCCCGCAACAAAGAGATGAACATGTTCAGTGAGCTTTAAGTAAATGTTTTATTTTCAATGCAACGTATAAGGGTTGTAAATAAGTTGAAGCTAATTACCTTCCGAATTGGTTTACTTTCTCTACACGAAAATTCCGAAGTCACCAGAAGGCCGAACATTACGAACCTTTACGGAACGTACTTTGAAGAACGGCCGTTTATCGGGACTTGTTAAAGATTTCCTGCAGTTGGTTCAGGTGGTCTAGACACCGTTGTTTTCATTAGCGGTATTCAGCGACGTTGCACGTTCCGTAACTAATACTTGCAAAAACTTTATCACATCATACTGGGTAATAAAGATTCGTTACAGCTTTAAATTATCTGGATTTCATGCTTTATTAAGGAACCTAATCTTTCAACATTCCACTTGAGGTCACTGGATAGCCGGAAGGTTATTCTCTTCTCCCACGTCAGCGCTGAAAAGAGATAAAATATTGTCGCTTTTGATCACAACGCAAGATATTAATGAATGCAAAATAAATGAGGCCGAAATTGAAGCGTGCAGTTACTACCTAAATGAAGCGTCTGGGCCCGGGCATCACTTTAGCAAAGAACACAACCGTTTGTTCCTCATATTCTAGGCAAGGGGCCCGTAATTACTGCTGTGACGACTACTAGCATGGACCATTAAGCTCGAAAGGTGAAAACCTAGCTCTCTTGAAATTCAATCATTTTTTTTGTCTACATTCATCTTGTATATATAAAGTTGCTTTGCGTGTGACAGCAGGCACACATACATGCATGAGAAATAATACGTGAGGGTAAGCACGTGTGGCAAATATGTCCACCAGGAATAAGAGAAAAAATCGAAGTTTGGTGTGGAAGCTTCTTATTCCTCAACTGTTAGTCGCTGAAATAAAAAAGCCTGTGCTGGTAGAGAAGTGTACAGGGTGTAAGAAAAAAATAGAGATTAATCAAAGTAACTCCTTTTCGAACACCTTAAAATGTTGTTAAAGGCGCCTTTTTTTCCGTTCAAATCATCTGAGTGCATCTTTTCAAAAGCCCATATTCTTGTCGCCTTGTGTTTGCTTGTAGGTGATTTGTGATTTTGCGAATGGATTGATACTGCTTCGAGCTGCACTGAATTGTGTCGAACGGTTTCAGCTGATATCCTGGGCTCCGTTGGGGCAGATACTTTGACGCCCTGTGTTGAGCTTTTCTACTAGTAACGAATTTGGTAAAATTGCTCAGCTGCTACGTCTACTTTTATGATCTATCAGCTGATCTATCAGCAATCAGCTGTATTTTGTGTCCCTGTTAGGCTATGTGGCCTCCTACTTTCACTATGCATATTCTTCGGAACACTGCATACACGAGGCGGAAAATATACAAGAGGCCATGTTTTAAGAAATCATGATTACGTGATTTGTTCTTTACAGCCTTCACTCCTCGCTTTACTGAAGAGATGTCTTTTTCTACTATATTCTCTTATATGGTCATCTGTTTATCTGCCGTTCCTATGTAATACCCCCTTTGGCGCATAGGAATATCTTGAAAAACAAAACGAAAGGCTTTAGCTTATTTTTGATTTAGCCGCTTCGCAAAGGAGTCCTAAAAAGTACGCATGTACCAGTGCAAACACGCAAAGTCAACTTTTAGCGCCACGTATATATACCTTGACTTCACCAGCTTCATCGTCGTTTCCTGTTACTTCATCGTCGTCTGCATCGCCATCGCCAGTGACGTCCTTGTTCAGCCCGTTTAAATGCTGCTCTGTGACAACAGCAGGCTCGTTGGTCGCACTGCTGGGCTGGCCATCGTTGGTCGCCCTGCTGGGCTGGCCATCGTTGGTCGCCCTGCTGGGCTGCCCATCGTTGGTCGCACGGCTGGGTTGCCCATCGTTGGTCGCCCTGCTGGGCTGCCTATCCCCGGTCTGAGAGCTGACCGTTGAATCTGCTTCGATCGATGTGGTCTTGTTGAACTCTGGCTGCTTCGAATCTGTCTCGTTCGACTCGTCGTCTGGTCCGACATTCGCCGAAAAGTTTGTTGATACCAGAGGGTACGTCTCTGGAAAAGGCGGCCACGTAATGATAAGCTTCTTCGTGACCGTAATCCGCGGCCTCATAGTGACCGCGAAGAACGGTGGCTCTCTAGGAGTGCGAGCCCCGACGGCACTGCGGCGAGCAAACTCGACCCTGAACCCAGAGTTGTCCGATGGCTGTGAGCCGTTCTCCAGCTTCAACGATGGGTCGAAACCCTCATCGCCTTCATATATCGGCGCCATACCGAAGGTTCCCCGCATAAGCAGCGTGATGGTGAGAGCGCTGGCGCTCACCAGGCTAATGACTGTGAGCACCATGAGTAAGTGCTCTCCCTCACGGCGATTCTCCCGCACCGTCCTTAGAGAGGGCAGCTCCGTGGAGGAAGGCGATATCGCTAGGTCGTCATCCATTTCCACGTCGCTGCTAGTTATAGGGACGTCGCTGTTACTTCTGCCGACAACGGAACTGGTGGCCTGGAGGGGCCTGCAAAGGAAACATACGGCGCATGCTCATATGTGGCGTTTTCTTTACTCCTAACGCTCAGGATCAACATTAGAAACATAAGACTATTTTAAAGAACGGCAGTGTACATAAGCAAAGAAGAAATGCTCAATGCTTTCCTGATTGGTGTGGTTTGTAGGGTCTGACGCCCCAAAACAACTCAGGCTTTGACGGACGACGTAATGAAATCAGATATTGCGGTTACCTGGGATTCCTAGTCAGGCTCCTTATTCAGAGGTTTGAGTAGTTTTCAGAAGCGTCGTTATCTCCCTTACCTCAAACTATGCGATTGCCATAAACACAGGAACTGGTTGTCAGTTCCACTTCCGGTTCCGCTGTTCTCACTGATCAGATGACTTGAGGTCAGAGAGACGAAGACACTCCTTAAAACGATCCAAACTTGGAAAATGGACACTGCACTGACAGCACAGTAACCCGGTGCTTTAACTTCCTCATGTACAGTAGTAGACTCGGAGCGAAAGCAGACGCCCAAGGAACAATAAGAGGATCTCTTTCATGTCTGTTAAGAGAATAGCGAACGCCTACCCTTCCTTTTTTATCGTTTGCATCTTATCGGCGTTCGTTGCAGTGCTACATATTGTTACGTGGAAGATTTACAGTCCCAAAGTTGTCTGCACAATTAACGTTGATGAGGGCACCGTTTTCAGAACACTCAGTGTCGTCGTCTTCTCCGAGTCTGTTGCACTTCTTCATCCTCATCACGAACAGCGAATACAGCTAAGTAACACTACCCCCCCCCCCCGCGGGAAAAGCACAGTCCCGGTGCGATCTATGTTAGCGAAATAGAACGTTGATGATAGGGCTTTAGACGGGACACATGCACTATTTCGGAGGTTGGAGCTGTGGACGTGGACTTCGGAACCACAGATTCAACTTCGTAGGTGACGTCGGTCACGGGGCGCAAAACACGGTAAGGGCCAGTGTAACGGGGCAAAAGTTTTTCACACAAGCCCCCTCGACGGCACGGGAGCCACAGCAAAACGAGAGATCCAGGAGTGTAGTGGACATCACGGTGGCGGCTGTCGTACCGGATCTTTTGAGAGTCTTGGGATGCAGAGAGCCTGGCATGAGCTATCCGGCGGGCATCATGAGCGCGGGTGACGGCATCACTGGTGTAAGTACTGGTGGCGTCTGCCGCGGGTAGAGAGGTGTCGAAGGGTAGTAACGGGTGTCGGCCAAATAACAGATAAAATGGGGAGTATCCAGCGGTAGAATGGACAGATGAATTGTAGGCGAATGTGACAAAGGGGAGATGAACGTCCCAATTTCGATGGTCGTCGGACACATACATGGCCAGCATGTCTGTGAGGGTACGGTTTAGACGTTCCGTGAGGCCGTTGGTCTGGGGGTGATATGCGGTGGTGAATTTGTGGCGGATGGAACACGAACGGAGAATTTCGTCAACCACTCGCGACAGGAAACAGCGGCCACGGTCAGTTAGTAGTTCGCGAGGAGCACCATGATGAAGAATTACATTTTCTAGAAGGAAGTCAGCGACGTCTGTGGCGCAGCTGGTCGGGATGGCTCGGGTAATAGCGTACCGAGTAGCGTAATCGGTGGCGACGGCGATCCATTTGTTCCCCGAGGTGGAAACTGGAAAGGGGCCAAGGAGGTCAACGCCTATACGGGAAAATGGGTCAGTTGGTATGGGTATCGGCTGCATATGACCTGAAGGCAAAATTGCGGGCTTCTCCCGACGCTGACACAGTTCACACGCGGCAATGTAGTGCTGGACAGAGCGGTAGAGCCCCGGCCAGTAGAAACGTCGGCGCAGGCTGTCGTATGTGCGAGAGACACCCAAGTGGCCAGCCGTGGGAGCATCATGGAACTGTTCAAGGATGGTGGAACGCAGGTGTTGTGGAACGACGAGCAAAAGGTCTGTGCCATCTGGTCGCATATTACGTCGGTATAGGGTGTTCTCGTGGAGCACAAATAAGGCGAGAGATGGATCAGGGCGGTCGGAGGTAAGACGGAGGATAATGGAATGCAGAGAAGGATCTAGGTGCTGTTCCTTGGCAATGTTGGCAAAGGCGGAGACAGATAAGACATATGCATCATCGTCAGAGTCTGTAGGACTAGGGGAGTCGACGGGATGACGTGACAAACAGTCTGCATCTTGGTGAAGCCGGCCGGACTTGTAGACGACGGAAAAGGTGTATTATTGTAATCGTAGCGCCCAACGCCCCAAACGGCCAGTAGGATCTTTGAGAGAGGAAAGCCAGCACAAGGCATGATGGTCTGTTATCACAGTAAAATGGCGGCCAAACAAATAAGGGCGGAATTTCGTAATAGCCCAGACAAGCGCCATACACTCTCGCTCTGTAATATAATAATTTTGTTCGGGTGTTGAGAGGAGACGGCTGGCATACGCAATCACCCTAGTACGGCCGTGTTGTTGCTGAGCGAGAATAGCTCCTATTCCATGGCCACTTGCGTCGGTACGGAGTTCAGTATTGGCGGAAGGGTTGAAGTGGGCCAAGACTGGTGGAGTAGTTAGAGCAGCAATAAGCTCTGAGAAAGCTGCAACTTGTTCTGGCCCCCAATAGAATGAAATGTCTTTCTTGAGGAGTTGGGTGAGCAGACGAGCAAGGACTGCGAAGTTCGGGACGAATCGGCGGAAATAGGAACATAGGCCAATGAAGCTTCGGACATCGCTGGATGAACGCGGAGTGGGAAAATCTCTGACGGCACGTATCTTGTCAGGGTCAGGCTGAACACCGGAAGCATTAACCAACTGACCAAGCACTTTGATTTCCCGATGGCCGAAACTGCATTTCTTTGAGTTGAGTTGAAGGCCGGCGCGGCGGAATAGCTCGAGAATGGTAGAAAAGCGATAGAGGTGGCTGTCAAAAGTGGACGAGAAAACAATGACGTCGTCTAAGTAACAAAGGCAAGTCGTCCACTTGAAGCCGCGCAGCAATGAGTCCATCATCCATCGAAAGTTGCAGGGGCGTTACATAGGCCAAAAGGCATGACTTTAAATTGATAGAGGCCGTCAGGTGTGATGAACGCTGTCTTTTCACGGCCTCTCTCATCGACAGAAATCTGCCAGTAGCCGGAACGAAGGTCGATGGATGAAAAGTAGCTGGCTCCGTGCAAACTATCAAGCGCGTCGTCGATGCGCGGAAGAGGATATACATCTTTTTTGGTTATCTTATTCAAGTGACGGTAGTCAACGCAGAATCTCCAACTGTTATCCTTCTTCTTGACCAACACGACAGGGGATGCCCAGGGGCTACTGGAAGGCTCGATTATGTCGTTCGTTAACATCTTTTCGACCTCCGTTTGAATGACGCGTCGCTCGGCAAGCGAAACACGATAGGGCCGCCTGTGGATAGGACTGGCGTCCCCGGTGTCAATGCGGTGGGTTACAACTGTCGTTTGACCCAATGGGCGGGTGCCGAAGTCAAAAAGGTCACTGTAGGTAAACAAAAGCTTGTGTAAATCAGCGGCGAATTCAGGTTGCAGATCAGCTGATATCATGCTGTTAAGCGGAACAGGGCGCGATGTGGACGACGAGGGGGTGTTGGCAGGGACGGCAGTTGTAGGATCTGTAGACAGAGCTGACACAATCGGTCATCGGTGACAGCGAAGCTAATGAAATTCCCTCGGGTAGTACTTGAGTTGAAAAGCTGAAGTTAAGGACTGGGAGAGTGGTGCGGTTCTGGGAGATGTGCACAATTAGATGAGGAAGGGTGACGTGCCGCTGCAGCATGACATCAGTAATGGGACAAGCGAGATAGTCGCCATCTGGGACGGGTGGAAATGGCGACATAGGGATGTAAACGGCAGTTTCAGGAGGAAGGCGGCTAAACTGTGCTGATCGAAGTCGGGGTGAGCAGGAGGGGTCTTCAGAGCAGAGCGGAAGGTCCAAGCGAAGTAGGCCGCTAGAGCAGTCAATAAGGGCAGAGTGGGCTGTTAAGAAATCAATGCCAAGGATAACGTCGTGGGGGCATTCATGTAGGACGGTGAACAACACTGGGGCATGACGGTCAGCAATTGTAACTCGCGCCGTACACATGCCAAACACGGCAGCAGGGCTGCCATTGGCGACGCGAACTGTGGACGAGACGGCTGGTGTAAGGACTTTCTTGAGGCGACGGCGAAATGAGGAGCTGAGAACGGACAGTTGGGCGCCTGTATCAATTAGAGCAGAAACGGGAACTCCATCCACAAGGACGTCGATACGGTTATTTTGTAGGGCAGGGGTCAACTGAGGTTTTTCAGTCCGGGTCATAAATGCAGCGTCACCTCCGGGAGCTGCATTGGCTAGTTTTCCGGTACGTGGCCAGAATATGACGGTGGTGAATTGCGGCGAGGAAGAGGAGAACGCGAACGTCGTGCTTGCGGGATGGTGAACGGTTGGCAGCACAGGCAGTGGAACCGGGGTCAGCAAGGGTCTGGTCGGGGCGAGGTGGGGAATAGCGAGGGGCATAGTCTCCGCGGCGGTCAACGTAGGTGTACTGACGAGATGGCGTGTACCAGCGACTACGACAGTGGCGGGAAATGTGGCCAACGCGAGAACAAGTAAAACAGATGGGGCGATTGTCGTGGGTACGCCATTCATTTGGGTTGCGGTAACGATATCGGGGCGAGAAACCGGCGTTGGTTGAAGTGGCAGCAATTACTGGAGGGGCAGGTCCTGAATCCGTGGTGTCGGTGGTGCTGGTAGAAGGGAGGCCCATATTCGCAACCTCTTGGCGAACAACAGCCTTAATAAGTGATATGGTAGCCAGGGTGTTGTCGGGTGTATGCGACAGCGAGGCCGCTGTAGTCATTGCCTCAAGCTCTTGGCGGACAATGCGTGCCAAAGTGCTGTCGTTCGCAGGTGGTCGAGGAGTCGGGATATCGATACAGGAGGAGCTAGCAGCCGTGTTCGGCAACCGGTCGAAACGGTGATATATGCGCTTCTGTTTCGCCTGCTCGAAACGTCGGCACACCTGTAGCACAGAGTCCACTGTTGAGCAATCCCTGCACAACAGGAGGTTGAAAGCATCGTCGGCAATACCTTTTACTATATGGCCGACTTTATCCTCCTCAGGCATGCCTTGGTCGACTTTGCGGCATAGAGACAGGACGTCTTGGATGTAAGTGAGATAAGACTCCGTAGACGTTTGGGCCCGAGAGGCGAGCGCTTTTTTGGCGCCAATATGGCGGCCAATAGGCTTTCCGAAAAGATCATGCAGCTTCTGTTTGCAAATATCCCAAGATGTTAGCTCGTCTTCGTGGGTTTCAAACCACACCCGCGCGGTCGCAGCCAAGTAAAAGATTACATTCGCTAGCATGAGTGTTGCATCCCACCTGTTGTGCTTGCTCACGCGCTCGTATAGGGCTAGCCAGTCGTCTACGTCGACGTCGTCGGTCCCGCAGAAGTTTCCGGGGTCACGGGGGTGGGCCATTACAACAGCAGGGGCGGCGGCTGTAGAGGTACAGGCGTCGGTAGTCATCGTGGTGGTTCTGATGTGGCGGCCGCTGCGGAGATCCAGCTTGTGAGAGGGGATCGAATAGATTAACCTCCACCAAGAGATGTTACGTGGAAGATTTACAGTCCCAAAGCTGTCTGCACAATTAACGTTGATGAGGGCACCGTTTTCAGAACACTCAGTGTCGTCGTCTTCTCCGAGTCTGTTGCACTTCTTCATCCTCATCACGAACAGCGAATACAGCTAAGTAACAATATTATTATAACCTGTTTACAGGAAGAAAAATGCGCAGTATCTGTCACACCTTCTCCGGCAAGTGTGAGTGTGGACAGTGCACCATCGCTTCTGTGGGGATGAAGGGTAGCTGCACCTGGCCCTGATGGGGCTGGGACAGGTATGTAACCGTCGCTTGCTGCGGGGGCTGGCCTGCCACCGAATTTTTATCTGTTTAGCCCGTAATTGTACCCGCCACCATTTCGGCGGTGGACGATGGCTGTTGGGGCGCGCCTCTTTCTCTCCCTTTTCTTTCTTCTCTATTTTCTCTTCTGTCCGTCGGCGGCTGCGTTTCGATGGAGGCGAAACGAAAAGGTGCCCGTGTGCTGTGCGATATCAGCGCACGTTAAAGGTCCCCAGATGGTCGAAATTACTCCGTAGCCCTCCACTACGGCTCCCCTTTCTCTCTTTTCCCTTTAACTCCTACCTTCCTCCCTTCTTTTACGGCGTGGTTGCGGTGTCCAGAGAAAACAAGTGATACAGTTACCGCGTCTTTCCCCTTCTATAATTCAATCAATCAATCAATCTCTTCTGTCCGCACGAGGCAGCGGAGAAGGCTCAGCTACAGAGCCAGCAGGCCCGCGTATTTTCTTTTCCTTCTTTCTACAGCCACAACAACAACCATCGCTCCTGCCGCGCCGCGTTCATTGCCGCGCGTGGAAGTGTGGAATTGCAGATGGCAGGAACACAAGACAAGAAATAATCTTGTAAAATGTTGCGGAATATGACAAATGTCGTACACAAATCTTGCGCACAACCCTCGCGCACGGTATTTGGTTTCAAGAGCCTAGAAAGGTTTTCGCCTTAAAACGTCAAGTGTGCTGGCGCGATAAGGAACATTCGATTATTATGGGGGCTACAGGTCACTCAGGATGCAGGAAATTAGGTAATTTGGAGATGCCAATGTCCTGTAAAAGATCCAGAAAAGCTGATGATGCACCATCCTGCAGAGGGACGATCATGTACTCGAAGAAGACATGCGTCGTTAGGCATACAAAAACTACGGTCCATATTATACTGGGACACGAATAATGGTTGACATTCCGCCAGGAGTTAATCTATATTTGCGTACTTATTATGATGGACAATTAAATAAATATTGGTTCATTGGAAGGGAAAGGCGCAATATCTGTCTCACTTGTTTCTGTGGACAGCTGAACCACGTCGTAAGGGAAGGGAGGAAAGCGGGAGTGAAAATGTGAGAGAGAAACAAACGCTGGTAGTGGAGGCTACAAAATAATCTCGATCATCTGGGGATCTTTAACCTGCGTTGACATCGCAGAGCACACGCGCGCCACTTCGTTTAGCCTCCATCGAAACACAATAGTCGGGCATCTTAACCACTGCACCACGGCGGCGAGGCGGATATGTGAAGGAATGTACCTGTATTTATGTACCTTGTTTGAGCAAAAATGTTTGATAGGGGCGTAACGGCGACGTGTTCCGACGTTCTGGCGCAAGAAATCAGAAAAAAAAAAAAAAGACACCTACAACGATATCCTAGCACACTGCCTTTACCGCGACCTCTACCCGCCTTATGTTTACGCTATCAGCCACGTGACTTCGAACAAAGAGCAGAATTATAAATATTTAGTGCTTATCTTACTGCTGAACTAAGGTGGTCAAACGATGTCATTACATCGTTATAAAAGCTGCTGCCATCTTAGGTTTGTTTAGCAGAAATTTCGGCCATCTTGAAAGCATCTAAAACGGCAGTTAAATTTTACTCTCATCCGCATGTTACTGTCAGTGTGCGCCTTGAGCCACATCCTCAAGAACGTATTAATAATTTGAAAAAAAAAAAAATCAAGAAAGGAAAGTCCGCTTTGTCTGTGGAAATTATGACATGATGCATTTCTTGAAGCAAATAATCTTCTGTCCAGAGCTCAACACGGGTTTCGTAAGGGGTTTAGTACAGTGACTCAGTTAACCGAATTTGCACATGACATTCTTCTCAGCATAGACGCCGGTAACCAAATCGATGCTATATTCATCGATTTCTCAAAAGCTTTCGACACGGTCCTTCACTCTAAATTGTTATGCAAACTAAAAGTAATTCTCAATAACTCTCAACTCGCTGATTGGATTGCCGATTTCCTCTCACACCGCTCCCAGTCTGTTCGCTTCAATTCCGTCGATTCTTCTTTAGCCGATGTTACCTCAGGTGTTCCCCAAGGCTCTGTCCTTGGCCCTTTGCTATTTTTGCTCTATATTAATGATTTACCTGACAGTATAACCTCCAAGATCCGTCTATACGCCGATGATTGCGTACTGTACCACACTATCAACTCAGTTAATGATCACCTCCTTCTGAATGTGTCTTTTGGTATGTTCCGTGACTGGTGCAATACGTGGCAGATGAACATCAATTTCAGCCAAACAGTTGTCATGTCTTTCACCAACCGCCTATCACCTTCTATTTACGACTATGCATCACTGCAAAGGGTTCATGAATATAAATATCTTGGCGTCGTTTTTTCTCACAATATGCAATGGTCAAAACACACCGATTACATCACAGCTAAAGCTCTTAAAAAGGTAGGTTACTTACGACGCACAGTACGGGATGCTCCTAAAGAAGCAAAATTGCTCATGTACAAAACTCTAATTCGCCCTATTCTTGAATACGCTTCTAATGTCTGGAATCCATACAAGCAATGTGAAATCGATCAAATAGAATCTGTGCAACGTAAAGCTGTAAGATTTATTTTTCGCCGCTACGACTTTCATTTTCCACCTTCATCTGCGATGTCTTCCCTAAACATAAGCCCGCTTGCATCCCGCCGAAAAACTGAGTCCTTAAAACTTCTTCACTCCATAGCTCATTCTGCTAATTGCCTTTCAGAGGGTAAGCATATCTCGTTTTCAAAACCATCTGCAACCAGGAGCCATCACGATCTTAATATCCAACCTTTTTTTTGCCCGCACTAACGTTTTCAAATACAGTTTTTTTTTCCGCGCACTGTGGAGTGTTGGAATTCTTTGGATGGTAACATTCGTGCACTATCAATCTCTGATTTTGCGTCGGCAATTGAGTCGTAGCATCGTATGTTGTTTTTCTAGCGTTTATATTTGTAATGCTTGTATGTACTTTTTTGTTCCACATTTTTGTACCCACTCCTGCTATAGCCCCTTGAGGGGCTGCAGTATTTTCAAATAAATAAATATGTCAGAAAGCAAAAAGTAATCTGCAGTGAGCAGGCCTGAAAACTCTGAAAAAATATGAGACTAAAAGTTTTAACGAATATTTACTATTACAATACTGGTATAGAAAAACAAAATATCTGAAGCCTCCTTTTTATGTTTCGAAGCGAACTAACAATTTAAAAATATACGAATTTCTTTTTAACGCTAAGTACTCCGCTATTCGTCTTCCTTTTTCTGAAGGCAGTTTGTGAACTGAATGCTTTCCCGCTACATTTTGTTAATAATGTCCTAAATGAAGGCCTTCTTCACACGTTAAGTTCATGACGTTTTCCTTGTGCGCCTGTGTGTGTCCCTCCTGCTGTACTGCCCACCTGCGATGCAGGTATCAAATAAATAAACCGATACCCTCGAAAGGTATTAAGAAGTTAAATGTTGGAAAATGCGGGGCCTGTTAGAGTACTTCTTTTTACATAATGTAATGCTTTAATTAATTTATTGTGGTTAAGATAAATCTGAATACAAATCAGAAGAAACACCAGATGCCGCTGCTGGCTTCCGAACTTAATACTTCGCGAGTTTGCGTCCGGTGCTTTTACTAACTGATCAGTCCCTTACTTTCTGGCTTATTGACGTTACTGGTAATCTGACACTGCGGATGTTCACTAAAGGCCCCTTTGAACTTGCTAATTTCTGAAGCCCTTCAGAGCTGACGGGAAATCGTCTTGAACTAGAGTGACACATATCTCTCTGCATATTGTACAAGAAAAATAAGTCACTACACATACTCTGCCGATTCGTAACTTTTAACTTCGATGGCCAGCTGATTTGACAGGGATCCCGACGACATCAGGGATGCGTAGACAGAGGCTGTTGAAGGCCCCGAGCCCAGAGTGTAAGGTTCCACGCCAGCGTGCACATGGAGTCCTAAGGCCTGTTTCTTGGGATACGAGGCGCTCATGGATCCTCGCTCACCTTCATGCCTCAGGGACTGCCGGCCGGGAAAGCGTCCTATTATTGCTGAGTGGGTTGATGACACAGATGCCGGCGAGCGAGGTACAGGGCGCACGGACATCAGGGGTATCGTTTTGATCGCGTCTGAGTCAAGAATGTATGACCTCGGAGAATGGCTAGAGCACTATAGAATGGCGAAGATAGGACGGGCTTCTTCTTCTTTGATCCGCTTTTGTGAAGTCTTCTTCTTCTTCAGCTCACCATACTTCGTTGTGTGGTTTTAGCGTATTTAGTGAGTGCTGTGGAACACTCATTGAGTGGAGATGTAACCACGGACAACTTCACAGCGAAAAAATATATCGCTACGTGTTCTGCCCGCGTACTGTCACTTACGATAACCTCGACAACGCGTTTCTCCAGCGTTGCCTTTTAGCTATTTTGGTCACGCGACCAAGTGAACATGGCCTTTATGACCTGAAGATAAAAATGCTTTGGTCTTTCTATTTCAAACTATTAGCGGTGAACTGATTTGTTGATATGGCTGTCTAAGCCGCAGATGCCTGTTGGATGGCGAATAAATGTTTTTGCTTACTGTCCCTTTATTTAGTATTTGTTCGTGATCCTACTTAGGTCTCCACCGTTCTATGAAGCAGGAATAGCTTAGTCCTGATATTGAAATTGCAGAACAAAAATAAACCAATGTTTCTTGGAGTTGTTAACGTTTTTCAGGTTTCTCTGGTACTTTAGAGCCGTAGTCGTAATTATGCTATGCGATCGCACGTCTTAATGTTCCCTGCTATGGTGGCACAGAGCACATGGTGCTTTAATACCGCGTTCCGAAAACATATCACTTGATGTCACACTTCCTCAGTTTAAAACCGATTAGAACTCTAATGTGCACAGCAGTCCATTTTTTGTATGAATATCTGTACTCGATTTCATGTTCCATTTAATGCCTCGCAGCAATCCAAACATTCACGAGATGCCGATACGGAGCGCACACCTGATAATGAATGTGCATTATCAGTGCACCCATTCGTTCAAGACATGCATTTTTCTATATAGTCTTTCCCACCGGCGAATTCCTTAACGGTGTCTGAGCTTTCAAGGCATAGAAAGAGATAGCCTTACTTTTAACAAAAATTACCGTATCAAAGCTTGCAAATGTTGCTTTTCATTAGTGATGTCTTAACGTTTACAGATAGGAGTTTTTCACAAGAACGGTTCTTGTATTTGCTCGCTCATTTTGTCAGCATACAGCATGAGCGAGTTTCATTCACTGGACGCTTTGGTTTCTTGGTTAACTACAGTGAGCCGTGTAGTTGCTGTGTTACTCACGGGTAAGGGTTCGGCCATGGCAGCATAGGATTGCTGAGGCTCTCTACGCGTGAATTCTGTTATCGTCGTCGAGCTCCGCGGTCGCATCGTGAGGCTAGTGAATGCAAACGATTACATATGCAGTCCGCCCAGAAGCGATGGTTTGGTTTGTGGGGTTTAACGTCCCAAAGCAACTCAGGCTATGAGAGACGCCGTAGTGGAGGACTCCGGAAATATCAACCACCTGGGGTTCTTTAACGTGCACTGACATCGCACAGCACACGGGCGTCTTGCTTTTCGCCGCCACGGAAAAGCGGCCGCCGAGGCTGGGATTCGATCCCGCTTCCTTGGGCACAGTTGCCGAGAGCCTTAACCGCTGCACCACCCGTGTGGGTACCCGAAAATAATAGTGACCATGGTGCAGAAGTAGAGTGTTATGGAAGACATCCAGTTTTGGTGCCTATCAGTGATGCTTCGCGTTTCTTGAGACTGTCCATCCTGTCGGCCGACAGCACTCTGGGGGTTACGTGCAATGTAATCAGCTTCTTTAGTCAGTGGAGGCCCCTGTATCCTGGTTGCTGTTTCTGGCGGACGCGTGGGGTGTGAAAGGATTGCGGCTTAAACCTGCGAAATAGTAAAACCCCATTGCACGCGTACATGCTCGAAATACAATCAAAATCCTTTATTTACCATTATGTGGTGGCCTTAGAGACCTGACTGGGCAGTATAGACGATTTTAACGCTCATGTGGTAAACATGTAATGTTAGGAAGATAGTGAGAGACCGGAAGGCGTGGCGTGACATGGTCCATAGGGTCACAAAGAGTCGGACACGACTGAACGACTGAACTGAACTGAGTAAACAAAGCAAAACGATACGCTAACCAAAAGTGAAACAAACTAGTGTTTGAAGAGGTTTCTGATAATTATATTGAGAAAAAAAGCGCCAAGAGATCTATGAGTACAGCTCAGAAGCTATAATTGCATTATTGCAGCTTGAAAGTATTTAAGTAAACGGTTATTGAGAAAAGAACATTTATGTAGAAAGGAGAGTTTGACAGAAAATTCGTTACGCCCATTTGCACGGTGTCGATAAGAACTGCCGTAATATATTCTTGAAAAATATTCTGCGCTGAAGACGTTAAATAACGCGTGACTTTCAGGAACCATGCAATATTGTCTGCTGTAGGGTCTTTTTACGTGAGTCTTTTCCCGACCACATCTATCGAGAACATCGTGCGATACTGGGCTATGAAAGCTATACCTGATCCGTTTCACAAGTTATTTGTAGCAATATAAAAAAGTAAGGACGAGCTGTGTCAGGATGAATCATTGTCAGGATGAATCACACTACATGATAGTGCTTCTACGCTCCTATTGCCTAACGGAGCACAGCAGAGCACGAGCTCAATCATGTAATACGTGTGGTCCTGATTATTTCTCATGTTGCCTTTACCTTTTGTAGTGCTGCAAACAGCTGGTGCCCTGCAGTGGTGGTGCAGTGGTCAGGGCCCTTGACTACTGTGTCCAAGGATGCGGGATCGAATACTTTGTGCAGCGTTCAATGTGGTGTCATACCATTTTGCTCGCCATTTTGCATCTTTTTTTTTTTAGTCCAGATAGAGGCTAGTTTGCGATTCAAAAAGCGATAGTCGAAAACTGAATTATCGCCATTCTCAGTCTCGTTCAATTAAAAACTGATAGTTTTTACTATTTACAAGGCGTGGTAATCATGCACGACAATGTCGAACAACGTAGAACACATAGAACCAACTGCACGCGGATACAAACAGCTGAGATAAATCTCGTATCATGTTTTGATTGAAAGCCCGGCGCACACTAGCGGGAAATTTCCCGCAACGCCGTAGCGTGGACGGCGTCGCTACGTCGCTGCTTCCCGGAATTACTTTCGCCGTACGCACTTGTTCCCGCTGCGTTTGTCGTGGAATGAGGTGAGCGGAGCAAGAAGAGTTAGTCACGTGATACCAGAGAAGAAGGAAAAGCGCGCGCTTTTCTCGCGTCGTCCTTTTGCTGCTTATCTACCCGCATGTTTTTCCGATTGTTACGCGCGTCGTTCACAGAGGCGGCTTGACAGACGAGCAAAGCGAGAGGGGGCTACTCAATGACAGCCGCCGCCGACGAGTGCCTGAACTTGGACTGACGTCACAGTCCGCGGTCGGCTCGGATTGGCTACTCCGTTCTGCGGGACGGGAAACATAGCTCTAGACCCGATCGCTCCGTGGGACGTCAGACGAGCCAGTATGCGGGGAAAAAAAAACGGCTCCTGTGGGAAACAGTGTTTGGAAAACGTCCTGTTTTGTGCATTTTCCCGCTAATGTTCGTGCGCCTTAAGGCCCACTGTCCACCCTGCGGTCGAAAATATTTTCTTCCCCGGTGATTGTGAGACTTCGCCCCTAGAACGCAAGGCCGCAAAATGTTTTTGAAAAGAGTAACTAATAACGCAGTTACAGCCACCACAATCACCCGATTCTGTCATGCTTCTCTCCTTCCGTTCCTTCGCAAAGGTTTTTCACTCTCCTGCCCGAGGTCGTCTAGCCTCCGCAAGACAAATTCCCCTTCCTCCTCCGCGTTTGGCGGGAGCTGGGCCGTAGCACTCCGCGTGCGCGAAAGAAAACAAAAAACAAAACAAAAAAAACAAAAAAAAAAAACAAAAAAAAAAACGGGCGAGGGAGCGCGTGCCGCTAGATTCAGTCTGGCCGTGGCGAGGGAAAAGCGCGCAGCGAGCAGTAGACACCCATCCTTCTCCTGTCAGTCAGCGAGACGGACCAATGGACGTCGTTCTCTGGAAGTACGTTATAACTGGCTCGATGGGCCAGCGCAGGAAACGGGGAAGCTGGCTTCCCGAAGGAGAGCATGAGAGAGCTTTGATTTGTATTTTCGTTGCTTTGCGGCGCGCGTGTCACTGTAGCATTTTGCATAGACTATCTGCGGTACCTGATCGAAACAGTGGGCTCCTTTGCTTAAAAGGTCCTTCCCTGGAGAGTGGCTCTTTAAAGGGATTCTGAAAGGTTTCCCAGAAAAATTGAGTGAAGAGGTGCACTTTACTATTTTTTCACCCTCGAAATTCGAATTTCTCATCGAAATCATCCAAAGGAAAGCGCAAACCTGTTTTATTTTGGCGAAAAGTCCAGCAGTAGCGGCGGGCCACCTCGCGCGCCGCGCTGCCTCCTATGATTGGTTGGGCCTCTTGTGACGTCAACAAAGGTGTTTGCTCGGTAGGCCCGGCGCGGTCGCGCCGCTGCATATTAAGCGCGGCGCACGGTTGTTTGATGCTGCTGTTTTGCTTCTTATATGACGATGGAACTACATGGACGATTACCCGGAGGATTTTGGTGTCATGGCCTATATGTTCGAACTAATAGACCGATCCCACCGGCCAGTTTCACGATGCTGCCGCTGTGGCGGTGCATGCTGGTACATGTAGTCAACCGGCTGCTCCAGTCACCCGGACCAGTGTGTAGTTCGTGTGTGTAGATCGTGTGTAATTTTTAGTTCGTGTGTATGCCTTAGTGCTTTGGAAAAATTCATCTGTCTCGTTCCTGGGCGCAGTAACAGCACATAGCACATATATCCCTCTAGTGTTATGTATTTATGCAATAGCTTATACAGCTCGTTCGGCCGAATAGCCGTCGGCGCTGTTGTAGTAGTAGAAGTAATAGTTGTTGGCACCGCATGTCGGAAATAAGGACCACTGCGTAAAATCCTTACGCCGGTAATTTGTCCTTCTACTGAGTGATAATTGATTCGTATTTGATAGGTGACGATGACCTAATGGAATCAATGTGATTAACTAATTAAATAAGGAAAAACGAAATTGGGAAATGGATGGTTCTATAGTCTCAAAACGCTCAGATGAAAAGACAATTTGATGATGCTTAGAAAATTTAGTGTAATTTGCCACTTAATTAGTTGAAATACTTGAAAAATTAGAACTTGTGTTTCCTATTATCTGAATGAAAGGCCAGTGCTAGATGGTTCTGTTTATGAAAATTTAGAATGTATAATAAATGGGAAAAAATTAAAAATAAAAACAAGGCCTCAATGGTGTCAAAATTATTTGTACCTTAAAGCCAATGCTTGATCATGCCATTAGGAATATTTAGTGTGTAATTAATCTATTAGGTAATTGAAATATTTCAAAAATGAAGAATTAGAAAAAGGGGGTTGACATGTGTCAAATACTCGCATAAAAAACCAACTCGTGATGATACTAAAAAAGAAAATTTAAAGTGTGTAATTGGTCAATTAACTGAAATACTTGAAAGAAGTCACAATTCGAAAAATTAGGGGGGTTCAAAGGTGTCAAAATGCCCAGGATACAAAGTCAATGCTAGAGGGCGCTAAATGACAAACTTTAGAGTGCATAATTGATAAAAAATAACTGAAGTGCTTGAAAATTCTGTGTTATTAAAAAATGTAGTTCAAAGGTGTCAAAATTAGTTTGACATCGTTAAGGGCACTTTATTATTTCATACAATCATTGAGATATTTATTTGGTCATTTTTATGCTTTAATTTTTTTATTATCGTCATCAAGCATTTACTTTTATTTTGTGTATTTGACCCATCTTCATAATCTTTCAGTTTTTCCTCTATTTTGAATAAATGATTGGTCAGTTCCCCCCCAAATTTTCTTGATTAGTCTATCAATCATTGACTTTTCGTTTTGTGAAATTTAGCACATTTGAATCAGATTTATTTTATTTTTTGTTTTTGTTGCTTCAGATATTTGAGCAAATACACACTTTCAATTTTCTTTATTAGATCATCAAACACTGGCTTTTGATTACGACCATTTTGTCAACATTGAAACCCCTTTTTCTAATTTCTCATTTTTTTCAATTAGGTCACTAAATAATTGATTAATTACATAATCTAAAATTTCTGTTAGCATCATCATGCATCGGCTTTTAATCCTGAGCATTTTTACACCGTTGAACCCCTCTTTATCCAATTTATTCTTTTTTTTTCTTTAATTCATCAATTATTACAATAATTTCTTTATTTCGCCATCGCCTATCATACACCAATCAACCATCAATTACCAGAACCATAAATTACCGTGATACAATTTTTTGTACGCAGCCCTCGTTTATTTCCGACAAGCTCCTCACAACTGAATCGGAGGCTACTGGTTGAACAAAAATTAAGGCCCCTAGAGCGCTTGCTTTGCATCAACAGTCACTGTAACATCAACAGTCACTGTAATAATGACAACCAAGTTTTCTTGGCAGTGAGGTATGGGAAGTATGCGTTGAGTTCATGTGAAGCGGAGATTGCGGAGAGTGTAGTCGTATGTGCGCGCGCTGACCAGCCGACTAGAAGCGGAAACCCGGCGCATGCGCAAATCGGTCAGTGGGATCGGTCTATGCAAAGCAAACCTCCCCAAGAAAGAAACGATGCTGGCTCAAGCGGTGATTTTGACTCGAACGAAAGCGAAGTGTCAGCACCTTCACGTATTGGAAACGTCCTTTGGTAAGTATACTTTTCTTGTCAAACTGCATTCAGGATACAATGAGTGAATTTTGAGGCGAGCAAATGTAGTATAGCACTGATCCACGTAGCATAGCACTGTTGGCTTTGACGGCTTGAAATCCTTTCGCTTAACTGCAGAGACCCACTTCGCGGAAAGCTTCTCATTTTGCGGGAAATAATGAAAGATCACATCGTCGCGGGCGCCGGTGTTCGTGCAGTCGAAGGCTGCGCAGAACGCCGGCATGATGGGTCCACCGCGTCACTCGATACTGAACACGTTTCTGTACCTTACAACAAAAACGCACAAATACAGAAACACAGTGCAGCTCCAAGCAGCTTATGCAGGCCCACACGCAGAAAGAAGTACGGTCGCGGAGGCTGCGAAGCGACGATCACCAGTTTTGACGTCATCACTCCGCGGTTTCCGGTTTCGGCTCGCATCGTCAGGGTCATCAGCAGCGCTCGGCGGACGGCGGGGGGCGGAGCTACCGCGCAAATTTAAACGGCGATTACGTCGCTCCTAAGCAATGAATCTGCAAAAAAATTTCACCCGCATGATTTATAAGGATACCACATTCACACGTGAGCATCTTAATGAATTCGAAAAACTCTTCAGCTTCCCTTTAAAGCAGGGTGCCGCGTTTTTGAACATTGAACATTTAACATTGCAAAGCTGCGCGCATTATTTTACACTTTTCATGCGCTGTTTTCTCCTTATCTCTCTTTTAGACAGTTTTTTCAGGTATCTGGAAGCAGTGGTGGTAAATGATGCTGTAGTTAACACGAACCTTCTAAGCGGCCCTTTAACTGCTGGCGGCAGCTGTCGCAGCTTCTTGGACTGGGAAACGATATAGGTGCTAACTGAGCTGCGCAACTCAGTTTAAGGTCTTCCGATTATCAACACCTGTTCTACCTCTGGTGCCCAAACTTTTGACAAACAGGACAGAATAAGTTTCACGAGAATGCGGTGCTGTGTTTTAAGGCGCGAAGGTTTCTTGTCTCGTGGGTGACGAGACAAATCCTGTCCCAAAGTGTGTCTACGCGAACTGCCAGTCATCAATTTCATAAATAACTAATATAAAAGGTAATAAGGGACATAAACAAAGAGTACGAATATTAATTAAATTCCGTGAAATACTTAAATGATTCGTTCATTTCTTAACTGAACAGATTAAGTCCTGAACGGAGAATGTCAGCAGCAACTTTTATCAGTATACGTGTCAGCACGAATAACCATGTAATTTGAGCAAATTTGCTATAAAGTCCAAATCAAATATGGTCAGTTCAGTGATGACCTCAAAATTGGGATGGACGAACACAATTTGTCTTCCTGAACCCCAAAATCTGACCTAGTCAGAATCTGTCCCACCCGGTCGCGGTGGTGCAGTGGTTAACATGCCCGACTAGTTTTCGCAATACCCGGGTTCAAACCCGATCACCAGCGGCTGCATTTCGATCAAGAAGTTAATATAACCTCTCTTGTTTTTGATCGAAGGGAAACGTAGAGGCGTCCTTGTGCTTTGCGATATTAGTGCACGTTAAAGGTCCCCAGGTGTTAGAAATTACTCCGAGGCCTTCCACAACGACTGTTCTTTCTCTTTTTTCCGTTTTCACTCCCATCTTCCGTACCTTACGCCGCGGGTCACGTGTCCACGGAAAGTTTGTGTTACTGCACATTTGTTTTCCTGAATACCAATTTACAATTTACTGAGACATTTAACAATTTGCCTAACTCTGGTGTTTACCTCAGTGCTAAACCACCAAACAAAAAACGTCAAACATTGCTTCCGCATGCCTGAGTCAGTTTGAGTTCAGCGAAACTCTAATTTCAGTGCGAAAGCATTTCTTGACTAAAGTAGACAGGGTCTGTACAGATCCTGTCGAAAAATATGTACGCACAAACGATTAGCTGAATGGCGAGAATAATTAGAGTAGTTAACCTAATAAACTAACTCCAAAGTAACACAAATGGTTGCTTTGTAATTAGTTTAAATTTTTATTACAGAGACTTCGTCTGGCCCGTAATTTGTTTTACGTCGGCAGCGCTCTAGCGAGCCTCAAATTTTAAAAGGTATGCTCATTTAGTCTAATTTTTATACTTAGCAATACATTTAAAGCTCGCATTTCTTTGACGAAAGGGATGCTAGGAAAAACTCTAGAATTGCGGTAATTTCTTTGGGTGCGACGGGCTAAAAGCTTAATTTTGTGTATGTGGTTGAACTTCCCAAAGCGACTCAGGCTATGAGAGAGGCCCTAGATTAGGGATGTGGTTAATGTTCATCTCTTCAGGGCATTTAACGTGTACTAACGTCTCACAGTAGACGGGCTCTTTAACCTGGCAGAATTACCTCATGGGTTCCTTATGCAGACATCCTAAGCTAGCTGTTCTTCAGCGTGTCTCAGCATTTCCGATTAGAACTATACTCTTGAAGGCGCTATTCGAAATGCCGGCCAATTTCCTCACGTGTACTAACTGGGGAGACTATAAATGCTGGAGAAAGAAATTAAATATTCCAGGACACTTTGGCGACTGAAGTGCTGAAAGGCGAAAGCCTGAGTGTTGCGCCAAACTTGCGCCTGTCCTCAGGTGCAAGCAATTCGAGATCAGCTTGTTAGCGATGAGATCGCGCTCCTTGTATCTTCGTAGTTGTTCTATTTTTACTGTTGTGTGGTTGATTATACCGGGTGCGCGGCTATAATCAGGAAGTAATAGTTATGCAAATGTCTCTAATCAGTAATTATTGATTATTAGCAATTAATAGATAGTTATATAGCTATTAACTAGTAATTGATTATTAGTAAACATATGGTCATACAAGGCACGCATTCGAGCATAGTATGGTGGTGGCGGCATAGTTATTAATTACGCATCTGTCACTAAATAGTAATTGGTAATGAATTATTAATTCTTCAGTAGTTATTTTAGTCACCGATTAGTTATTTATTCAGTCAATAATTAATTAGTAATTAATTAGTGATCACTGATTGGCAATGGCCATATAAGGCACGCATTCGCGCATACTGTGGTGGGGCTTTTTACTGGGTGCGCGGCATTACGTAGTAAACTAATAAATATGCAACTGTTACTAATTGGTAATTATTATTTGTTTAGTCATCAGTTAGTAATCAGTATTATTACTTAATTAGTCATAAGTTCTAAATGAGTAATTAGTAATCAGTAATTCTTAGTATTTATTCAGTAATTAATTAGTAATATACCATTGATTGGCATATGGTCAATAAGGCACGCATTCGCGCATACTGTTGGAGTGCTCTGTGATTGGTCGAGACCTCCATGACGTCATTCCGTCTCGACCAATCAGAGCCACCGCAAAAGCGTGACACTTTTGCTGAAGACACGATGAGGCAATAAAGGCTGTCGCCTTAATAACTACCACTAAACACTGTCAGTTTTCCTTGTCCACAAGGCTGCTTCTGAGCACTGCATTACTTCGAACTGTATCACCATCCAAGGGTGCGGGCGGCCGCTTTTCGATGGAGGCGAAAAGCAAGGCGCCCGTGTGCTGTGTGATGTCGGTGCATATTAAAGAACCTCAGGTGGTCGAAATTCCCGAAGTCCTCCACTACGGCGTCTCTCATAGCCTGAGTCGCTTTGGGACGTTACACTCCACCAACCAAACCAAACCATTCATACCTGAGTTGTACGCATTGACGTATGGTTATGCGTTCGGAATGCAAAACAGTATTCAACACATCTGATTAAACAATGGTGACCGATTGTCAAGTGAAGGGACACAACAGACAGTTGAACAAGAAGTTGACATTTTATTTGAACGTCAAAATTGTCCACACGGCACGCCTCTATGTTATTAAATTTGAGGCAAAAGTACACAAACAAAATTGTAAATAATAGTTTTCTGTATTTTTCATTACTCCGTAAAGCTTAAACAGTGACTTAGGCCCAGAAGCTGCATTTGTGGCTGGCGTTCATCGGCGTCCCTTCTCGGCACTTGAACGACTCTGCAAACTCGGGGAAGTTCATCAGCGGCACGTTCACCCTGCATGCGAAGGATTAGAATTTTTATAGTTGTTTCTCTGTCTATATTACGCACACAAATTAACACGAGAGTAAAGGCCAGCAGGCAAATGTAACGTCGTATGGCGTTCTATTGTTCTAAGAGCAACTTATTTTGCTAATTCATCGAGAGATGGAAGGGGTCACAAAATAGCCTCAATCATTAGAGTCAGTTTTGGTTTCCGGGATGCACGAAAAATAGACTTTCGTTATAGATGTCAAATGGTCAAGATGACGATAAAATAAAGTAATATTGAGAGGACTTCCCACGCAATTTGAGCAAAATATCAAAAATACTTCCGTAACGAAGTGAATTGATGCATTATGTGAGAGTAGACAGAGTAACTCGTCAGTCATTTTTTTACTTTTCTCAACTGAATAATTAATTTTCATTGCTTTATTAACATTTTAAAGATTGGCTGTAGACTCAAAATTTGACGCGGAACGCTGTAGAGCATCTTGAGAAACCTCTTTAGTTGTTTGTTACGCTGTATATATTCCGCAGCGTCTTCTACCACATTCAAAGAATGCCCCGCGTAATACGAAAAAAAAAAAAAAAAAAAAAAAAAAAAAAACCTGGCATAGACGCTTATGCAGTTCTGGGTGGAATAATATAGCGATTTCAAACTCTCTTCCATTCCCTCGGCGATGACGTCAAAATTGCGCATGAGGTGACGACTACGTGAACTTACTGATGACGTCCTGCAACGCAACCTTATTTTGCACAGATTCAAAACTTAACTGGCCAATGGTAGAGTTGGCGACGGAATGGAATCGTTTCCGGGTGGAATAGAATCGTTATAATATTCCACCCCTGTTGTGCTGCTCTAAAGTATTTGATGGATGAACAAGGTTGGCCGCAGAGTGGCTGTCTAGACGGCAAGAGTTAGCTTTACTGTTTGTAGGCGTTTGGGTCTAAAATGAATGAATTATGAAGGCGGTAATGCGCGTTACGGTTGAGGCGCTACCTAATCAATATTGTATCGAAGTCTGGTCAGGATAACAGGAAAACAACAGTTTCTTTTTAAGCTTCAAGGAGGACCTCTCGGCCAGGAGAATTTTTCCACGTTATGAAATAAAGCCCGACTGCCCAGACGCCCGGAATAAACATGACGCCCTGTCGCTTCCCTTTGGCAATCACTCTGCAGCCGACCTCTGCAGCTCAACAGCAGCCTGCAACCACCCCTTCACTCGACTTTCTCTTTTTTCCAGAATTTGCAGCATTTCTTTCGAATGCGGAAAAAAGGTCTGTGTAAGTCATACCGTGCAGGAAACGATGAGTGGGTCAATTCGACTTCCGCGGACTACTTGCTGACACGTCTATGCTTCTAGTCTAAGGGAAAGTATAATTATGATCGCATTTGTTAGCTCCCGTCATGGTGTGGTTTAGCAGACGATGCCGACGGTTATCAGTCACCACGATTCAGTTCTTTCGCAGTGACGCCGTGCGCATGTTATACCTTGATGTACGTGCGATAATAAAGGCAGATAACAGAGATGAAAGTCAATATATATTTTTTACTGATTTGCTATATTTCACTTATATTTGCACAGAACCATACTGAAGTCTGAACACTGCACGTGCTGCCAGAAAATGCAAGAATAAAAAATGAAATAGAGTAGGTGTGGAATCATGAACATTTCATTAAAATTATGTCGGCCTTGAAATATTCTGCTTAGCGCGCTACGCCACCTCGTTAAATTATTATTCCTCCGCTTTCTGTACAGTGACGGCATGTGCGGCGGGTAGTGGCTCTATACCAACAGCTGCACCATTAATGTCAGAAAGTCTGGAAGCTTTCGTCAGTAATATGAGATCGTCAAGGTGTTTGTCTACAGTTCATGTGACTTCTCCCTCAAGCGCCAAAACGTCGTCTCCGACGCGTAAAACGCTAACCCCTGTCTTCGTTTCCCAAAGGAGCACGATCACTCTACGACAATCGAATAGGGACATTCACACAGATGGGAGATTGGCGCGCGTACTTTTAGCTCCTATATAAGTCTTGCTTATTAATACGAAAGACAAAAAAAAAAAATCAAAGAGCGCTTCTCGAAGAGCATTTTGAACAAATACCCTCAAAATGTCTTCAGAAGTTTTAGAATTAATTTCTGTAAAGTAGGGTTGAATATCTTCCGAGCTGTCCATTTTAGGATTGTTTCATATATATATATATATATATATATATATATATATATATATATATATATATATATATATTGTACTGTGATAGTCAGCACTTCAGCCATCGACATGCACCAGTGCGTTGTGCGACGAAGACAAAGAAGAAGTACGCTGGGCTCGCCGTTGCAAGGTCCTCTCCTCACAGCTCTCCATCTGATCGTCAATAAACACCCCATTACAATATATATATATATATATATATATATATATATATATATATATATATATATATATATATATATATATATATATATATATATATATATATATATATATATATATATATATATATATATATATATATATATATATATATATATATATATATATATTCCCACGCCCAAAATCACTGAAGCAGCTACGAAGTTTCATCGGCCTGTGCTCCTACTTTCGCCGCTTCATCTTAAATTTCGCATCTATTATTGCTCCTCTCCAGCAGCTCCGACCTCTCCGCATGGACACCTGCTTGTGATGACGCCTTCAACACTTTACGCCGTCTCTTGGTTTCGCCTCCCATCCTCCGCCACTTCGACCCGAATGCGCCAACTGAGATTCACACTGACGCTAGCGGTATTGGGATAGGCGCCGTTCTCACCCAAAGCAAACCTGGTATCCGAGACTATGTGGTGGCGTACGCAAGCCGCACCTTGACCAAGGCAGAGTCCAATTATTCTGTTACGGAAAGAGAATGCTTGGCCATTATTTGGGCCATCGGCAAATTCCGTCCGTATGTCTATGGCCGACCATTTTATGTGGTCACTGATCATCACGCTCTGTGCTGGCTGGCGTCCCTCAAGGACCCGTCCGACCGCCTTGCTCGCTGGGCTCTTCGCCTCCAAGAGTATGACATTCGTGTCATATATCGCTCAGGCCTCAAGCATACTGACGCGGACGCTCTTTCGCGCTCACCGCTGCCTCCCTCTTCGTTGTCTGATGAGATCTGCGCCTACGATTTGTCTTCGCTTGCCACTATCGACATGGCCACGGAACAGCGGCGCGACCCGTGGATATCTACACTTCTGGACTTTCTTTCAAGTCACTCTCCAGGTCGTTTGTCTAGGGCACTTGCCCGCCAAGCTTACCATTTTTCAATTCGTGACGGGCTGCTCTATCGCCGCAATTATCTTCACGACGGAAGGAAGTGGCTTTTAGTCATCCCCCGTCATCTCCGCCCCGAAATTTGTGCTGCTTTCCATACTGATCCCCAGTGCGCCCACGGCGGAGTGTTGAAAACCTACACGCGCTTGCGTCTACGCTTCTTCTGGAGTGGAATGTACCGCTTTGTCCGCCATTTTGTCCGTTCTTGCCAGTCTTGCCAACGCCGAAAAACTCCTCTCAAGTCTCCTGCTTCGTTGCAGCCGTTGCCCTGTCCTGCCCGTCCGTTTGATCGTGTCGGCATAGATCTATATGGTCCCCTTCCTACAACTTCAGCTGGCAACCGCTGGATTATCGCGGCAGTGGATCATCTGACCCGCTACACTGAGACATCATCATTGCCCTCTGCTCCCGCACGCGACGTGGCTGCCTTTATTCTGAAAAGCCTGGTTCTTCGCCATGGTGCCCCTCGCGAACTGCTCAGTGACCGCGGACGCGTTTTCTTATCAGACGCTCTTGAGGCTCTCCTGAAAGAATGCCGCATCATACACCGCACCGCTACCTCGTACCACCCTCAGACGAATGGACTGACCGAACGTTTCAACCGCACTCTCGGTGACATGCTGGCTATGTACGTGAACACCGACCATACCAATTGGGACCAAGTTCTACCGTTTGTTACTTACGCATATAACACCGCGGCACAGACCACTACTGGATTCTCTCCATTCTTTCTCCTTTACGGGCGCGAGCCACCCTGTACTATGGACACACTTTTTCCCTACCGCCCTGACGTTTCCGAATCTTCCCCGCTATCCGATGCCGTCACGTACGCAGAAGAATGCCGTCAACTCGCCCGCTCTCTCACAACAGAAAATCAGTGGCAACAAAAATGCCTCCGTGATACCGGCGAAGCTTCGTCATATCTCCCGAACTCTCTGGTGTGGCTCTGGGTGCCCTCCACAACCCCTGGTCTTTCAAAGAAATTTCTTGCTCGCTACCACGGGCCATATAGGGTCCTCCAGCAAACATCTGCAGTCAACTACGTAGTTGAGCCCGTCACGCCATCTGCGGACTTGCGTCGCCGTGGTCGTGAAACAGTTCACGTGAACCGATTGAAGCCGTTCTATGACCCCGCTGTGCTTTCCGCGCCATAAGTCGCCAGGATGGCTCCTTTTTTTTTTACCCGGGGGGAAAATGTACTGTGATAGTCAGCACTTCAGCCATCGACATGCACCAGTGCGTTGTGCGACGAAGACAAAGAAGAAGTACACTGGGCTCGCCGTTGCAAGGTCCTCTCCTCACAGCTCTCCATCTGACCGTCAATAAACGCCCCATTACAATATATATAATACATATTATTATATGTATATATTACACAGATCGAATTTATGCCACAGTCATGTGGGAAAAGTTATGCAACACCAAGCTTAAGCGGTTAGCTTTCGATTGAAATGTTAAGATAATTGTGAAAACTAATATTTTTTGACAAGGAAAGAGTGATTTGCCATTGACTGTGCATTACTTTCCCGCATAGCTGTTTCATTCTAGGTAGAATAATATTACTTTCAACAACCACCTGTATGGCCGAGTGATTTAAATTATTGAGCTTGTACACAGCGCTTACAGAGGGCAGGGGTAAGAGGCCGTATACACTAACGCTTACAGCAAACATACCTTAATTGATAATTTCTAAAACATATTCTGTTGTGAAGGTAGGGGGAGAATAAAGGGAGCAAATTAAAACAATACATATCTTAAATTGCAACACTGCAACACGGAAGTTACAGGATCTCTTACACATGCTGTCCCGCTCGCCGTCGATCAAAAATCCAAAACTTTCAGAAGTCCTTCTCTACCCAAAAAATAGGCCTACGGAAGACGGAGGCAGAGCAAGCTGTCTTAAGGGACGTTTCTTGAAAGTATTTTCATTCATGAGACGTTTACTTCACCTTGCCAGCGGACGATCTACAAGGTGGTTAGGAGAAAGATAATAGTTTCTAAATATGTCAACTCGGAAATTGAATCATAATCTTTCCAGAAGCAAGCTGTTAGTCGCGACGGGTGTCTGACCGTAAATACGAAGCTAATTAAGTTAAATTCGAGGAAGAGCGTTAAGAATAAAGAGCATTGCGATTAGCGTTAGGGGGGGGGGGGGGGGGTTCAGAACCATGTACACGATAATATCACGCAAGCTTTCAAATTATAGACGTCGTTCTCTACAGCTCAACCGTGAGAAAAAATCCGGCGCTGTCTTCCACGCTGTTTTCCGCGCTGAACGGAAATTGAACGCATGAGGTGTGCGGGCTAAGCACTCAACACAGCTTGTTCCGATGACGTTTTGCAATAGGCTACCGTGCCAAATTTCCCTTGCCTTGGCTACTGTAACAGTCCGAGCACGTTACTTCGCATGGTGCCTTTAATAGTGTAACTGAACAGGTTATTCGAATTAGGGTTAGCAGTCAAAATAAATTTCCATCCCCTTTCTATGGCTCTGAACACCGGATTCAGTTTAACTAGCAGAAAATTAGTGGATTCAGCTGACCACCTAATCCCGTGCAGTCCGGAAGATGCAATTTATGATATTGAACAGCTTCTTTGCTCAGCGGTTTGACGCATAACATTGCATGAAGTAGCAAGCGTTGGTTTATCAAGATATACAGGGAGATGAGGAGTCAGAAAAGGTGCCTCAAGCGCTTAATTTTCTCAGCGGAATGAAAGCTGGACTGACGAGAGAGTTGATAACAACAGCTAGAACATTTTTTTAAATTTATAAAGAGCACACAGGAGATTAAGGAGCTTCCCTCGGTTGTCATTTAGGATTCGTGTGATCAGTTCTTGCCCGTCCTCTTTGTGAACGCCGTCAATCAAAGAACGATTATGTCCGAATTCGGATATCGCATTAAGGGGGTGTTCTTACTGTTTTCCGCAGAGAAATACGTAGAGGTACCAAGGCATGTGCGCATTTACTCACTTCTCTTCTATAGCCTTGAAGCTGCCATTTGTAGCCTGGCCGGGCCGTACGCAGTAGCCCTGCAATAAATTGACCAATAATGACGAGTTGTCATTGCTTTTGTGCAGATCACAGAGCCACATGGCGGCACGAATATTTTCTATTGATGTTCTTGCCCTACATTTGCAAACACGTGCTTTTGTTAGCTTTTGTTGTCCAGAAACTTTCTTCATGTTGAAGAGCAGACGAAACCATTTTTGAAACTTTTTAGTTACGTTGCAGACATGTCTCTGCATTTGACAAAGTGACTAGACCACTTCAATGGCCTTGTTTTTCTAGAGCCACGAGTGTTGCTGCCGCATAAAAATCAGCTAACAAAAGTATACAAAAATTCACATGCCTCTTTGCTTCCACCCTTACATTGCTATAGGCTGCTGAAAAACGCAGACAGAAATCCGATGCAATAAATACTCTGCTCGCCGAAGAACATACTGCAATTTCGTTTTGTGTTTACTGGCATTATTTAATGCCCACTGCCGAAACCTATGAATAAAATGAACACTAGCCTCAATGGACCATATCATAAAAGCAGGACAGTACACAGCGTGCTGTCGTTATAGCAATCCTCCTCCTCATCATCATCCGTCCATCCTCCATCCATTCATCCTCCTCCTCATCATCATCCAGGTGAAGTCCTCTCCGATTTCACTCCTGTTAATCTGATACTGTGCAAGTTACATTCATTTACCCCAGAAAACTCAGTAATTTTGTACGCACAACTAACATTCTGCCACCCGTTCTGGAGCCTTGGAATACAGTCAGTAGTGCTAAGTGACCATTGCTTATCTAGCCTTCTAATTACATTCCATGGACATGCCATTTATTCGTTATTTCGAATACAATCACAGTAACTGGCGCTTGTTAACTAATCTACTTTGCACGCTTGTTTTCTCTTACGCTACTCCTATTCTTTTCGTATGACATATCATATGAGAATATATATTATCTTGCACTACGAATTATTCGGATGTGGTTTTCCATGATGACGTGCTTTTTTAAAGAGGGAGCGTTCCGTCAGTTATACAAAGGGACGCCTGAATTTAATCCAAGTCCTTATCCTTTCCAGTAAATGCTGTTTTGTTTCCTGCTTGTGTGTCTGAATCTGCCGTCATAATCTCGTTGATTTTCATCTAGATTGACCTATATGTTTTCGCGTGTATCTGGGAGATGGTAGTGCATAGCGCACGATGGCTCCACCGCAGAGGTGTCGCAAATGTTGAAAATTCGTTTCTAGGCTCGCGAAAAAATGGCAGCTTTAACGTGGCTGAAGATAACATAACATGCGAATGAACTCGTGTGTCATATTTCAGCCTCGTGGACAATGGGTGCACTTTAAGCTGCCGCTGTTTTCTTTCCAATAACTACCAGATGCAAGCTCATGAGGAGAACCTTGACGTGTGTTGCCCATGCCTCCACGAGCGTTACAGGCGGAAAGCCCCGCGTTAACCACGCCGCATGAACATGCTTGCGTGGCCTAAGGACAGTGTCTCTAGGAGTGGAGTTCAAGTTCGTAGAAGGGTGGATTGCCATCTTATTGTGGGCTTTGGTCTTCGGCGCTGGAGCTCACACATTCAGCGTGCAACATAAGAGAGTTTCGCAAGCGTCTCCCGAGGGAACTGGATTGAGGACAGCGCCTTCGTACACCACATAACATAAGTGCTTCGCTAAGCAATATAGTGTGTCATCTATGGCTCGGTATGTACGGTACGTTGTGCTCTGCCATCATCGTCGTATTTACCAACCGATAAGATTCTCAGTTCGTGGCCACTGCAATCGAGCCCCCTCGGTGCCTATGAGGGATTTTTTTTTCATGAGAGCAACCGGCTTAACGGGCAACTCCGGAGGTTTTTTGGCATTCGAATATTCTAATAAAATTTTTACTGTAGGTTCTCCTCTCCGTCCTAACGCCTTCTACAAAATTTGGATGCCGTACGATCATCCGTTCGCGCACAACACGACTTTAAAATATGCCGTTTTCATGGCTTAAGTTGAGCCTATTTCTGCGGGCAACACTGAGTTTCTGACGTCACAAACAGTATACTGGCGTTACTGTCCACTTCCCGCGTGATTATGAAATTGCGAGGCCTATATTGAACTACATCAGACATTTTATGCAGTGCGTCATGATTCCCATACTTTATTTTCATCATCCGATGCACGTACGTGTGTTTTTGTGATACTGAGTGTGACGTCACCATTTCGTCAAATGTGACGCCGTTTCTGGCCGTGAAAACAGTTTCGGTTTCGACTTGCTGTTTTTCCTTTTTAAAAATACTTCTAATTGGAATTTAGAAAAACGTTTTTTTGTGTTGGAGTCAGGACGCGCCGAGAAATGTAATTAAACCAAAAACACAAAATGATGTAAAAACCACTGGAGTTGCCCTTTAAGTTACAAATTGTAAGTCTTCTCGTTTCCGTTTTATAATCCCATCATGCCTCTTACCCAGTGCAGCGTAGCCAGCCGGAACACATTTTAGATTAACATACCTGCTTCCTGGCCTCTTGTTTATCTACCTATCCCGAGTACGCGCTGCCAACTCGAGACAATGTTGTGACGCAGAGCTTCCGTAAGCCAATTATGTCTCGTAAAGTAGCACTTTCAGGTTAAAAACAGATACTAAGCCTTAAGCTTTGACATAAATAGTGGCATTGCGTTTCTAGCTCAGCCGTAAGCTCGCACCACTGCCTGCTTTACTGCGCCTCTTATGAGAAGCTGAATTTGCAACAGGAGGGGTGAATGTACGATGTCCATGGCGAAGCTATAGCAGCTGGAAGCAAGTGGCAACGTGACATACGCTTTTGGCTACCACAGCAAAGTCTAGCGCTTCCTGTACACCTTCGGGCGGCGTGCCTGCCATGTTGCAGCTGACATGCTCTCAAACACGCGATGTGTTCTTTCAAAAGAGTACCTTAAACTGAAAATGAGACAGATGAATGTCTTTGCTTTTCGATATTCTCTAGTGAGGCACGCCAACGTTGGTGCGCTTAGAAATTATGTAACTGAAATTTAAAATGGGAGTTATTAATCAATGAGGCATATTAAGCAAAAGCGTCATCAGGCGCTGTGCGGTGAGTAACTGTTTCAGAACTTACAGCAATTGCAAAAGCCTTGTCAATCTCCCATAGAATGTATGGTTCACAATTACAGGATTTGCCTTGCTGTGAGTTCGAGATTTCTTTTATAATTGCCATTGACGTCGCGCAGTAATAGCTGAACGTACCTGAGCTACGTCATAGAAATCTTAGCGAAATATAAAGGGCCTGACTCACTAAGAAGGCGCACTGCACATGGTGTGAAGCGTATTTAATATCCATTTCCTAATGGGAAACTAAGTGTAGAAAATTTACCTAGCAGGTGCGAGGTATTACTTTTCATGAATGCTATTGTTGGATGCGCCTCACCTGAGCGTAATACACGAAAAAAAGTTGATGAGCAATGGCTGTAGGTAGACCCGCGGAGCGGTAGTTCTTGTGCAGGTGCTGCTTGCTAAACAACCATTCTTGAAAAGCCTGCAATTCAGTAGAAAATATATGCGAGAATTACAGTAATGTTCTTAAAGATACCCCCAACGCTTTATTTTATTTCCGGGACTTCCAAGTGGGCCTTCACAAATCGAAAATAATCGACTTCAATTCATCCATTATAGAACACAACGTTGCATACGGAATCAGCTATAGGACAAAACCACAATAGTCGTGATGAGTATAACGATTTGCGCATGTTATCACTGCGTTCTCTGCTAATTACATTTAGAGTACAGGACAATGAAGAAAAATAGATTTTATTGTGACCTTCAAGGGGCACCAGTGATAAATATTGGGCCACATGAACGTTTTCAGAGTGGTACATATTTGAAAACGTAAAATGCTGCAACACCAACCTTGTAAGAAACGACAACATCGGAGCTGTCTTCCACTATCCGGTAAAGTGACTCCCCCTAAAATTTATTACAACAAATGAAATGCAAACAATTATATTGGTTATATAGTTCTGCCCACATGTGTATCACCACTTCAAGCAGGAAAATGTACAGCACCTCAATCTTTTCCGAGTAATGCGACGCCAAACAATGCGCTGTATAATTGAAGCTTGACGCTGTATGATCCGTCCAGACGTTTTCAGCGGGCCTATAAACATTGTCTGCAAAACGAAAGATATTTTATCGGTCAATATAGAGGGAACATTTAAAAAGATATCCAGCTGACATCTCTGAAGGATAGGTATACCACATAATACCGGCACTATACGCAATTCATTGGGTCCTCGCATGTATTCTTGGGAGATAAGGCATTTAACCTTTCGCAGTTATGACATTTAGGCCAGAATCTTTTGCCTTCGCACGAAGGTTGTGCTCCTCCTGTATACATAAGGCGCCATCTGTTGGCGCGCGAGTGCCTATGGGCTGCGGGTCACAAGCGCGTCGCTCATAGAACGCGTATTTTTGTTAGAGTGATCCACCATTAATATACGTGGGCGTACACGGCGCATAAATATTCGCAATTTCTCTATACTAGATAGCAATACAGTGCTATTCGATACGCATTTCTCGCTGTGGCTATTATATATGATGGTAGTCGAACAGGCATGGAGGTTTAGAACTGGAAGTCAACATCGTTGAACTGGTTGATTCTGCGTGTTTGACGTGTTATAAATGCATGTTTGGGAGTTTTTCGTCCCCGTCGTGCCCGCTTTGTGCACAAAATTGTGCCCTTATCGATATGTCTCGATGGTGTAATGATATGCAAAACGTAACCGAAAGATTGCGCGTCATATTGATGTTTTAGTGCGAAATACGTACTCTGCGGCTTCTGTGGTTCGTGTTCGACATTCATGGGCTGAGCTTCCTATCGATCACTATAAGTACACACCGTGGATGGCCGCTGGCAGTTGAAGTTGCTATGAGAGGGAAGTAAGCGTAGCCAACGGCCGACCGTAATGAATTTGATACCTATACGAGTCGGAAAACATAACATAATGTCATCATATTTTGCAACGTTGGCCCAAACGGCTTGCTGCGCGACGTCCCCCCACACGCCAGTAGCTCCCAAATAAAATGTACTTTTTTTCTGAATGCAGGTTATGTGAAAGCTGCCTCTCTTCCTAACACCTAATTAAAATTCAATAGAGCTAAGTAAAACTCTGTTGCACACCACCACCGAGGCTCAGTGGTTATTATCCTGCAAAAATTCTTTTGATCCCGAACACGAGGGCTTAATCCCCGTCACGGTGGCCGCTTTTCAATCGAGGCAGAACACAAGGTGGTCGTGATCTGTGTGCTGTCAGTGCCCTATGTCGGACCTCCAGTACGGCATCCCTCACAGCCGGTATCGGTTCGCAATTTTAAGCTCCGTATAAAATCCCACATTGCCCTTTTACGGCCTAGCTATAATTCCCTCAGTTATCGTTTGCTTGGCATGTACGGTTGTATGCGTTCACAGTGTGAAAAAAACACATGGAGGCACTGTGACTCGGGTGACATGCAGGTGCTATCCTTTGTTGGTGGCTAAATCTGTCAAGCACTGAAAAAAAAAAATTGAACCATGTTTTGTTAATATATAGAACGCCGCAAAACTGTTTTTCGGCTTGCCTTCCATCGGAGCTGATATAGAATAATTTTTGTATGTTACTGATGTACCTCACACAGGCAAGCACTCAGCGTGATAAATATGCAGTTTTATATGACTTGTAGGAAAGGCTGAATAACCTAATTCAATTGGGACTCTATACGGGTCCCACACGTAAAGCTTGCTATAGTCCAAAAATACCTTTCCCTGCATCTAAGCATGCTAATGCGGCACTATTCGCGAGAACGCTTGCTAAATGTCAACCCAATTAAGAATCAAAGACATTCTTATGCCTAATACACCGCGTTCATGTGTGAGTTAACGCGAAAAACTTGTGAGAAAGACAATCGTGCTGTGGAAATATATTGGCAATCCTTAGCACGCCGTAGAGCAGTAAATCGGGGCTATCATTTAGGCGCAGCAGCGGAGCAACTGAAGTACGAAAGCCCAGTTGGCAGAAAATAGCCGTGCGCAAGAAAGGCCCTGGAAAGTGGTTTATACGTTAGCTGCACTGCATCGTGAAACCTCCGCGTGCAAGCACAACCGAGTTATGATGTTCCCAGTATCTTCACAAAACCTTGACTTTTAACTACGCAATGCATCTGTTAGTGCACCGTTGATCTGAACTCGGCATCAACAGCCGTTCACATAGCACTTCAGGGCGCATTTCTATAATGCAGTTACAGATTATTATTGCGAAAGCAATACTACTCGCACTTTCAAGCCTTCGCGTGATCCGGCCGCAGTTACGTCTTACCAACGTGACGATATGACGTCACACCCCACGCGACACGCGGCTGGCAGGAGCTGCCAAATTGGGTCTGTCGTTTCACATGGGATGGTTATGTCAGAATCAGCCTGCTAGGACCCTGACATTCACGTTACCCCTATAGGCCACTAAGGCACGTTCATATGGGTTGGTTAAAGCGGGACTTTATATGTGGGCTGAGGAAGAAGAAAACGAGAAGAAGAAGAACGCTCGGTCACCCGCAGCTATTGCTTTCGCTCAATATTTGGTTCAGCAGCGTTGAACCCTTGTAATTTTTTCTTAGAGACAAACATAAAATTGCAGCTTAGAGAAAATAAGGCGAAATCGTTTATTGAAATGCACTTCTGGTTATTGCTAACCAAGTCGAGCCCGAATACAACTGAACATTCTACTGATAGCTTGCTTATGTGTTCGCGGTCAGGCGATAGATCAGTAATGCATACTATTAGTGGCAGTGTGACAAAAGTGTGGCACGCACATGAAGTGGCCGCATGCAAGTGGCAAACCGATGCTGGTACCGCTTAGTGCAGTTTAGTAAGGCAAAGTTCATTAGAAAAAATATAGTCAAGAAGGAAAGCGCCAGAAGGGGGCATTCGTGGGATTTGTTCCTTGCTGTTCGAGATATCTAAAATAAATAGCATCCAATGAACTAGCGTTGTCCGTGCATATACATATTATAGGCGTGAGTGATGCACAGGGAATAAAACGCTCACTTGAGAAAGTCGCTTGCAGCAAACAACCTGCTATTCGTGGTCCGACTTTCGACATGAGAAAAAACCTGCAATGACACGCGTAGATAGAGATTTCAAGTTTATAGAAAAGAAATAAAAGATAGTAGCAACCACAAACAAAAAAGGTCATGAATAGCGCTTGCTATGCTTGCCAACCATAGCGATTGACAGCTTAACATATGATTCAAGCCTAGCATAAAAACAAAAGTTTGATGCTAACTTAAAGGCACATTTTTCGCGCTTTATCAATATGGATGTGAAGATGCATCTCAAGTGCACGAATTGCAAGCTGTGGATGCCACGGGTGTTCAGAACTTCAGATACAAAGAGTGGACTGTTATTTCCAGCATGAGGGCAAAATGTTAGCCTAGTAGCGCACACCGAATTAAGAGCCCGGGAAAATAGTGAGCGTGGCATGCGCTTGCCTGAGTAGGCGGGCGAGCAAAGAGAAATGAGCTTCTCTTCGCAAAAACCCAGCTTATTGTTTCTTTCGATGATTTTTCGAAGAATTTCATTGGTGAAGTGTGGGTGCACTCCTGTTTATCAATACTACAGATGTAATCACATTTCATTCTAGGAAGAAGCTTTCGGGCTATTTGGTACTGCGTAAATCGAGGACAGCGTTAAAAGCAATACGAAATCAGCGAGTTAAAGACGAACACATGGTCTGAGAAACAAGCGCAGCGCCTGCGTCTGTCCTTCTATTTGCTTCCTCTATGGCTTTAGCTTGTTTATAGTGACATTCCTCAGGTAGGCACTTGCACGTATTTACACAAAATAATGGTCAAGTACACACCTCTCTTTTGCTGTCGTTGGGGCGGAGAAGTTGAGCAAGGCCACCGGAATTACTGCCCGGTTCGAGGGAACGAAAGAGAAACGTTGAACATGAGCATGAAGGCATCGATGTTAATTATGTCAATTTCTACACTTTTTGCTTTTGTAATGGCGGCAATAAACTTGGAGCAAATAACGCCCGAAATCTGCGTAGAATGTTAACCTAGGTTATGAAACTTAGAATGGGAACGCATTAGGATCTTAATTTTGCTAGTGAAATGCCAATTGCCTTTCTTTTCAGATAAAGAGAACAATAATCTGGGGTCTTCGAATTTCCCGAATCTAAAAGCACGAGCGAAAAAACGATACGCAAAACGGTGCAAGGCAAAGTGAACTCAATAACCGTTTTAAACTGTCTACCAGTTGCAGCGACCGTGTCTAAGTATAGATATATGCTTAACATAAACCGATAGCGAATAATGTTTGAACATGAGGCACTTTCGGAGAGAGCGTGTGCGTCTAGCTTCGTGCACACGAGTTACAAGCAACTGGCAATGCTTGACCTTATGCACTGACCAAGAGTACTTGAACATTGTTTCTCTAGATTATACAAATCATAAGGTATGACGTTATATAGAGAGACAGACGGAAGATCGATGAGTGTTTCGCCTCTAATACATGAAATCGAAGTCTAAGATAGCTAGCGCTGGCTTCTCGATATAGAAACCTATTATTAGCATAATCATACAGATTTTAAGGGGAGCAGCCGAGAATTGGGGAGTCGATGTGCTGTACCACAGAAGTCTTCTGATATCTTCCATTTTTTCATTTTGTCAGAGATGAAAAAACATTAAAATCGTTTAGTTTAACGCACCGAAGCTTCACACTGATTTGAACACTTTTGTAGAGGAGGAATATGGATCAATTACACTACTTGGGGTACCCTAATCTTCGCCGCTTCTTATAGGATCTGGATGCTATTATATTTTGTCAAGGCTGTGTTCGAGCCGTTGATCTTACAAGAAAGCACAGAATGCCGAAGGCGTTGAGTTATATCACCAGATATCAACTTGAAGCTTTAGACTGCGTTAAACTTTGGCAAATATGCCATTCTCATCCATAAAGGCTATAGCTTGAAAAAATGCTGAATGAATATTTTACTCGACGCAGTTGGTGAACAGCGAGAACTGAAGAACAATAGTTTTGAGTATGTAGGGACGTAGTAAGGAGAATTTCTGTTGCAACAAAAGGGTTCGACACGGTTTCGACAAGCAATGCTAAAAGGTTGAAAATTTGACAGAGTGCGTAACAGCGGGCTTACCTATCGCGTTTTCTTCGGGATTGAACTGGCAGTTAGTGTCGAACAGGGAGAGCCCCCTCCTATGAAAACCGATCAGAAATCAGTGAGTCTTGTTAGTTTGTACTTGTGTACAAAATTATCCCAATTCTGTTCGGTCAGCTGCGGTTTTGTTCTATATTCTGCCTTTCACTTCCTCAAACGAGGCAATCCGCAATAAACAAGGGCTTTTTTCGTTAGACCAGCCCGTTGCTCAAAGTAGCCGTCAATATTCTAGCCTCTTTAAAAGTATTACTTTCGTCTGAATGGAAAGCCCATTCAGCTGCGCTCGTCCTTGCAAAGCCGTCCCCAAACCGTTTTGGACGACTATAGCTCGTCCTCGCTGAATAGGTTCTTCCCTTCAGCGTTTCGAACGAGCAGCTCTCGTTTGTGGCTTAGATGGCATTTTGCTCGACAGATGGCAGCACTGACCTGTTAACTTCGTTTTTGTCTACCACGTCGGTTATTAAGCTGCCATACGTCTTTTACGTATGGCAGCTTAATAACCGAAATCAGCACGAAAAAAATAAGCAGTTTTGTGAAAAATTTCGTTGATATAAAAAAACGTTATATATATATATATATATATATATATATATATATATATATATATATATATATATATATATATATATATATATATATATATATATATATAACGTACTTGGCCGCTTAAAAAATAATAGAGCGAAGGGTACGCTTCATTTAAAGAAACATTTTATTAGACTCGACGTTTCGATCGGAGACCGATCTTTCTCAAGAGTGAATCTTCTTGGATAGTGTTGCGGCTTTTTAAGCATTTGGACATAGACCACACCTGGGTAGGGAAACAAAACGTGGGAGACAGAGGAAAGAGACAGATACAGCAGGGAAGGATGATGTCCAGGTGTGCCATCGCAGGTGCATCGCAGGTGCTGGACAGGCCTGTCGAACTGCGCTGACACAGGTGCCTGGATGCATAGTCTCTGCTGCGAAAGAATGCGGGCTATTTTCACTCTTCCTGGCCACGACGGCCGAAGAGTGGGAGTAGGGGAAAAAAAATGAATAAATAAATAAAAAAAAGAAAAAAGGGGGGGGGGATGGAGGTGGATAAGGAAAGGCGTTAGCTTAAAAAAAAAAAGTGTCGGAAGCAAGCGAAAGAAAACAGAAAGGGGGGAGGGCGGTAGGAGGTAAGTGGCTCTGACAAGACCAGAACACACCAACACTTTGGTATTCAAAAAAGGTGATGACCTCAGACGACTTGGCCAGGTGTGCACATTTCCTGTGTTCGTGACATCGGAAGAGAGGACAGGACCCCGTGGTTTTCGTTTAAGCCCTGTTGTAGAGTATTAAATTTAAAAATGAAATATGATTCTCGTTGTTCGCGCTCACGAGTGTTTTTGAAGCCACTCTGTAATATTGTGACTTTAAGATTATCGAACTCATGTCCCTCCTTGCGAAGGTGCTTCGAAAGGGGGAGGTTGGGAAGGGTTTGAGCGTGCGAGCGGTGGTTATTAAATCTCAATCGGAAGGAATTATCTGTTTGGCCAATGTACTGCATACCACAGTCACCACACTCGAGCATGTAAACAACATTGCTAGAATCGCAATTTAAATCTTCTCGTATAAAATGTTTGAAATTTGAGTGGGTGCTTTTAGCTAGTGCTGTGGATTGCATGTGTTTACAGATTTGACATCGGCTTTTTCCGCAAGACGTGCAACCCAAAGGTCTCGGTTTATTGACAGTTGAGTGGACAACGTGGTTTTGTAAATTCTTTGGTCTTCTGTATGTTACCTGAGGAGCAGTCGAGAATATTTTGGAAAGTCGTTGACTTTGTTCTATGATATTGAAAAGTTTTTTAAGGATTTTGTTAATATTTGGGATATTGTCTGCGAAGGTTAGAATGAGATTACAGTGTTGTGGTGTTGGCTGTGATTCCGCAAGGGTGTGATGACGATTACTTATTTCAGCCTTTTTTATGGCATCTTCGATGATAGAGGGCGGGTAGTGTTGTTTCTCTAGTGTTGCTCGCATGCGATTAGCATTTTCTTGAAAATCTATGGATTTTGAGCAAATACGTTTGAATCTGATAGCTTGCGAGTATGGGATTGAAGTCTTGCAGTGGCGTGGATGGCAGCTTTTGAAGTGAAGGTATTGTTGTCTGTCTGTGGGTTTTTTGTAAACGCTAGTGATTAATGCGCCCCCTTCAACTCTAACCAGAACATCTAAGAAGTTGATTTTACTAGTTGAGTAGGTGTGTGTGAAAGAGATGCTAGGGTGTATGTTGTTGAATGAGGCGATAAACTTTACGAGTTCGTCCTCTGTTTCGGTCCAAATCATGAATATGTCATCCAGAAAGCGTTTGTAAAAAATTGGTTTGATTGCACATGAGGACAGAAAGTCGGACTCAATTTTGCTCATAAATATGTTTGCGTAATTTGGAGCCATTTTGGTGCCCATAGCTGTACCACTAGTTTGAAGATAGTATGAGTTGTTGAATTCAAAAGTGTTAAGTTTAAGGACCAGATTGGCTAGTGTCTCGATGGTACTTGGACTAGGAGAGTCTAAAATTTTATATTTCTCGTATGCTCCGATCATGGCCTGGATTCCGTCGTCATGTGGGATGTTAGTGTAAAGTGACACCACGTCAAGGGTGACTAGAAAAGCGCCATGAGGGAAGGTAATATTGGATAATTCTCTCAGGAAATGATTGGTGTCGCGTATGTAAGATGGATGTTTCGGAGGTATGTGTTTGATTAGGGAATCGATATAATCTGAAATTGGCTCTGTGAGTGTGCCGATACCGGAAACAATAGGTCGCCCTGGATAATTCTCTTTGTGTATTTTCGGGAGCATATAGAAGCGCCCCGCTGAGGCATTTTTTGGCGTCAGTGCCTTACTTACACGTAGGGGTAATTCACCTTCATCGGTTAGTTTAGTCAGAGTTTTTCCTATGATGCTCCGGTGTTCAGCGGTGGGGTTCGATGAGAGTTTCTTATAGAATTTTGGGTTATTGAGTTGACGGTTGCCCTCCTGAATGTAATTGTCTTTGTCTAAAATGACTATACCTCCACCTTTGTCGGCGGGTTTAATAACAATGTCAGTTCGTTTGCCGAGTGAGCCTAATGCATTACGTTCTTTCCTTGTGAGGTTAGGTGGGCCAGATCTGCGTGTCCCAAAGGCCTGAAGAATATCCCCTTGTACTGCTTTTATATACATGTCAAGATATTTTTCCCTACCAGGTTTGGGCGTCCACGGTTCCTGAGGTCGGGGGAAGTGCGGATTACTCGAGTTTGGTTTATCGAAAAAGTATTCACGTAGTCTAAGATTTCGAGAAAAGTTATCCAGATCTTTGAATAATTGAAATTCATTATACTTTCTATTACTTGGACAGAATTTTAGGCCGCGTGACAAAAGGGACTTTTCATCGGAGGTGAGTTGAGAGTTTGAGAGGTTAATCATAATTTCTGGAAGGTGTGGTTCCTCGGGTGTTTGGTCTAATGTGGTTAGGTGTTCGGTTACGGTTTTGAGGTTCTCGTTGGATGGGTGTATGTGGCTCCCTGGTTGTATTTCTTTTGTAGGGTCTATGTTTGCATCAACAATTATGTTATCCCGGGAGAACTTTTTAAGTTTCTTTGTCCAAATTTGCTCAATTTTGCAAGACTGGAAGACCTCAAGCTCGGTTGCCTCTGATGTTGAAAGCAACATGTTGTGACGCACCCGCCTCTCCTCGAAGTTTAATGATGCCAACGTTTGTTCGAAGTGCTCAATTGTTATTTTCAAAAGTTTAAAAGATGCCCCGAGTAGTTCTTTGGTCCATGCTAGTCGATGGGATTCCGAAAGGTTATTCATCGATGGGGTTAGAGATAGAGTAAGTCCTCTCGGTACAATTTCCGATTTCAGATATATTCGAAGGGATTTTACGTGGAGCTCGTGCCTGATTCTTTTGTCTATTATTTTTCTTAACTTTAAAAAATTTCGAGAGTGTATGTCAGAAGGAGAATTGGTGGGCGCGTGAGCCTGGTCGGCCTGTCAGTATTGCTTCAGCCGTTGGGCTGAGCCACAGCGTCGTCTGAGGTCATACCTTTGTTTTGGCGTGGTGGCTTCATCTCCGAAGCACTGCATGGTGACTGATGCTTGCTGGGATCCAAGTGCAGGCTCCATTGGTGCCGACATTGGAGCCATCCGTGGTCCCGGGGTTTTCGGCGTGGCAGCCGGCGACGTGTCGCCCTTCCCCATGGGCGTCGGCAGTAGGGACGGGCAGTTCGATGTAGAGCTTGGGTGCCGGAGTGTGGTGTCTCGTGCTGCAACACTTTGTTTCGGTGTAGCGGCGCTCTCTGGACGGTCGTTTTCAGTGGAAGGAGGCTGTTGGTGTCCCGTTGGGTCTCTTGGAGTGGGCGTGTTGACGTCATTTCCGATGTCCTGCATGGTGGATGAAGCTTGCTGGGATCCAAGTGTTGCAGCTGAGAGTGGATCCATCCGGGATCGGGGCCTCGTCGAAGTGGAGACCGGGGATGTACCGCCTTGCACAGCAGGCGTCGGTAGTAGGGACGGGCGGTTTGATGATGGGCAGGTGGGGTTATTCGGTGTGGGATTTCCTGTTGTTCTGGATGGTTTGGCGGCGGCTGGAGGCGCAGTGAAATGTGGTGATCTTGGAGTTGGCAGCAGAGCTTGGCGAAGGGGCGTTTTCGTGAGTGTAGTGTAGCCTGAACCACTTGGTGGTAGGTTATGCGTGGCACGGCGGCATTTCAACCCAGATGTCCGTCCTTGGTTGATCAGATGCTCTGCTTCCTCAATGGTTGGGAAATCCGGTGTTGCGGGTGGACCAGCGTCTTCACTGTTTTGGGATGGGACCTCAAAACAGATGTCCAAATGCTTAAAAAGCCGCAACACTATCCAAGAAGATTCACTCTTGAGAAAGATCGGTCTCCGATCGAAACGTCGAGTCTAATAAAATGTTTCTTTAAATGAAGCGTACCCTTCGCTCTCTCTCTCTCTCTATATATATATATATATATATATATATATATATATATATAACGTTATATTATATATATATATATAATACCTTGTTATATATAATACGAGTGGTTTACTAGCGTACTTATAACTACGCAATGTATAATCCACAATGAACCTCTGTAAACGTCGATGCAGCCCGGACACAAAAAAGGGGCAGTGGGATATGCACTGTGGTATGCATTCAGCTTTCTCCGCACCTCGCACGGAGTCATCTTCCGGTACCGTTAATATGTACAGAACGGGAATGGATTGCAATTAATAAAATAAAATTCAGGTTGAATCACCCTTCATGATACCACAAATGGTGCGCCAAAGCGCCACAGCACGGAGTGGATGTCAAAGATTTCTCCATGAAGTCATTAATTTAGTGCCGCATTGTATTCTTTAATCCTAGAATTACAAAATAATTTTAGGAATTATGTACAGTGCTTCATACGCGCACATATTTGCCGAAATTGCCCTATCTAATCATTATTTCGCCTATTGACAAGCTATGGTGTATTAAAGGTATTTAATTTTTCTGAAAGGAGGCGCTGGTACATGATGCTCAGGGTCTATTACAACATCAAAAATAATGACCTGGTATATTGCTGATTATCGAAGATTCAAGGCGTTCGAACATGGTGGCATGACAATGACACGCATATGATACGAAGGGCAAAAATATCAATTGCTCTTGTTTCTTCCTGCAGAATTACGTGATATGCTATGAGTATTGCAAGAACGGCATTTCGCTCGATATTTAAGAAAGCGAATTTGGCACATCACGTGTCTGATTCGCAGCAGGCCTCGGTAATAATATTAAGTGATTGCAATAGGTAACCATGCGGGAAAATTCTAATATTTAAACGGCAAAGTATAGATCACTGGGCAACTTATTTGTTGAGTTATTAAATATAGACTAGTGCACAAGGACATATTCTACAGCTTTTAAAAGAGACATTGTAAGTTTACTCATTGGCTGAGGCAATATAAATACAAATGTCCTAATAAAGCAGCCATATTTATTTTTAGAGAAAAGGAGAACGTGAGTCAATAACGTTACTTTGGGGTTTTCACTCCCTCTGGTTCAAACAGCATTTAAAACGGACATGTAGACTAACGCAATACAGAGGCCAGCTTTCCACACAACCAAGACAAGTCGAAGCGGTACAGCTTTCAGTGTCGCTATCTTACGAAAACAGGCCAAAATGACGCAAAGAAAAAGACGCCATAAAGAATTATTACTACTCTTCACGCAGTAATAAGCTGAAATGTGCTCTCATTGGTAAAAACTGTGCTTGTAAAAGGGACGCCTCACCTTTTTGCGATCATGGGCTGTCGCATGTCATCAGCCCACAATGTCGACATGTAGGCACTCACACCGAGAAAGTACTCGATCGGGTTGTTGTTCCATGGAATGATGGCCAGTATCTGGAATAGGTAATCCGACTTACTGCCACCGAAGTGCTCGGGTTCGCGATCCCGACCGCCGGCGGCTGCGTTTCTATGGAGGCGAAAGGAAGAGGTGTCCGTTTGCTGTGCGATGTCAGTACACGTTAAACATCTTCAGGTGGTCGAAATTACACCAAGCCCTTCACTGTGGCTCCCCTATTTCTCTTTCTGCGTTTCTTTCCGCCTTCTTCCGTTCCCGTACGGAGCGTGTGACAGAAAAAGTGGGACAGATACGGCGTGTTTCCCTTCCTGAGAACCAATTATTATTTTTATTATACTGTCACTAGCTGACCTTCTAGGCCTCCACATCGTAATTACAGCCCTATTGCAAAAACCAGTGCCACTGGGAGCCAGCGCCGCAGCGCCATACCTGATTATGGTCCCAGTATGACGCTGGACACTGGGCGCACTGGGACGCGGCATACTGGGACGCTCCGCGCTGGCGGCACTGTTCGCCCGGAAAAAAAAAAAAAACGTGGGAAAAAAAATTAAAAAGTAAAAAGTAACGAAACAAGTTGGGTACATAAAAAAATATAAAAAAAAGTAAACAAAAAGTTAAAAAAAAATTAGCGCACCAAGTGAGCCTCGAACTAAGTCCCTAGGAACCTACCAATCAGTAGCTCAGCATGCTAACCACTCGGCCACGCCGAGAACTGGAGCTTCTATAAACATTTTTGCATTTTATGTCATGACCCGCATTTATAAGGTTGGGACTTCATGTTTCGCAGTCTCTAGGCCATTGCTACCGCTCTAACAATAGCAACTTCTTGATCATTTTAGCTTGCTGTCTGCTCTCACGACTAGCAACTAATGTTCTGAGTGCCTATGCGCGCTATTTTCTGCACTGGAATCATTTTAACATGTGGAGTTTGACATCGCTGGCAAATTTACCAACGCCGGCTCTTGGCTGGTGCTCTGCTACCGTGGGCGTAATTTTCGCTGAACACGAAGCTTTAGTAGAAGACTTCAAGGAAAAACGTGCGACCAAGCTTCAATACCGGCAAGCGCCGCAGCGATGACCCTAATTGCGTGTAACTAAAACTTATTTGTATGTAAACATTGCGGGAAGCGTTGCGATGACCGAGGGCTCGGCTGCTTGATACGCAGAGTAAGAAGGAGCGCAAAAGCTTGAGAAACACGCCAAATATTATGTATTACAAGCGCTGTATGTTGTTGCTTTTTCTCTCATGGACCCATCGCTCGGTAAACTACTATCTTCCTCGTTTTAGTTTTTCTTTCTGCTGTTGATACTGGGCCCTGGTGCAGGCTACGCTCGCCTGCGATTGAGCCCACATTGAACATTTTGGCAGTAATCATTGTGTTAGAGTGCCCTTAGGATCAGCTGTGAAGTTGGTTATGCATGGTAGCCCACATTATTCAATTCCAGCTTTAGTAGTGCGTTAATCGTCAGTCTGTCATGAGATCGAGGCGCGGCGATCGTTGTCGCTCTCGAAACGCTCGAAACGACCTATCGAAACATGGAAACTCTAGAAAAAAGATACTGCCTTTGTTTTCTTACAAATGCGCAACGACTTCGCAGCAAAAAGCGCTTGCTTGAACCATATTTTTCATATGCCCCCCGATGGTCGATTGAAAGTACGCTGTTGCCCTGTTGGCCCCTGAGGGATGCTACTCCGGCTGACGCCGCAGGCCACACCGGCTATACTGGGGCACTGGGACCAGTGCGGCCCAGCGCACATACAGCGCTTCTCCCAGTGCATCGCGGATGCCAGCGACACACCCAGCGTCAAAAGTCTAATCCCAGCGCTTTTCTCCCATCGCACCAGTGCAGCCAGTGTCTTCCCGTTACTGCTCCAGTGAATATCGCAGACCTCCAGCGTGCTCAGCAGATCCAGTGCAAAACCAGCGCGAAAATCTTACTGGTTTCGCACTGGAGACGCTGGTTTTTGCAATAGGGAGTTGTTGAAGTTTTACACTGAAGAATGTTTCGGACACCACCTTGCTTTTGCGACGTTGCGTAAGAAGCGTAATGGCGGACACTTGTAAGTATTATTTTCTGTGAAGGCGAAATCATTTGCTGCTGTCGTAGCGTGAGCTACATCGGTCTCGAATGTTCTCCAGATTAATTGGAACTCCTAATCCGGCCGCCGAAAGGTGGGATCTACCACACGAACATTGAGATACACATCCAGGGTAGACGCGTCCTTCGTGTGAACATGCTACGTGTACTTGGCATGCATCTGCAGAACGACGGGAAGATCAAAGAAGCACTAAAAAGACTGAAACAAGCACTCGCCGCAACCGCGCAACTAATATGACGAGTCGCGAGGAAGGTGCACGGACTCGGAGAAGCTGACACTCTCCACATGATTCACGCTTACACGGTTAGTCGTATCCTCTAGCGACCCCTCATCTTTGACTTACTGCAGGTGAAACTCAGCAGCTAGACGCCATGATTCAGCAAGCGATAAGAACGGCTTTGAATCTGGTAGGGAACATAAGAAACAAGAAACTGCTTACCCTGTGAAGCACACCTTTAAGCCCAATACATACGCCTTGCTTCCTAACCCACAGGTAGACAAATATTGCCCAAACGTAACATCCGGATCCCTGCCAACGACCCAAAACTAAGCACGCTTCCATGACATCAGGGAATCTCTCTATGTCAAACCGATACTTCGAAACATGCACCCTTTTCGGGATCAAGGCCGCAGGACTGCACGGGCGAAAACACTACACAAGTGGTAAGGTGACGCTCCGGGTGCGGTCTGAGTAGAAGCAGCTGTAGATGACCCGGGAGCTACGTCCGTAGTATACCAACCAAGAGTGGCGGGTCGGTGCCACTCCGGACTTGGGAAAACTGGCTGACCACACTACGCTCCAAGGACCCGGCGAAGCAAAATATCGCAGTTCGCCGGGCTGCTGACGTCATGGAGAGATTGAATATGAACGTTTGAGTGCGGTGGGGTCGTGCGGGGACCTAGGGGGCTGTGCACGGACCCAAGGGGCCAGGGGCCCCGAATGCCCTTGAGTCAATAAATGTTTATCCTTCACCTCCTCCGTTAAATTTTAAGTGGTCTCTTTAAGGCGGCCTCCGTGGATAGCCAATCAGGCAAGGACAAATGAGCAATGACGGCTGCGCAAGGCACTGAAGCCACTTGAGAGTGAAACTGGTGGCGCGCCAGCACGCAAGGCACGTGCCACGTGCGGATGCGTCTCCAGGGCGCCTGGCGCAGGGAACACTTAATGAATTTCCTGTTGACTAAAAGAGCGCTGTGGGTGGCAAGTTTATTGCTTCTGGGACTCAAATGATCTACCCTTTAAGTAGTCCATGCCATGCACCTCTCCGCGCCCCCTCTCATTTGCGGTACAAAAGAAACGTGCCAGGCAGTTTGATGGAAAGGGTGGCTGTGTTTACCTGTCGTAATTGGACAAAACAGAACAGTCACTTTAACTGCAAAAGATGTTCCCGAGTACATAAACGGACACAAGTCGAATATAGCTTCTGGGTGTGAGTGAGTGGATCGTTGACAGCTGATTTCTGCCTTTGGTAAACGGTGGGCACTATCGGACTAAGTTTGTTAGAAAAACGGAGTTTTACCCGCTCAGGAACATGGCAGCTCCGGCCTGCTCAGCCACGGCACGTAGTTTTGTGACGTCACAAATACCACCAACTAATCAGTGCCTGGCGATGTTAAGGCCAACTACTAGTAGCCAGACGCCTGCCCGAAATGTTTCTGTCACAACTCCAAAGTCGTCACCAAAGCGTGATTTTCCGAAGAAGGATGTCTTTAACATTATCAGGATACCTGACGTGAATGCCACCTCACTTACCTTTTCGGATGTGATATTCACAAAAGAGTTCATTGATTGCTCCGCCGTAAAAAAAGAGTGCAGGCCGATGTTCTGGGCCTGCAGTTAAGGAAATCAAGAAGCATGTATATGATCTTACTGAACAAAGTGCTTTGCATTGTCATTTATCCTGGAGCCAACGTGTACAGTGCCAGGCATTTCACACATAAAATGCGCCAGGTAATTTCAGTTACAATCGTATTAAAACTATGAACGAACTCCAAAGAGAGCTTAAATATATTTAGGAGATTAATCATTCAGGAGAACCTGTGCACTGTGAATTTGTAATAGGCAAAGGCTGCGGTGTGCGAAAGAAACTTCTTCGGTGAGGTAATGGCCAGAGAGTGTCATGGGTGCAAGCAATAACCCACCCTAAGATACTCTCAGGATAGCAGCATTTTGAATTTCATGGAAAGGATATAGTATGAAGAAGAACTGAACAAGGGTAAATGGGGTACGCCTCAGTTCGCAGATGCTTGTTCAGTTCTTCTTCATACCGTGCAAACAAACTTCTTCTTCTCGTTCAACATGGAAAGAATATAGCAATAGGATGATAATCAGACAGCTTATATCAAAAGCGGAGCTTAACCATCTTGAATACACGAAATTGGCAAATCTGCACAGCTTGTCTCCTCGCCATTCTAAATGTAAGGGTTAAATGCATTTAGCGAAACGCATTCCGAAATTCAGGACGTCTCATAGGTGATGCATGCCATACTGGAGTTTTGGGGACATTTTCCGCCGTCAGTGGCTTTTCTTTGTGCGATCTCGAGCTTGACCTGCAAATGTTCTGCGCTGGTCACATTGGAGAGTGAACGTGGCTTTTGAATTGTTGCCAACTTCAACCACCTCTTTTTTTACACATTACAGCTGCCTAGAAACGGGGGTATCGATATCACTGCTCGAAGCGACTGTGAGCTCGCGTGGGCCTTCACCTGACCTTGAGTATATTCGACGCTCGCAAGGCGCCCTTGTACAGTACGAAATGCGTTCATATTAAAAAAAACAAAAACAATTGAGATAAATTTGTCCGAAGCGCCTCTTCGCTGACCTGAAAGCAATCGAAGCCGTAAGACTTTGTATAAATAAGGTAACAACGCAAATAATTTCTTGTAATGTGCGATGTAAGTGTCCCTGAAATAACTTCAGGAGATCTACGTTACAATCACATCACAAAACCTGTCATACTAGTAGATGCCGACCGGCGGACCTGTCGTCCAATAAGAGCGGGGCTGAGTGACAGGTTTGTGACAGTTTTTGTGATTTGATCACTGCGTAGTTAGACCCGTGACTCAAATTGACGGCGCCCTTTACTGTGGCGACGCTCAGCGCCGGAGTCACTTTGGGACGTTAAAGTACATAACACGAAAAGCGACGAAGTGTACAAGGAGGTGTATCAGTGAACCACCCAGCGCGAAAGCTTCTGCCGATGGCCGACTGGCGCAAGGCGTCGAAAATACACCAGCTCTTCCTTAAGCTCTTTACACCAGTGGCATTTCAAATTCCGCTCAGGACTAAGTAGTTTATCTCATGGATGCCACTGGGAAGGATATGTCAGGAAGTTTGCAGATATAACTGGCTTTATGCTGGACCACGCGTTTGGCATCAGATTCGGACGATGGCGACAAAAGAAGCGTTCAAATATGTGCAACGTTAGTTTGCGCTCGTCCCGTACCCTGTCTTGTGTGCGTCTTTTTCGCGCAACTATCATGAGCTGAAATATTGACCCAACTAGCCCTGCAACACCCATCTTACTGTAGCTGTAAGACTTCTAAAACAGAGTGCCCCATCATAGGCTGATTTTGTTAATGCGTGAGGTGTCACCGACTGCTGGCCCGCAGGATAAGTGCTAAACCGACCTTCTCTATAGCTCCGGTAGGGAAGTTTTGCTCTGCAGGCTGACAAGAAATAAAAGCGCGTGAAATTTTGGAGCCATGCAGACCCGCTACGGAAAAGGGTGCACTTAGGTAGGAAGCCATTAAATGACAGTACTATATGACCACCCGCCCTCGTGCCTGCGTCAAAGAAAATGTGTTGCGGTTACCACCTGCATGGAATAGTAGCAGCCCGCCTTTCGCAACTATATTTTGCTCATCTTAAGATTTGAAAGCTAGTGCTTTCTTTTGGCACTTGGCAAAATCTGGAAAGAACAATTTGCCTAGCTCACCTTGGCAGCAAGCATATGCTGGGTGTAATTGTCGACCTGGTGAAGCTCCTTGATATTGGCAATGAAAGCATAGCGTACTTCCTCGGCGTTAACATCAGCCTGCAATTTTGGAAAAAAATAATAAACGCAAAGCTACAATGTAAGCGAGCACTACGACAGGAAGTGTCTGATAATATTAAAAGAAAGAACAGTTTATAGCCATTACATATTACCGTTTGGGGGCTTCGTAGCTCACACGTCGCGTTTTCGTGTGCGAAATCTACCGGTGCGATTGAAATAAAATTAATGATCAAGTAGACTACTCTATTCAGTGTCTAAGATAACAAGGTGCACTTTTAAGTGAGCACGGTGCGGTTGAAACCGAAGCCTTGCGATGTATACCTATAGCCGCGTGTTGTATATTGCACCTCGAGATGGTCAAGTCAAAGAAGAAACAATCAAAATAAATAAAAATTATCTATATAGATATTGTAAGGTAACGCGAAGGTCGGACTTGGGGGATCAGGTTTTATTGGAGACCTGTAGCAAACCACACTCCGCGATGACGATGGGTATCTACAAGAGGGAGCAGGATGAAGATGAAGCAGCACGTTCAGCCATGTGGAAGACGAAGCGCCATCAGTGCTCACACTATTTCGCCCGCGCAGTTGAAGCGGCCAGCCTGGCCGCAATTAGTCCGCAGGATTTCGCCGAATAAAAGGCTTCATGTGTGAAACGTGGACAGCTTCAGTGCCACGGTAACGACTGTCCGGAGGAGGGTAAACAGGGGAGACGCGATAGTTGACCGGGGAGGGTTTTGCAAGAACTATGTAAGGACCAATGTAACGGTGCTGGAACTTGTCACAAAGGCCAGGAGTGCGTAATGGGGTCCAAAGTAACACCTCTTCGCCGGGACGGAACGAAACTTGGCGACGGGTTGCATCATAGCGGCACTTGCGGTCTTCCTGGCTAGCTTCCGTGCTGACGCGAGCAAGCCGGCGAGATTTGGCCACTCGGGAAAGGAATTGGTCAGGAAGATAGGATGAGGAACTCGCATGTGTAGAAAGGAAAGAGGCATCAAGAAGGTAGCGGGAGAACGGCCGTATACGAGGAAAAACGGGGTGTAACTTGTCCGCTGTACAACCGTATTGTAGGCGAACGTAACAAAAGGAATTATTACGTCCCAGTTTCGGTGGTCCTAGTCGACGTACATAGACAACATGTAAGAAAGCGTGTGGTGGAACCGCTCAGTCAACCCATTGGTCTGCGGGTGATAGCTGGAGGTCAATTTGTGATGTGTGGTTGAGGCCTCAAGAACTTCGGCTGCAATCGTCGACAGAAATGTCCGACCACGATCACTGAGATGCACTTGAGGGGCCCCATGGCGCAGTACGAGCGATTCCAAAAAGAAGGCCGCGACCTCATGTGCTGAGCCATTAGGCAGGGCAGCGGTCTCAGCGTAGCGTGCTAGGTGGTCGACGGCAGTGACGATCCAGTGATTACCTCATGCGGACAATGGAAGTGGCCCGTATAAGTCTATGCCAACAACGGCGAAAGGAGTAGCAGGGCAAGGTAGCGGCTGCAGTAGGCCAGCAGGAGGAGAAGTTGGCCGTTTGCGGCGCTGGCACGGCAGACAAGAGGCGACGTATTTTGCCTCGTTTGAGGCGAGGTCTGGCCAGAAGAAACGGGTTTTCATGGGGTGGTAATTTTATGAAAGCCTAAGTGACCGGCTGTAGCATCATCGTGGAAAGCCGCCAGGATACGGGTGCGAAGCGCTCTCGGAATAACGGGGACCCAACGGGTGCCTTCAAAGCAATAAATATAACTGGAGAGCACGCCGTTGTCAAGTTTGAACTTTTGGAGTTGCCTGCGCATCCTAGCGGTAGGAGGGGAAGAAGCACCGGTGAGGAGGTTGGTTAGGGAAAGGCAGTAGGGATCTGCTCACTGGTGTGAAATTATGGCGTAGAGATCTGAAGCAGCGACAGGAGTAGCACAGGAGATGTTTGGAGCTCTGGACGACATTGGGACGTCGAGGGTGCACACAGGAAAGCGCGAAGAAGCACTAGGTGGTGATTCTGGGAGCGGGAAACGGGAAAGAGCATCGGCATCTCGATGTTTGCGACCCGATTTGTATGTAACATCGAAGTGGTTTTCCTGCAAATGCAGTATCGAACGGCCCAGGCGTCCAGTCAAATTTTTGAGGGTAGATAACCAACACAGAGCGTGGTGATCGGTAACGATCGTGAAATGGCGGCCGTAGAGGTAGGGGCGGAATTTCTGAACTGCCCAAACGACGGCGAGGCACTCTTGCTCAGTGATGGTGTAGTTGCGTTGTGCTGGTGTTAGAGTTCGACTGGCAAATGCAATTACCTTTTCCTGAGAAGCGGTATCACGTTCCAGAAGTACGGCGCCGATACCGAGGATGCTAGCATCGGTGTGGAGAATGGTGGCAGCAGTGTCGTCGAAGTGAGCGAGAACAGGGTTTGAAGTGAGGGCATTCTTCAGGGTTTGAAAAGCTTTTTCGCATTCTTAGGACTGATTGAAAGTAATACGGCCGGTAAAGAGGTGGTGGAGTGGTGCAGCAACGGTAGCGAAATTGCGAATGAAACGGCGAAAGTATGAAGATAGGCCAAGGAAACTGCGTAGATCCTTAGTCCGCTGAGGGCGTGCAAAGTTCAAAACTGCAGCAAGCTTGTCTGGGTCGGGTCGAATGCCATCGCGACTGACGAGGTGGCCCAGGATCTTGATTTCTTTCTTGGTGAAATTACACTTTTTGTGTTCTGCTGGAGACCTGCGGATGCTAGGCACGTTAATACTTGATCAAGGCGGCATAAATGATCAGAAAAAGTCGCAGAGAAAATAACTATGTCGTCCAGGTAGCACAAGCATGTTTTCCACTTAAGTCCTCTAAGAACAGTGTCAATCATGCGCTCAAACGTAGCAGGCGCATTACCACGTTAATACTTGATCAAGGCGGCATAAATGATCAGAAAAAGTCGCAGAGAAAATAACTATGTCGTCCAGGTAGCACAAGCATGTTTTCCACTTAAGTCCTCTAGGAACTGTGTCAATCATGCGCTCGAACGTAGCGGGGGCATTACAAAGTCCAAAAGGCATAACATTGAATTCGTGAAGCCCATCGGGAGTAGCGAATGCGGTTTTTTCTTTGTCGGCTTCGTGCATCGGAATCTGCCAGTAACCGGAACGCAAATCCAAAGTAGAGAAATATTCGGCGCCCTGAAGACAGTCGAGAGAGTCGTCGATTCGTGGCATAGAGTAAACATCTTTGCGAGTGACTTTAAGTGCGCGGTAATCAACGCAAAAACGCACGGACCCATCCTTTTTTTGACCAAGACAACCGGAGATGACCAGGGGCTGGCTGAGGGCCGAATAATGTCTCGTCGGAGCATATCATTCCCATTATCTTCTATGATTTTACGTTCTGATAAGGAAACACGGTAAGGGCGGCGGCTAGCAATAGAAGTACCTTCTGTAATAATGCGGTGCTGTGCAGAAGTTCGGCCCCAGGTCGGAGAAGTGACATCAAAGGAGGCTTGGTGTTTTCGAACTAATTCCTGCAAAGCTTGGCGGTGAGTCGCAGGAAGGTCAGGATTGATGGTGCCAAAGAGAACACAGATAGAAGCATCGGAAGAAGCTGCTGGTTAGGAAGAGGGGGCGGTAAGGTTGGTGAGGGACACCGGATGAATGTCCAGGGCACAAGGAAAACATGTCCCTTTAGTCAGCACAATGGGCTCTGGGGAAGTGTTCGAAGCAGCGACAAGCGCTGTGCCATGCTCAAACCGAACACTTGGTGGTAACGCGATTCCACGGGTTAGATGGCGATCAGAAGGCATGATTAGCACATCTCCGTTATCAATGTCAGTAGAAGTAAGCGCGACAAGTTGTTCGCATCCAGGTGGCAACACTGAGTCCGTAGCGGCAAGCAGACGATGGCGGGGCTCGGGAGGTTCAGAAGACGCATCGCTCTCGTTTATGTAAATTACCCTGTCACGACAGGAAATGCTGGCTGATGCGGCAGACAGAAAATCCCAGCCTGAAATAATTGGGTGAGCCCACGGTGACATCACGGCAAATTGTACATGAGGGCGGACGCCGTCAACAAAACCTCGCACGGTACACTTAGCAAAAGGCCGAATTATTGCCCCATTAGCTCCACGGAGTTCAGGTCCATCGTAAGGTGTTTTCACTTTTCGCAAGCGGGAGCACAAGTCAGTGTGTATCACAGAAACAGCGTCGCCCGTGTTAACCAAAGCCTCAACAGATAAACCTTCAACCCAAACTAAAATAATATTCGAGGGACGTTCCGGAGGAATTTTGGGATGGCCGAAGAGTGCAGTTTTCCATCCTAAAACTGCAGTAGTCAGTTTTCCGATAGGAGGGGGGTCGTCAGAGAAGCTTGGCGGAGAGGCGAGGTTGAGCGGCGAAAAGGCGAAGGAGAACGGCGTCTTGAAGGCCTGTAACCACCAGGCGGAGCGTGACTTTCTGACGGGGGTGATGAACGTCGGGGATAATCAGGGAGTGAAAGGTGGTTAGAGCTGGAGAAGCGAGGAGGGTAGTCTGCTTCAAATGAGTCGTAGCCGCGGCGTTCATTTTGGAGCCTGCGACGACAGAAACGGGAAATATGGCCTCGGTACCCGCAGTAATAACAAACAGGGCGGGCTGGGCGCCAGGTGGGGTAGTATGTCGGCGCCGCGGCAGGGTGGTGCCAATGCGGCGACATGAGCAGTGGTAGGCGCGGTGGCGTAGGCGCTCTAACTGCAGGCGGCAAGGGCGTGACCTGGGCGTACATTGGCACATGACAGATGGTAGGAGCGACCGGTGTTGGGGGGGGGGGGAAGAGGCCATTGAGGCCAGCTCTTCTTTGACAATGCTACGCAGGCCGGCACTTGAAGGATGTGGCGCAGATGCAGGGTGGCACAAATTACCTTGAGCCGAGAGCTTTTCACAAATCCGCGAATAAGCGTACGGAGGTCAGCGTCGGCAGTGACACCAAAGGAAGTGGGTTTAGGCTGCGGGCGTATTGACTGTACTTCGTCAAGGCGTTGACAAGTCGATATGATGGCTTCGATAGCGGTAGGGTTCTGCACAGCCAGGGCGTTAAAGGCGAGTGGCCCAATACCTTTAAGGACGTGCCGAACCCGCTCGGCTTCTGGCATGGTGTCATTTATGCGCCGGCAAAGTGCAAGAACATCTTCTATATGACAGCTATAGGTTTCAGTGGGCCGCTGAAGTTGCGCTTCTAGCTTCTTCTTGGCGGACTCCGTGCAAACAGTAGGAGTGCAGAAAATCTGGCGTAAGTTTTGTTTAAAGGTAGCCTAGTCCTGAATCGTCGATTCATGATTTAGGAACCACGTTTTGGCCACATCCGTCAAATAAAAGGACACATTAATTAGTTTAAGAGAATTGTCCCACCGGTTGAAAGCACTGACCCGGTCGTAGCTTTCGAGCCAGTCATCAGCGTCGTCGCCGCGGAGACCGGCGAACATCTGCGGGTCGCGCTGACGGCTACTGACAGTCCAAGTGGCAAGGGGAGCTGGGGTCGAGTTGGTAGAAGCCGGAATAGCGAAGTGGCCCTCTCGAGTCATGACGATGGTGGTCGGGGTCAAACGGCGGCCAGAACGGAGCTCCAGGTGGATGCAGGTGATGAAGCAGCGGGGAAATCAAGGCGCACCTCCACCACTTGTAAGGTAACGCGAAAGTCGGATTTGGGGGATCAGGTCTTATTGGAGACCTGAAGCCTTGGTCGCGCACTGCAGCCAACCATACTCCGCGATGACAATGGGTATCGACAAGAGGGAGCAGGATGAAGATGAAGCAGTACGTTCAGCCACGTGGAAGATGAAGCGCAACACAGTGCTCGCAATACATCTTCGTTCCCAGCAACGAATCGAAGCAGCAGTACGATTCAACGTCTAGGGAATTGATAAGGGCATATGACTACCGCCTATAAAGATTAAGTTTATACTATTTATTTAGTGAAAGCCACAACATGCCCTGTTTTACATGACCAAGTTGCAGCGCGTAGAGAAAAATATCGCTGAATACGAAAACAGCAGAATACGTTACAGTTATTATCTAGTTTTGATTACTAAATGATCACAAAGAAATAAATATAGTGTGTCCGCTGAATTGATTTCAGAGGAAACATTGGGGATGTGCAGAGTGGCGATACGATTTCCCGCAACATTTGCGAGCCGGTTAACATAAGGGTTACTTACCCGCGCAACAGTTTTATGTAAATAAAATTCTAAATGTCAATGCATGTCATGACACTAATAATCGAAGTTTCAAAACCAGCTAGTGTAACGCCGGGAACACCATGCTAGAGTATAAATTTATTTGCCACGAGCCACGAATCCCATCCGCAATTTTGTAAGGAGCTCTCTAAGAACGAATTCTTTCACTTCCTAGCCCTAAGTCATCCCCACTAATGGTACGAAGGTGGGTGAATGTAACTTGTCATTACATGAGGCCGTTGGAAGTCGTTATTTCTATTGTAAGCTCGAGCAACGAAGTAGTGAGTGAATGGTTACAATATGCGGTTTCATGTAAACGTCTCTAAGTTCACTAAACGTTGATGGTACTATGGCGGCCATGTTTGTGTAAAAACCCATGGTAATGCTACACGTGCCGTGAGGTCGGACAAGAGCGGCGCAGTGGTGACGGCTCTATGGAAGAACATGAGCATCATGCCCGGTAGAACCCGGTCCACGAGCCGCAGGCACAGCCGCCACTTCGCCACAGGGTGTGGTCGCCTTTGCCGCGTCAAGAGGACCATGGCCGGCTGCCAGAAGTCTTCCTTGTCCTCCAGGAACGCCGACAAGTAGACGCCCGTGTGGAACGTGACGTAAGCCAGTGCCTCGCGCCTACACACAACAATCCAAGAATGAGAACCCGTCAAGGCTTGCTCGGCAGAATGTGGAATTTCAACATGCTTCTCGTGTATTTTGTCTCAAATTATTGACCATTTACATTTTGAGCACAGCTGTTAGGCATCCTTTAGTAGATTGCGCGTCGTAAGCATCGTTGTCAGCACAGCAGTTAGTTGAATAGTTGAAGTAACCGGCCACCCGTAAGCCATAGCAGATATAAGCAGGGCAAGGCCACCTGCTAAGCCTAGCAGGTGGCTTAGCAGGTGACCGAGTGGTGAAATATAAATCCATTCTCTTTCATTTCGGGAATAAGGAGGACAATGTGAGTGGCAACGGGTGGCTGAAAGGCTTCGGTGCGTGGAGAGAGAGAAGGAGTTCGAAACCGGAAGAGTGCCTAAGGAAAGATTCCGGAAGGTGGCTACCGGGAAAGGAGGCGGATACGACGAGGGCAAACAAATGAGTAACCGAGGATGGAGCTACGATGGTAAGGGGAAGGTTCACTACCGTGGAAGCACGACTGTAAAAGCAAAAATTGCAAAGAGATGCACGGTTCTGAAAGAAGCTAAAGTTGCCCGCACCAACTGCAGAAAGAATCTGGCTGTTAATAGGAAGCTTAGAGTAGCGATTCTCATAGGGAATGTATGAGCCAAGGCTGCTCATGTCATCGTTGCTCTTCAATGTTGAAAAGAGGAAATATTTTCTTGATACGACGGCTAACGCTGACAGCATTTCGAACGCTGTAGAACATAACAATCTGCCGTAGGCCACAGCGTCAGCGCGAGACATTCGCGCCGGAGTCAATATCGACGGTGATGGAGTGCCACAGCGCTGAGTGCTCATGGTCTTTCAATGTATGTATCTGCAGGCGCTTTACAAGAACATGACAACACAAATATTGATGATATAAATATGTACCTTGTTTCTTTACAGTACTCAAGTACACGGATGTTGCGGCCTTTCATATTGCGACCAGAGCGACATAGAGCATGCGTGGACGTTATTTCATCGGATCGTGACGCAATTAATAGTGTTGTTCTCGAGAGGTTCGCTGCCCTCTAGATCACCAGAACTGCACATTACTGCCAGGGTTTCATGCAATTTCAAGGTTGTCTCATGTCCCCTCAATTGTTGCTCTCCATAGGTATCGAGATCATTTTTGGAAGGAAAAAAATGATGTGTCAACGCAGTAGCATGACTAGATAGAAATTGTCAGAAAGGGACCGCTCAGTTTTGGCGCCCGCAGACAGACGTAATATCTTCGCCATTTCAGAAATGTGGCATTCATTTCAAGATGTTCAGTGTACACGGCAATATATAGACCATTGCTGCACCTCAAACAGCCGTCCGGATACAAGAGTTGCATTGCTAAGCATGGCAGACAAGTGTAGGACGGTGGCGGTTTGTCCATCGCATTTCTAATATATTTTATGCTGTGCACGTTCCCAGTAGTCTTTCATGAGCCTTAAAACAATGTCTCTGAGGATATAAACACGAGATTTGTGAAGAATATCTCATCAAGCATCGCAGCTTGCCCCTTTGCTAGGCTTGAAAATTGTCGACCTTATATAGCCGCATTTTCAGTTGCCGATCGGGCATGCGATACCATGTGCGGAAACGTTTTTCAAGCAGCAGTCGGCACCTATGCGGAAGAGGGTGACCTTGCTCATGGGCAGCCTTAACACATATTTTTAATTGTGTGTGTTATCGCGAACTTCAAATTAAAAAGGCCATATTTTTATAGAAAGTCAAAAAGAACATAAGAGGCTTGCACGGTATTTCGATCTTCAGTTATTCCGACTGAAGGCGACAGCATGTATGAAAAAAAAAAAAAAAACATTGAGTCGAACAAACTTCTATTCGGAGGCTCCAAAATAAGTTCTTACAGGAAATACACTGCCAAGAACCCATACTTCAACTTTAGTGGAAGAGCTTTGCTTTTGGAACGTATGTGGAGTGCAGGGAATGCACTCACGGAGACTTCATAAGTTCCATCACTGTGTATAGTTGAACCATATTTTTGCCGATGATCACCGCGTTGCTTCCTGAGTAGGCTTCGGTGCCATTTATCACGGAAAGAAACTGAAACGAAGAACAAAACGCCTAATCTGTCACACTGTGTGAGCATCGTTAGGCTCTGAAGCTGGTTGCAATTATTAGCACTCTTAAAAATATATTTATGACGACCGATTTGTAAATAAAATCGCATATACCGCATCATACCATCATGCTCGGGTTGCTGTTTGATAGAACTAGGAAGAATGTTTTCCAACACAGCAAAACAGAATTTCTGTCCCGTGCGTTCTCTCATTGACTCTATTCGTTATGTTGCGAATATCTTACAATAAATATAATGGACAGGGAAACCTGGATTTCATTTTTCTGGACTATGGAAGGTCAGAGAATGAAATTAAGTTTCTGTGTCAGCGGCAATTCAATTCAAAACGGAGTAAAAAAATGATTTAAGCCCTATCTACACCACAAATTTCAATCGGGTGACGGGAGAGTTTTTTAATATAATCTTTCTTTTTCTATGATCATATCTGCGTACAGAGGCTTGAAGAATGCGCTACAAATGAAATAAAGAAGAATGGGTTTTGCTAAGGTTGAATATGGATATAACTGTCATCTATATCTTTTTAAGATTGCAGCTATTGGTTTTTGCGGCGCAGTAAGTACACGAAAATTGCATCATGTGGCACGTGGCATGAAGACACTTTAACAGGACTGCTCACAACTCCAACGAAGTCAGCAAGGCGGGGCTACGTCAGTGAATAAAGAGGACATGAGCGCAATCCGTTGAAGTAACGACGCCATTTTAATTATAAATCAATATTGTCTTCCGCAGTCCGTTAATGTGTCGTATGAAGAGAAAAAACTTTCCATAATAGTGTAAAACATTCAAGAAATGGAGGGAAAAAACAGAGTTTAGCTTCTAGTATGGTGCGAGGACTTAAGAGAAATAGTCACAGCGCCTTCATTAACCCACTTCTTTCCTCTTTCCTTTATGGTGCATTCCCAATTGACCCTTCTCTCACATGCTTAACAACAATTCACTTATGATTTTCCACTTTATCAACCTTTATAGCCAGATATATCTGATAGGAAGTTGGCGAAAATATGCTGTCATAGGACATGATAAAAAAGTCCTATGACCATTTACAGCCAAGGATTTGTGAGGGTAGGTAGAGCACTGCTACATGTTTTGCAACTATCTCGAAGCGCCTCGTGCTAATAAAAGAAAACCATGTGACTCTTCAAACAGCACGTGTGCATTACCGGCTCGAAGACCGAGAAAATGCGGTACGGCATCATAGCGTAGGAGGCCATCTGCGCATCGATATGTCTGCCGTATGATGACGTCTGTAAAAGAGGAAAAATAAAGGTTAATGTAATAGAAATTACACTGTCGGCTATCATTTTTAGGTTGTGTGCATATTCATTAGTTATATAGGAATGAAGGATAAAGCAGTTGCTTTGTCTGCGAGTACCAAGCCTACAGCACTATAGCACTTCGTCGTGAAAGCGGGAGTGGAAACGGAAAGACAAAAATAGGTGTCGTAATGGAGGGCTTCGGAGTAGTTTCGACCACCTGGGGATCTTTAACGTGCACTTACGTCGCACAGGCCATGGAAGCCTCTCCGTTTCACCTCCAACGAAACGCAACCGCCGGCAGTCGGGTTCGAATTCGGGCGCTGTGGTTCAGCAACTCTCACTCTCCCTTGAATAGTTTAGCAGGAGCCAAATTCATCAGCGCCGCAATTTAATCTTTAAATGGAGGAGAGGTGGGTGTGGGCCACCACGTAAGTACGTGACTCGCCGCAGCTCCAACCACGCGCGTGACTGCTGCAAGGGCGCTTCCTCACCAACTGTGGCAACGCAACTAAGCGTGGGATTCGCCGTTGGCTTATTAAAGGGGGGAGGGTGCCGCTAATTCCCCCTCGCAGTATGTATATTCCGTAGGGAGGAATTTCGATTGACAAAAGCTGTTTCAGATAGCGAGCAAGCAGCATTCAATGAGTAAGCAAGTATACTTAGTTGTCAACAATTAAAGCAATGAGTTTTATTAAACCGCTTTCATTTCAGTTCTAGAACCCGTCAAAATTAAATTCCATAGGGCTCAGGACTGCCGAGAAGGCCTTTCGTCTTTTCGAAGACACCGCAAAAATTCTTACTGTGCCAGCTCCGGCGTTACATCTTTATGTAGGGGTCCCATTTATTATTTATTTGTATTCATTGGCTCTTGCACATGTGCTCAAAATGGAAGCATTTGAAAGCAGATACTCCTCACCACCTTGGCAGATTCGAAGTTGATACCAATCAGAGCTGATTTCGTTATGTAATTTGCACGTAATTATTTCGTAGGCGAACACTTTGGGCACGCCCTTTACCCCCTCTGCCTCTTCTTTTTCAAGCCACCAGTAGGCTTTTCCGGCTCTGACAAACGATCTCAAGAAATAAATTCATGTATAGTCCGCTCCCACAGGGAATCCGCAAAGCACAAAATTTTAAATTTTAAACATGTAAAGTCCAGGTACTAAAGTCCGGAAATTACGATATACCTTTAGTCAAGTGAGAATAAGGTCTAGGCACGTTCATGTGTTTTCTTCTGCCTGTTTTGTTCTAGTCCTTTTTCATTTATGTTGAAATGTTCTTGTAATTTTGCCTTACATCAAACAGACTTCTGTATGGTCCTCTTGTCCTTTATGTACGTTTACCCTTGAGTGTGCCTTATTTGGTGGGAAATTTAATGTGTACTTCTCAATGTTTACACAGGCTAATCACATCCTAATTGACCATGAGGAAAAATATTGGACATGTTTAAGCATTTTAAAGCTATATTGTAGTCCCTTGATGTCTACGGCTCATCTTTTACTTTGTCAAATCGTCGTAGTTCAACGTTTATCACATTTCTCTCAAGTAAGTTTGAAGACAAAATACTGAACTTATTTCCGTCTGCCAGCCTTCTTTATCGCATTTATCACAAAATATTCTCAATCAAGCCTGAATTGTAAAACCAAACCTAATAACAGCAAACAAAAATAGTGTTCTGTAAGCTTTTTAGTGTTCTTTCCTATTTAGAAGCAGGTAATGGCTAACGATTAGCAGATATTTTCAAGTTTCTTAAGAGCATACTGCTCTATGTTTTTTCTTCCTTTTTTCTATGTTTTGGAAAAAAACAAAGAAGGTTTGTTCCAAAATGTCAGTTTTTTTTTTCGGAGCCCTCCCATGTCTAGGCGCAATCCTGTTGTGAACCACTATTGCATTCACTGTGCTTGGCTCGTGTTTGCTAAAGAGAAGTTGTAGGTAATATACAATCATCATCGTGATCATCTCTTGCTACTGTTGAACAAGCACCATTATCACATATATCTTCAGCAGTACTGTCTTTTACAAGCAGCTGCCACACAAGCCCAACTGACATCCGTGTTTCATCAGTGCTTTTAAAGCGCTGCTGCCTTTCGGTAGTCTTTTGTTGCTCCTCTCAATTCGATCTCTTTTGTAAGGTTAGCATGCTTCACCCATACTTTTAATGCGCTTTTATTCCAGCAGTAGAATTAACGCACGCACATTGTTATATAGTGCAAAACACTTCTCCACGAGGTGCAAAATTCCAACTCAGTTTTGAGTGTTTGTTCTCTTGAAAAAAGACTGAAGCTTCGCATAGCAACACAAAGTTTAAGAACTAAACCAACACGTGATAGGGTATACCATGAGACCACAACGACTTACTACGGCGAAACGTTAGGTCATCGTGGCTGACTATGACCCTTGAGCTATGACAATTCTGACCTTTGACCAAAACCATGACTCTGGTCTTTGACTTTTGGTTGCAACCTTTGAATGCGTTTGACTTTGTGCTTACGCACGTTTTACTTGATTTATCTACATTACACTACTCTAACAATCAAACCATGTTTCTCCCATCGTATTTTTTAGTCCTCTCTGTCTTATGTATGCTAATATCTCCCTGTGCTGCCCCGAATGTAGATGCCGTCTTTTTGGCTAACTTCTAGTTTTTACATCAGCCTATGGGTGAGGTGATTTCAATTGTAGTTTTTCTTTTAGGGATATTGTTAACTTCCTCTTCATAAACTGTGAGGAAATTTCAGGCGAGTTGTAAATAATTTTTTGCTGAATAAGAGCGTTCAGTGTGCTCCCTGTAAAACATGAATACTTCAAAAATCTACACCCAATCACCTATTTTATCCTTTTTTCTAAAGTAAGGAAGATGGAGCGGTCGACAATACAAAGATAGACGGAACAAAAATTGAGATTAAGCTTTAGTCTACTGTTCAGTCAACATTTAGACAAGAGAGGTCCCCAAGTCGAAAGGTTGGTATGCGAACTGTTACTGCATTCATTTTTTTGTGTAACTATGAACTCTTGTTTCTTGTCACACAGTTGGCCTTAACATTTGCCTTTAGAAAATTATGTTTGTGCCTTCGTTTCTATTTAAGACCCTGGTTTTAAATCACTTGCTTCAAGTTCGTCCATCTATTATTTCTAGATACTGCGATCTAATGCAAATCATACCAGGCTGGAAAAACAACAAAAATACAAGCACATAAACACACTCAAATTCACAAGAGTTGATGGCACTTTTCAAACTTTAGTACAGTGTTTTGGGTAACAGTCTCGCTGTTGAGTTGTTTCCATTCCGTAATAGCTAAAAAAAGAATATATAAAGCAGTTATTTCGCGCTTTCAAGGGGGTTGTTGTTAATGCATGCCTTCGCCTAGTGTTATAACCTGAGGAGTAAGCAAAAAAGGAAATACTAAAAATATAGTGACACGAGCTGAAAGAGAAACGTAATTCGGCAGACGCGATTGCGCTCATTCACGGGGGCAATTCGCTGCATTTTACGAGCTCCCTGACAGATGCACGGCCGTGTGAGTTTAACACAAACCTAACTACATTAAGCTGCACTCGTTGTATATTTTGTAAATTATTTAGAATGGCAAATACATAAAGACGTCGTAAACCAGGAAGGCGTTCCTGACTTCTTATTAAACGGAGCTCTACTCAATTCATTCCAAACCCACAATTCAGTTACATCAAAATAGAACACAGAGCTTTGAAGAAAGGTGCTATCTGGAAGCAAATCCACGTACCACGGCCATCTGGATGGCAATGCGTGCGATGACGTTGCAGAGCGTGTCATTTTGTCGAGAAGATTCGAAAAATGTTTTCATAAACTTGCAGGAGAGATCCGACATTAGCTTGATGCTGGCGTCCTCCATGATGTCCTGCTGGCTCAGCAAAATGTCTGCGTCATCGAACTGTAAAGACAGCACAGCAACACTTCGTCTACTAAGCCACGCACATTGAGCCAAGGTGCATTATAGCACAGAGAGCACGAAAACTATCTGCATGGTAGTAGCCGAAAAAATAAAACAGCATGACGGCAAAAGTGGCATGCTCCTTGGTGTAGTATTACAGATGGTACAAGCCCACATTTCTCTGCCAAATGAGGGACTTGCCGAAACCTATTCTTCCATAAAGAAATGCTAGATTTTGAGAAAACCCTACTACGGTGGCTCAGTGGAAATGACCTCTAGCTGCTGATGTAAAAAGCGCCTGTTCATGTGTGGCCGCGAAGGTGGACGTGCAGGTGAAATACGAAGCACACGTTTGCAGTGCGATGTCAGGGCATATCGACAGCTCCAGTTGATATAACCTTGAACCAGAAGGCCTCTACTTCGGGGTCTCTTAGAACGCCTCTTTCGGTTCGATATTTTGTACGTGAAATGTGCAATTAAAGAACGCAAGAAAAGGAAACAAATGGCGATGATATTGTTTATATTACTATTTAACTGGATTTTCCAAAAGGAAAGTGAATAGCAGCATCCCTGATGACAGCAGTTGGATGGATCGTATTGGGACACAATTTTAGTGCGAAATAGGATGAAGCAGGAGTATAAAAGTAAAACTAAGTTAGACGTTCTTATAGTAAGATATAATACACAGAAGAAAATAAACATGGTCATACCTGAATAAGTTTTTTTCCGCTCAACTTCTGTGAGCATTTTAGCACGTCGGAAATTTCAAAAGAACGGCACTTATCTTTCAACCTCGCACCATCTACGATACAGCTGTAAGGAAAGTCGAAATTTCTTGTCCAAAGGAACATCTCATAATAGGTATTACTAGGCTTTCTCAGCAGAGCCCATGCAGTGGAAATAATAAAGGGTAGAGATAATGATACGAGTTTATCAAAATTCCTGCAATACTTTCATAATGAGAAGTAGAACAAAAATCAATAGATAAAATTTCAAGATCATTCTTACAATAGACGATACCCCATCTGGCTACGGACTGGTACAGAAACATATTTGGGCTACTTACAGCCATTATTGATACTCACAATGGTGTTAGATCATAGGCTCTGTTATCCAATCCCGTATAGCGGCGCACAAATTTTGTAAGTCACCTCTGCACCACAATGTTTTAATTACGCTTTCATGAAGGAGTAAGTTCATTGCGCTGAAAAAATATTCGAATCATACTCCATGTCAAAATGTTTTTTCGTCAATGGCAAACAAACAATTCGCCCTTTCCTCACTGCTGCTCTTTGCATGAATGACACTTCTGCCTTTTCTTCTTCCCGATCTCCACTGCTTTAAGACAAACGGCTAGCTTACACCATGCATACGCAATGCTTGTCGGTGGTCGGAGCAACGAGAGATGGCTACACCTGCAGGCATGGGGGCTTTTTCGCATGCGCATTGAGCGCTGTTGTGAAAAGAGTTCCAAACGAGATTCACACGGCTCCTCCAGCGGTTGCCATCTAACAGAAGCCACGCGGGCGCCTGCGAGCGACCGCCATCAAAAGCGCCAAGGCGGCGCACGATGACGGCGAAGGTTTCATTCCAATGCTGCAACAGCATTGGAATGCGTGCCTCGGTCACCTCGATGGGACGGAAGGGAGCAACACATTCATGTCTTAACTCCACCTCACCCCAGGCGCCGATAGGGGGGAAACCGTTCCCTCTTTTTGGCATCCATTTCCCTCTTGGGGCTGGGAAGCAGAAGCGCATCGCAGAGCATTCTTAGTGGGGTGTATAAGGACAGAATAGCAGAAGAATGTGTCTCTCGAGAGTTAAGGAAGGCCACAATGATCCCGCTCGCGAAATGCTCCAGGTAGGTGTGCAACCTTCCGGGAAGTACCGTTGGGAAAATATCCTTCGTTGACATCTGATTGATCGGACTGTTTCAACCTGTAGCTGAAACTCCACCGCCTGCTAATCGCACAAAATTGCCATCTCCACGGGAGAAGTTGTCCATCACAATCGGAATATGAGCGAGGAGGCTCGAGTGCAGTCTCTGGCAGTTAGCGGCAACCCGAGTGATCGCGAATGTCTCACTGATTTTACTGCAGAATTCCCCTGTTAGGGAATTTGGGATATTGCAACAATACTTGATGGGGGACGTTTTGTCCGCCAGCAGCTCTGTTATCGTCTGCCAACTTGCACATGCTTGACATTGTGAAAGTTTACATTAACGCTTTGTTCGCTTCTCCTGACTGGCTGCTCTTTCCTCGGTGTTTAGATTCCTCCTGGTCAAACTACGGTTACGCTTGTTCCCCGAACCTCTGCTCACATATGCTCTTCGCCGAAACTGATCGCACACGTAATACCCACTGCGCCTGACTTCGGTAAGCTTGTTTGTAGCAGGGCAACGTACAGGCACTCACTAAATTAAGCTACGCCCTGCGAATAAGATCAATAAAACCTAAACTTATTTTTAAGTAAGGCCAATGTAGAAATTTCGTATGTGAGCAAGGGGTCAACATTTTCTAGTTCTTCAACTCCCCCCCCCCCCCCCCCCCCTCCACCTACTACTGCAAACGGCTGAGTCAAACGAAGCTGCAAAGCAGCAAACTGAGAACAGAAAAAGGAAATGGCGTACCGCTAACAATTTGAGCGTGCTGTTCGTGGGACTGACGGTCATGTGAAGAGAGAGCAGCGGTGCGCTATCAAGCTTGTACAGCACGGTTCCCGCAACTCGCAGCAAGTCCGCTTGCGTCACTGCGCCGCCGTCACTCATGTTCATTCCAAAAGATGACAGAATCGCCTTCAACTGGCTGTCTTTGACGGTACCTGGAAACGAGCGGTCAAACCAGCACCGGCTCTAAATGGCCCATGGGTTCGTAGAAAATGCAGGCGAAACCTATAGCCTATTGCCGCAAAATGAATGGGAAACTAAAAAAAAATGCCATATATCTTGTCTAAAAAATCTTTATTACTATTCGTTTGCGTATATTTGTCTTCGACAATTGAATTTACACTGAACATTGAAAACAGTCTCAATGCTCTCAAAAATTCGCACATGCAACTCTTTTCTAAAGAAATTGCCCTAAACTTCATCGCCAAGCTTTCGTTCAATATTTTTGCAAAGCAAAAATGACTATGAAACCGAGGATGCTGTCCTATACTAGATATTTCGATGGGAGACATAAACGGTAAAAAATGCAATAGGAGTACGAAGGAGTAATGCAATGGATTAGAGTACGAAGAAAAGCTCACAAAACTGTTCTCTCGCATTTGGTCACTCCTAGGGGATGGTCATGGATCACTGCCTTGTCGTGGCGGAGGGGCTTGCGAAACTCGATGAAGTCGTGAGCTCTGCTGTGTAGGGCCACCCAAGATAGGTCACGGCAGAGAGTTCTGACAAAATGTGATTCACTGGAGAAAGTAATGGCAACCCACTCCAGTATTTCCTGCCAAGAAAACCCTATGGCCAGTCACAATACCATTAATGGCGTGTCGTGACATGGTCCATAGGGTCACGAAGAGTCGGACACGACCGAACGACTGAACTGAACTGAGGGGATGGTAGATCCTTTTCTTTGCTAATCGTGCATTTGCTAAACGGAGAAATTCATAAATCGAAGTTAGCTAGGAACCCACGAAGCAGTAGGAAAGAGGATGGCATGTTTACACCATGTGCTGAACGGCTTTCCCCCTTGCAGTCCTTCAGGGACTTCACTATGGCGGCTTTGAGGACGACTTGATGGTAATGTCGGCTGAAATCTTCTGAGTGGGAGTCCTAGCATATCTCTAGAAAAATAATCTGCTGAGGACGTAGGCTGGTTTATGTGCATAGATTTAACCGCTGTCTGTTAGGAAGAAGCGTTCATACACAGTTGTTTAAGTAACACTGCTCTCGGCAGGTGAAAAATAGGCTAAGAGAGCTAAAGCCTGTTAATCGTTCAATAAGAAAGTATGCATAGTAGCACCCGGGAACCCCGACAGACATAATGCTAATGTGACCAAATTCTTGTTAGCAACAAGTGTGCGCATTCCAACGTTTTACAGGGAGGCTTAGCGCGAGACATACGAGGACAAGAGAGGCATACAGGACGAGCGTTATCCAAAATCGTGTCCTATCAACTGGCCCAGAATTCTACCTTGCTCAAGTGCATTTCAATCTATTTAGTGGCAATGAACACTAAGCAAATAATTTGTATACAAAGTGGCTTGCGGTCGTGCTAGATGTAGATTTGGATGGAATGCTAAACTGACCAAAAATTTCATATGAATTAATTCTTTCCTTACGGCTTTGCCATGACTGCCGACGTTTGTTTTACCAAACATATGGGTGCTACGTCTGGTATTGCGTACCACCAGATTCCCGCCAAGAGTGGGAATCAGCTATGTAAACTTAACGCACTGCATACCAGGATTTTTACAACTTTGCTTAACGTAAGGCTTAGAATAATATACACGCAGTGATTTTCTGCAAATGTAGGATGGAAGGTGCAAGCAGACACCTACTACCCGCCGAAAAAGAGCTTTATTAATAAATTATACTCCATTAAACCTTATCCGCATGTCTTCCCAATCCAGGTATTTGAATGCCTCCTGTTTACTCCAGTTCATGTTACAAGAGATATTGTGCCTCTGCGGGACGACGTTCCTGTTGGGAATTTCTTATTTTTCATTATGACGGTCCATAATGGCTGTGCGGATATACCGGGTGTTTTAGTGAAAGTGAACTAATATTTTGGGAATAAATTCACTACTGCTAGGATGCTTCTTTTGCCATAGTTGTGCTGTGGACGCTGGCGGCCACCAAGATGACGGAAAATGCCTAAATTTGTTAATAAAATAAGAAAAATGCTGAAATTATCTTTTAAACATGTGATTTAGGGGACCAATTGCATACGCAGAATAGGAGTAGCCTCCATATACCCTAATGGTATTGTTCAACATGACTATACAAAATAATAATGCCGACAGCATAGAGCTGAATTTCACATGTCTCCGCGTCTCCAAACAGAACCTGTGCGGGCAAACAGCGACTGTGGTCTTTATGACTCCGCCTTTCATTTTGTGAGCGCGGCTGACGTCGGCCACGCGCGGGATTTGAGCAGGCATATCGCGACCGGATACAGTGCTTCGTTCAGCGCGCGGCGAGTGCCAGCGTCAAAACAAAGAGAGCGGCGCCCCTGCGTGGGCGATAAGCCAACTCGGCGCAGAAGAACCTAAGTATAAGCCTGCTGCCATTTGCGCCTGTTGCGTAGCGAAGGCCTTTTTCACTTGATGAATTTTTTATTGCTATCATCAATTTTCAGCAACACATTGTTCGAGTTGCATTTGAAAGGTAGGTTATAGATTTCGAATAAAAATACCAGGTGAGGCCAAACGCGCTATGGCGCAGTGCGTTTCTACCATTTTATTTACAGCCGGGAACGCAAGCATCCTGACGCGTCATATAGCATGGAAATAATCTAATCTAACCGTTTGTGAGTTCTTTAACATAACACGATAGGAATAAAACATTACGCCATTATAAAAATACAAAAAGTTCTAGTCTATCATAACCATACCTATAAAATGTAAAGCAAACAATGATAAAGTGCTGCTTTAAGTGCTGATGTAATATTGAAAGCAGACGCTTAACTAAACAACAGCATCCTATTTCATGCGCTGTTTCCCGATGTTTTTATATTGCTGGTGTAGTAATCGCGTTCAGCAGTTAAGTGTGTGTTGCGCGTAAATCTCTTGTGCATGCCATAGCTTGCATAACATGCCAAACTTGAGGTAGAAAATATTAACAATTCACCTCTTCCACTTATGTTTCTTATTTCGTAGCTCTTTATGTTGTCCTCTACCGATGGTATCGGCTTGAAATTGTGTGAGTGACTACGTTTTAAGCTGAAGGAAAGAAGCCAACAGTCGGCGAGGCCAAGGAAAGCATTGGGGATTGTACTTTGTCTTTTTTTTGTTTCCTTCGATAATCGCATAAATTAGTAATGTAATCTGTTTAGGGGAAAGATAAACACAAACTGGAAGGAAAAACAACGTGCCGATGGTGGGAACCGAACCCACGACCTCCGAATATCGCGTCCGGTGCTCTTCCAGCTGATCTACATCGGCCGCTGTCCCACCTGCTACTTTCTTGGGTATTAATATTGTCTGTATACGAACCTTGAAAGTGTTCACCAGTGCCACCCTCAACCATAGCGATGGACGTGGACAGTCCTGTGTTACCGCCAGCGGAACGTAGAACGTCATGTACTCATTTCACGCCTTTGGTACCACACCATTCGCGGAAAGTACTGGCAGAGCGTGCCGTTTTAGTCGAGCCGATTTAAAATTTTGTGAAAGGGGATTCCAATGTGTACTACAGGGAACAAAAGTAACTGACCCCTCCTCTTTTTCCGGTGCCACTCATCTATGTACTCCAGCTCTCCACACCGGTGTACTGCTGGGTTACTTTTGTTCTCCATTTTCCCTTCTAACCGTGGTGTCGATATTTAATTACGTTACAAAGTATAACTTAGCTTGTTATCAAAAATAAAGGAGAATGAATAAAACATAGTAGTTGACCTTAACAAGGAAATAACATTATTAAGACATTCCACATGCGGCATTGGGCAGATTGTGCGCCTAAATTTTACTTGTGCTTCCAAGTGCCATGCCATTATGTGCGTCACAAAGCAAGAAAGCTGCAAACGCCACATTGAGGCTCAGCGCCATCTGTTGTATTACCTTGAGTGCATGCAGCGCGTTATGCTGTATGCCATTACAAAAAATTAACAAGCCGGGAACAACAAGTATATTATGAGGTGGTCTAACCTTCATTGTTCAATCTGTCCATGATATCTTGATATCTTGGGTATCAGCGAGCTCAAGTGGACCGGAATGGGATAATTTAACTCCGGCGACCATAATGTCTTTTATTGTGGGCACGAATCCATGAGAAGGAATGGGGTCGCTCTCATAGTAAACAAAAAATGGGCAAAGCAGTGCTAGGGTACAACGCCAAAAACGACCGAATGATTTCACTTTGGATCCAAGCTCACCCTTTCAACATAACAGTTATCCAAGTCTATGCACCAACCACTACTGCTGAAGAAGCTGACGTTGAGAGATTTTATGCGGACCTGCAATGCCTTTTAGACCGCACTCCATTATCACACATCGTTTTTCTCATAGGAGACTGTAATGCTAATGTGGGGAGTGAAGAAATATCCAGAATTACATGCAAGTTTGGTCTTGATGAGCCAAATGAAGCTGAGCAGAGGCTAGCAGAGTTTTGTCAAGAAAACAACCTGATCATAGCGAATACTCATTTTCAACAGCACAAGAGGCGCCTGTACACATGGACTTCACCGGACGGTCTGTACAGGAATCATATCGATTAAATTCTTTGCCGGCAAAGATGGAGAAGCGCTATAACAAGCAGTAAAAACAAGGCCTGGGGCCGATTGTGGCACCGATCATTAGCTTCCTGTTGCCGAAATTAAGCTTCGATTGAGGAAAACGCAGAAAACTAAAAGGCTTTTAAGGTATTATCTGGATCAAATTCCATCAGAATATGCTGTGGAAGTGAGGAATCGATTTCAAGAATTAGATCTAGAAGAGAGAGAGCCCGAAGAGATGTGGACTGATGTCCGTGATATAATACAAAATGTAGCTACTAAGGTAGTTCCAAAGCAAAAGAAATGCAAGAAAGCAAACTGGTTATCTGAACAGGTATAGCAAATAGCTGAGGAAAGTAGGATGGCAAAAGTTATGGGGGAAAGAGAAAGATACAAGGTTCTCAATGCGGATTTTCAGAAAATAGCAAGGAGATATAAGAATGCCTTCTTGAATATACAGTGCCAAGCAGTTGAGGACAACAGCCAAATGAGGAACACAAGAGCTCTGTATAAGACAATCAAAGATATCAAAGGAAGCTTCTGTGCTAAGCTGGGCGTGATAAAGGACAAACGAGGCAAGGACCTCACTGAAGCCTCAGAGATAAAGAAGAGGTGGCAGGAATACACAGAACTGTACAAGAAGGACCCGGATGTGCAAACCCAACATAAGACGGTTGTGATTACTGATCTCGAGCCGGGCATCCTGAAGAGTGAAGTTGAATAGGTCTTAGCCAGCCTTGCTAAGAACAAAGCTAGCGGAATTGATGGCATTCAAGCTGAATTGCTTCAAAACCTCAACCATGACGTTGTTAACATTCTGAATACATTATGTCAGAAGATTTGGACAACCCTGCAGAGGCCACAGGATTGGAGGAGGTCAGTTTACATCCCATTCCAAAGAAAGGCAGTGCCAAAGATTGTTTCAACTACCGCATAATCGCGCTTATTTCGCATGCTAGCAAGGTGATGTTGAAAATCCTCCAAGGTAGGCTGCAGCAGTATGTGGATCGGGAGCTTCCGGACGTGCACACTGGGTTTCGCAAGGGCAGAGGAAGTAGAGACCAAATTGCCAACCTTCGCTGGATCATGGAAAAAGCAAGAGAGTTCCAGAAACCCATCTACATTTGCTTTATTGATTATGCGAAAGCGTTTGACTGTGTAGATCACAGCAGATTGTGGCAAGCTCTCCAAGAGATCGGAGTTCCAATTCACCTCATCTGTCTCCTCAGGAACCTGTATGAAGGGCAAGAGGCCACAGTGAGAACTGGGCATGATCTTACTGACTGGTTTCCGATTGAGAGAGGAGTGAGATAAGGCTGCATACTGTCGCCCTGCCTATTTAACCTGTATGCTGAATGCATCATGAGAAACGCCGGTCTGGACGAGTCTTCAGCTGGAGTGAAGATTGCTGGGAAACGTATCAACAACCTTAGATATGCGGATGACACCACTTTAATGGCAGAAAGTGAAGTGGAACTCAAGAGACTTCTGATGCGCGTACAAGAAGAGAGTGAGAAGTTTGGGCTTAAACTGAACATTAAAAATACAAAGATCATGGCGTCTTGCCCTATCAAGTCCTGGAGCATCAAGGGACAAGAAGTGGAAGCTGTGACAGATTTTCTCTTCTTGGGCTCTAAGATTACCCCGGAAGGAGACTGCAGCCATGAAATTAGGAGACGCCTGCTTCTGTGAAAGAGAGCCATGGTTAGCCTTGACCGCCTAGTAAAGAGCAGAGACATTAGTCTGCCAACCAAGATCTGTATAACTCGTTCTACGGTCTTTCCAGTTATGATGTATGGATGCGAGAGTTGGACAGTGAAAAAGGCTGAGCGCCGAAGAATTGACGCGTTTGAATTGTGGGGCTGGCGAAGACTCTTGAGAGTTCCTTGAACTGCCAGAAGATGAATCAGTCGATATTGTCGACCATAAACCCTGACTGCTCATTGGAGGGTCAAATTCTAAAGTTAAAGTTCAGCCACTTTGGTCATCTGATGAGAAGAGAGGAGTCGCTGGAGAAAGATTTGATGTTGGGAAAGGTTGAGGGTTGCCGGTAAAGGGTAGGCAGCGAACACGATGGTTAGATGGCATCCTCGAGGCACTGCAGATGAAGTTATGTGATGTTAGGAAGATAGTGAGAGACCGGAAAGTGTGGCGTGACATGGTCCATGGGATCACGAAGAGTCGGACACGACTGAACGACGGAACTGAACTGAACCTTCATTGTGGTCTTACTCCGACCAGTTCGATGAGAAATGAGTCCTTTCTTATACGTAAGGTGTTTAAGAAAGGCACACTAGCACATTTATTACAACACATACATTTTTGCAATGAAAGCTAACACAGAATACAGCCCTTTAAACTGACATACCATGCAGTTTACTTTTTGTTGGCCTGAAAAAAGACATCAACTTCGCTCTCACAACACGAAAGATATGTGCTACATAACGAGTTCGAAATGCTGTCCCTGCATACCAATACACATCATTAAACGGTGTCGCATAGAATCGAGCACCTTGGTTATGATCTGCGGTTGTATTTCAGCGCATGCAACGATGATCTTCTGCTTAAGCTCTTCAGGGCTCTACGGTTCAGTCGTGTATATTTCGTTTTTCACATAACCCCAAAGGAAAGAAATCTATGTGGCTGAGATCTGGAGACTTTGGCGGCCAGAGAACAGGGCCATTCCGTCCAATCGACTGGTGGGTAAAATTTTGCATTTAAGTAGTGTACGGTATGTGACGATCCATGCGTTGGCGCCCCATCGTGATGAAACCAAACTTCTTTCACCACGCTGAGTGGAAGGCCAAGAAAAATAACCTCTAGTATTCGCTTTAATATTTTCTGTGTAAAATTTTCCAGTCAATGGCCTTTAAAAAAGTAAGGTTCCTTATATTTTGCTGCCATAGATGCCGCACCACACATTCAGCGACCACCTTACTTGATGTTTATGCTGTCGTAGCCAATGAGGGTTGGCGTCGTACCAGTAGTGCGCATTGTGCACGTTTACAGCGGAGTACCGGCAGAACAGTGCCTCGTCTGTCCATGTTACTTTCTTCAAGTCAGGGTCTGTTACTGTTTGAATTAGTGGCCAATTACAGAACTATTCACGTCGCTGGAAGTCCGTGCTGGTTAACTTTTGGTGCAAACTTACAAAAAAAGAATGCATGCGATGATTTTTCAAAATCCTCCGTACAGCCGACAGGCTTGCAGCCGTGCATTGAGCTATCTCTCTGATGCTCGCCTCTGGCTTCCCTCTTACGAAAGTCAATATGTAGATTTCTTTGTCTTTCTGAGCCGGTACTTGATACTGCTGTTTCCGCATTACTGATGCCGTGGAGAGAAAGTTGCCAAAAACACGCTTGAACGACGATTCTTCAGGAATACGGGCCACTGTGCTGGACAGCATAAAGCTGAGCAGATAAGCTCCCGTTTTTTCCCGCACTTATGTAGGTAACTGCCATGCCCGTTTTCTCTTGAGGTGACAGCTAGCTTTAGTTGACTCGACGATGTGATTCGAAACACGCACAAAATAGCAAAACATAACTTTCCTGTGGTTGAAAATACGACTATCAGTAGTTCCAGCTAAATTCAATCGTCTGCCTGTAATATCTTATTTTTAATCCCGTACCTCAAATTGGCTTAAACACTTAGATATATTTCCACTATTTTTACATATTGTTCTTTTATATCCTGATTTTGTACGGCCTCCATGATCAGTATGGTCCCGACTGACTCAAACACTTTCACACGACTTGTGAAGGTTGGTTGGGATTACGTTGATTATGGTATACGAGGTTGTTATAATCCAGAATGAGCGGCAGAAGAAAATGAAAACTTATGTCAAAAGCGAGAACACATATTACTCGCGGTTATACCGACCTTTCTGGTTGCACGCTTTCCAAAGGTTCTGTAAGGGTTCCATTCCCGGTTCGGTGCCGGCTGCAAAACCTGTCGAGGGTCAGCAGTTGTATCATATGAACCTAATGTGAAGAACGTGATCACAATTGACAATGGTGCGCGTGTGCAGCTGCATCTGGGTCTTGGCAGAGGAAAACCTTATATATGCATGACTGAACAAATATGAGCAATTATACTAACTAAACAATGTGCAGTCGTTTGCTTACTCCTGTTAACAATGTAATTTTTCGGCGCGACTTACACATTCATTATCGATCAAGGCTTCCCCTCAAGCTGACCGCAAGTGCATAAAACGATGCCATATCCTCAATCTCTAGCCTGAATGCAACTTTGTTTAAAGCATAAACACATATTTTGCATGTTCATATCAGAATTGATGTAACATATTTGCTCATGACATCGTGCTTCACCATATTATTCAAGTGCGACCTAACATTTGCAATAATGCTCGCTTACGTGCTGTACGGAACATTTATGAGTGCCAGTAATACAGCCAATGACCGAACGCAGCACTAAGTCTTTGTAATGTTGAATCATGTGAATGCTTCACGAGAGCGCATATAATGCTGCGCATGGTTTACTTGTAACAGGAGCAAGCGATTGCAAGAACAGTTTCTAATCGGGAAACGGTGTTAGGCGTTAACGCACAGTGGGCATTTGTGCGCTGCTTCTAAGCAATCCTCATCCTGACTGCACACAACTTGAGATCGAATAACGTTTGACCGGATGACAAGAAAACCTTGCACGCAAGGATGCTTGCAACGAAATTCTGAAGCGTCACAGTTTGCTTGCTATAACAGAAGCTTGAGCTGACAGCTAAATGTATCTTTATCATTTGTTTTAAAAATAAATGCAATGTCTTTGTCATAAAGATACCAGAAAAGATACCAGGCCTTTTCTATGTAGCCCAAATTTGATTTGTCTTCGCTCATCATTTATGGTTTCCTCACAGGGCCCTGCATAGTTTTTTGCACTTATTCTAGGCCCCTCTGTAGGGAGGCCAATTGTGTTTACATTTTTTACGGATAAGGACATGGAGCTAAACACTGTGGCACACAGTACCGTCGAGTGCAGTCCTGGCCATCTCTTCCGTCAGGCCAGTGAGCGCTTCATCGGCAGTTCCGTATGGCTGGGAGTCAGCTGACATTGCCTTCCAGTCAGCGCAGGCGAACTGGTAGAAGTTTCTGCACGGGTCGCGACCGCTTTCGAACATATTCTTCAGGTGGGCCGCTGTGTTCAGATGTAAATGAAGTTCACGTTTTCTTCTGGACAAGATTTAAACAGGCAAGGAGATGGTAATTGTCCTCTCCTTGTCTTCAAGTGATTATAAAACTGCGTAAATGCTTCGCTCGGGGAAGGCAGAGACTAGCTGGTAACTAAGGAATTTCATGGCATCTTTTTAAGATTGACTAGCTATACTTTTAGACATACCGGAAGCAAATTTATCATTCTTTGATTCTTTCTTGTCACCACACATGCTCGCCTCAACCCCAAGTCACGGATTGGCAGTTAAGAGCGTCACCGCGTCTTTGTATTCCTTGCACTCGTAACATACAATATTTGCAAAAAGACCATAAGCCGAATTAGACGGACGTGATATCGCTAAAATTCGTCTATAAATTTCAAGAGTTCAGTGCGCTGAGGCCAGTCAGCTTGAAAACTTTTATGTATCTTTGCATGGCTTCTTTAAGTGCTGCATGACTAGCCTTATATCGAGATATGCAGGACGCTCCCCATCGTGGTTTTTGAAATGCTATGAAGGCCCAATGCCATCCCAAGTACACGTGAAATACCGTCTGCACATTAAAAAGGGAGATAACGGATGTCGAGGGGGTAAAGTGGAAATTTATTCTTATGTTTTCGTTTTAGAACGTTCCATACGAAATTTGCTTCGAAGTAGTCTACGAAAACATGCACAAGCATTTCATCCTTTTTCCAAAGAAAATGGGGGACCCGAGGCATAAATACTCTTTTCTCTTTAAGCCAAGTTAAATCGGCAAACTCCCATTATGCAGCGTCATCTCGGCAACTGCTATCCTCACCTGTCAGTCTTTTTCGCAGCGCTTCGGATTTCGCGGTCTTCATCATATTCTTTTTGGTAGAGAAAATCTAGCCAAATACTTTCATTATGCCTCCTTCATAATAATAAAAACCTTAAGCAAAGGTCAAATACATACCTTTGCATGAAGGACGGTCAAAACCAGAATTAACAAAAAAATACTTAACGGGCGCTAGACTGCTTGTTCATGCTCATCCATGCGTAACCAAGCAAACATGCCACTCAATTTTGTTCTTGATTCCCTCATTATGTAATTGATTCAGGCACATAATAAACATGGCTGTTACTTTTATTCCGACCGTGTCTAATTTATTTTAGTCCCTAAAAAAATAACGTTTGAACTCCTGGAGGAGTATCGCTGTATAGCATGTCGTGATTGATGTTAGCAAATATTTTGAAAGCGGTGGAGGAAGACCCATTAAAGTGCCGTGTTCTATATTGCTCTGAAACAAAATAAAGTTGTGCGCACAGCAGTGGATAAAACTTCAGCTCTTGTCGAAAAAAGTGCAAGCAATAACAATACGATTTTGAAACTCGGTACAGCCTAATCAAAATAGCCCAGAACCGACAGCATCTATAAATCTCTGAATGAGACCTTTAGTGTCAATAAAGAAGTTCTTGAAGTGGCAGCACTGCTGAGGGCAATGATCACTTGGATGTTGGCGACTTAACTGGACACCCAATGGCGAACCCACGAAAACGAAGCCGCCTCTCAGTAAGATGTGTGTGCCTGAAGCATTTTTGAGTCGCCCTACCCTGAGGTTTCACCCCTGAAATTTAGCATCATTTGCAAAACTTTACAATACACCGTGAATATGAATGAACCGTAAGCGTTTCTAACAATCTGTACTTAACACTCGTCTGCCACCGAGTAAAATAAACTAAAAAAAGAAAATATACGTGCTTCCATAATAAGTGTAGTCTTTGTTAGCGTTCACCAGGAGCCAAAGTATCACGCAACTATTTGCATTTGTATTTGATACATTCTGCCTCTTTCTGTAGCAAGTTTTGACTCAAGCCATGATTGCACCAGCTATTGATTTCTCCGTGTGGTCTCCTCATCCCTTTCTTGAAAGGTATGCGCATTTATGCTTCCGATGAATGTCATCTGCTGAAAGTTAACTCCAACACGCAGCTCAGTTATGAAAAAAAAAACACAAAAGGGAACAGCAATCCTGGAAGCTATTATCATATATTCTGCTTTTCGTCGTTATTATGGTAAACACGTCCCTTAAAGGGAAGGTGCACCGGTTTTAGATTTCGATGAGTTTCGAGCGGTTCAATGCTTATAACTTGTACTTAAAACATGCGAAAAATCTTGGCGCTAGCATTTGAAACAATGGCGCAATTAGCGATTAAAATCGCTACGGCTATCAGGCTTCACTGCACTGCACAGCGACGCATGATGACGTCACTGACGGTACCGGTACGTTTTCTGCATAGACACACTTGGTTTGCAGAAATGAAAAGAAGGCTGCCGAAAACAAAGCTCTAGAAATGTTGATTAGCAACTTCAGAAAATGTGCAGCAGTACGTGGGCGAAGGCAACGAACATTATAAATAGTACCGTCCGTGACGTCATCACTGAACTTCTCCGCAGAACTTTAGTGCTGTGAAGAGAAGCTCGAAATGTAATCGTCGATTATGCCATTAGTTTGAATGCTAGCTCAAAAACACTTTGCATGCATTACCTACAGCCTACGTAGATTTGAACCCTTGAATATCGCGAAATTCTCGAAAAGTGATGCAGCTGCTCTTTAAACTTCAGCCAGTGTACTATTTTATAAGTGGAATAGGATGCGAAATCTAAGTTTTTTGCCACGCGTACCTTCTGTTTCGCAGAAAGTGGTGTGGCATTCTTCTGAAACAGCGGTGCCCTTGTTTGTGCCTAGGAATAAAAAATGTGCTGGCTTAACTTTTGTGAACCTGTAGATCGAGAGCTCTGTTTGGATTGGCTGCGCTTGTTGTTAAGCTTGCATGCCAAAAATAAAGTCTAAGGTCAAGGTTAATGGAGTAAATGGCCAAAGCAATGTTAAGTCGTTTACGTAACTTTATAACAAACTGAAAGTTCCTGGCTTCATGGTCAAACTGTCCTACCCGGTAACCTTGGCAATACAGTCTTTGGGGTATTAGTACATAAATAAATAAATAAATAAATAAATAAATAAATAAATAAATAAATAAATAAATAAATAAATAAATAAATAAATAAATAAATAAATAAATAAATAAATAAATAAATAAATAAATAAATAAATAAATAAAACCTGGCATAAAAGAGCTCTCACTATAAATATACTGCAGCAATAAGTGATTGGGGTATATATAATTGCTATACCAGGTATATTTTGTTGCTTTCATAAAGCTCATTATAAAACGTACAATTGAAGGACATCAACTGACAGAATAAGTCTCATTATAAAACTTTTAGCGTTATGAAAAAAAGCTGTGGCACAATTATGTCCGTTAAACGTCTCTGCGCTGTGCAATGAAATCGACGAACATTTTTTCTTGCAAACAAATTTCGCCAGAATAAATTTGAAACTGAATTATTGCAAAGGACTGCTTCTGTATCAAGCAAAATATGTGCGTGTGAAGTGCTATACTAAAGTAGACACCAAAGACGTTTGCAATAACTGTGTGTTATCTCTTACTCTTTTCGCTGCTTGTCTCAGATGTCGTCGTCAGTTGGGGAATCTATATAGTATGTCAGAGAAAGAAGTGAGAAAACGTCATGGGATTCTTGAGCTCTATATTTAAGAGTACGGGGCAAGAACGTTAATAATTCCCGTCTTCGTCTCCCCTTGTAGATCCGTATTAGCACTTTGCTGCTCGTCTTATCACAAGTACCTTAATTTATATTTCGGTTTTGAAATGCGTTACCGAGTTGGCAGCACCATGCCATGCTAGGTGGCCTCACCGAATTACACAAACCATCGAGAGATCAGTGCACGACCATTTCACCCGACGACTGCCACCTGCCAAAAGGCATGCTTGTGATTTTTCGCGCAAAACGTACAGAGAGGAGGCTGAATTTTAAGTTATACTAGGCCTTTAGCGCTTTCACATCACATAAATTCTAAGTAGATGCATGCGTTTAAAGCTTCATAGTATGCTTTAGCGTTCGGGTTCTCCCGGTTGAAGCCACCCTGGCCGACAGTGTGTCCTGCATGATTGCGAGTGGCGGGATCGAGTCCATCAATCACCGTATGACATGATGTACCACTCTCCGCTCTCTTGATCCAATCTAGCAATCACAGCGTCGTACGATGTGCTTTCACCACCAATTAATTTTGATTGTCAGACGCGATTACCCATTCGTTGCTTTCCACCCCCTCCCACTTTCCTTCCTGTTTTAACTCTGAAAGTGTAGTGTACTATTTCACAGTCTCTGCTTTTCCTCATATTTAATGTTGCTTTACAAGCCAACAAAAATTGTTTCCATATAGGGTGTTGTGATGTCAACGCAGTGACAAAATGGATATAACAGGATTAAAAGGCAAGAGCGTAGTGAAGGCAGATAACGGAGTACGTGTGACATTGCGCAAGTCAGAGTTATTATTATAAGGTGACCATGATATGCTTTTCGAGAAAAACATTTTCTGAGATCTGCTCGAATAAATATGTAGTTTTTGCACAAAGGTATGGTGAACGCGCTTCCAGGGCGGTATTTCTATGGCTGATCCCATTTGCGGCGCTGGGAGAACCATCTCATCGCATATGTAAATCGAAAAGGAGGCCCATCGCTAACAGTTCCATCCTGTGCTCTGAAAGCACCATGCTAGGGACAACCTGGTTTCATGCCCATATCACATCACATATCTATCAGTTTGCATGGTTTTCTATCGACTTTTCTTGGAAATCGCTGCGTTCCTGAAATGAAGCTGACACAGACACCATCAGGTATGTCCAACTCATCATTTTCATTTTTTTTTTGATCGGCGACACACGAAGCTGGTCAATGTGACCCATTTGGCCGGACAATGCTCTGGATAGTCAGTATGATATTTGAAGAGCAGTGAAGTTTATGTGAATAGTTTTTCGCTATTATTTCGCATCATATAGAAGAGAATTAAGACATAGAGAACACAAAACTTCCGGTTTCTCACCTCAGAATGCCCTGCTGCCACCGAAGCAGTGGTCGTGCCGCTTGTCGAAAATTCTCTGCCTTGTATTTTATTGTTACTTGTCGCAAGTGACGTCTCCTCAGAAAGTCCAGCGGACGCAAACGTAACTGCTATGGTCTTTGTAATGAGTTTTCCGGCTTCCGATGTCTCGTCGATGGGGACAGAAGACATCAAGGATGTAATATTCAAGCCGTCGGTCATGTTGTTCACATTGAGTCGTGATGTCTGGCAATGAAAGATAAAAAAAGCAGGAAGATGCCTGAACTTCAGCGAAACAAAAACTTAAACGCACTGCAGTGGTTCAGAGTTAGCGGTTTGAGGAATATTTGCAAACCCCAGAGGTTTCTATGACTCAAACTCACTTATAAGTGTATATATGTTCTTACATGACAGACGTAGATTTGAAATTGTCGATACTATCGCTGCCACCCCTCACCGGAAACCAGTGAGGAGCTTCAAACACAGCCGCATGGCGGTAGAAACTGTACAAATTACGATGCTGTAAAACCAAATGAATTGCTGCACTGAGATTGTTTTTCAGCGGTGTTGTTTCACTAAGAAAAAACAGACGGTAACACAAGTGGTTAGGGAAAGTAGTAAAGCCGCTGGTGGGATACAAGGTCTGTAACGCCTGGAAACGGAGTGCGCTGCTTGAATGGCTTGTCGAATAAATAAGTTTCAGGCTAAGTAATTTGCAATGAGTGACATAACATTTTACAGGCTATATACAGATGGGTGAAAGAGTCACTTCTACGGTAGCTATTTAAGATTGCCATGGCCGACTGGCAAGCACAGTGATAAGAGATACCAAGTCTACCCTTGCACCAGCTCTCAACGGCCATTGCATTCAGCACTCTTCTAGACAAAAACTGAAGCAAGCAGAAGCGAATGACACTTGGACGTACAACCCTAGTTTTTTTGATCGAGCTACGTCCGCACCCCTATCGACACACACACGCACATACAAAAATACGTTCTACCAGCTGCACCTTGCCTTCTGACATCGATGTTGGCTAGTATGAATGCTCGGAACACATATCAAGGTTTTTTGCTCACCCTGAAATATTTTTTTGTGGTTGCGCAATCAACCGTAAGTGAAACGGGTGTAGGATAGAGGCTCTGGGCTATCCCATAGTTTCGTTTTTTTACTTCCTTGGCCTAGTCTATTTCACGCCATGTAACGCGACGAAATACATACTCCTTTCACTGATTTATGGTCTGCAGCGGCTGCTTATCGGCCTACGTCCCTCTGAGAAGCAGGGGAAGAATTAAGGGCCAAAAGTCGAAGCAATTACTTCGTAAGCTTTGTAAAAAAGATTTTTCACGCTTCAATTCATTACACCAGAGCTGCAGGCAGCTTCAGAGAAGTCGAAAAATTTGGTCCCTTGAGAGAAAAGTTATCCTTGGTCATGCTTAATAGCCATTTCTCTGGTGCAGATAACGGCAGCCCAGTAGGTTTCAAATAAAGACGTTTGTCAAACTTGGCTACCGACTCAAGATTAGTAAATAACTGATGTCGCTTTCCTCTGGCAAATAATATAAATGTTCAGTGCCTCATTTAGATGCCTCGTATGACATTGTCGGCGTTTTCCCTCTATAGAGGATTGCATGTACCTTGCCTTGCTAAGCAACTCGAGGGTTGAACTGCAAATAATGATTGATGACCTAGACAGGAAAAGTAGAACGATAGGCTTGAAAATCAATATGCAGAAGACTAAGGTAATGTTCAACAGCCTCGGGAAGGAACAGCAGTTTACATTAGGTAGCGAAGTACTGGAAGTAGTAGGCGATTATGTCTACTTAGGACAGGTAGTAACAGCAGATCCGGACCATGAAAAGGAAATAACAAGAAGAATAAGATTGGGATGGAGCGCATTTGGCAAGCACTCGCAGATTAGGACTAGCAGCTTACCGGTATCCTTCAATAGGAAAGTATACAACAGTTGCATCTTACCTGTACTCACCTATGGGGCTGAAACGTGGAGGCTAACCAAGAAAGTTCTACTTAAGTTGAGGACAACCCAGAGGGCTATGGAACGAAAAATGGTAGGGGTAACATTAAGAGATAGGAAGCGTGCAGAGTGGGTTAGAGAAATAATTCGAGTTACCGACATTCTAGTGGAAATTAAGAAGACGAAATGGGCATGGGCGGGACATATAGTGCGAAGAGAGGATAACCGATGGCCACTTAGGGTAACAAACTGGATTGCAAGAGAAGGAAAGCGTAGCAGGGGGCGGCAGAAAGTTATGTGGGCGGATGAGGTTAAGAAGTTCGCGGGGATCAAGTGGATGCAGCTAACACAGAACCGGGTTAAGTGGAGAAATATGGGAGAGGCCACCGCCCTGCAGTGGGTAAAGTCAAGCTGATGATGATGATGATGATGATGATGATGATGATGATGATGATGATGATGCATGTACCTTAAGCAAACTTCAACGGTGCGATGTCAACATCATGCGACAACGTTGGCTCGGTTATAGTTTTCAGTACAAACATGGAACTCATATGAAAGGTGAACGGCCGAAAGCTTCGTTTCTAGTTAAAACATGTTTACCGCGGCTGCTTATTGTGACATCGTTATGTTGTTCCAGCCCGCCCCCGTCACCGCTCCATCGAAAAGGTGAAACATGGGGTCGTGGCATTCAAACGCTTCTGGAAATATTTCTGTATGTCTCTGCAAGGCTTGCGATTAGTATTTAACGCCAGATACAAGGGTTACGATGGTTGGCCACGTGGAGAGTAAACCGCGCAGGAACTGACTATGCAAAGGGAGAAATGAGAAGCAATTTTTAGTAAAAATGCGCTTTGTCTCGCACACGTTTTTTTATTTTCGCCTCATGGTAACTGAGTAGTAAATTCTTCATGCTTGGCTTTAGGAATTTTAATTGAATTTATGAAATTCCGAAATTGGCAGCTCCCTTATAAGCACCGCTTCGTTCAGTCATGTCAATATCATTCATCTACATATGCATGCACAGGTAAGTAAGCGAAATATCAAGTAGGTATGAGAATCCCACCTATCTACCATTTGCGCGTGCTCAGCTGCGGTGTAGGGTGAAACTGCCAGTCAAATCCCTCGGCCTCTATCTTGTGAGAGCTTTAAGCAATGAGCCTTAGTGGTCTCAAGAGCGTCGGTGAAACTTACCATTTCAATGCTCGTCAAGTCTGAAAGCTTTTTGGGCACGAATGGCGCACGAGAAGTCACCTCAGTGATGTTCAGCGATTCGGTTGTCCCTTTTGTGATCGGCACGTTCGCGGAAGAGTCTGATGGGAAAGGCTGCAGATGCAAAATCACACACAGAGAAAAGTCACCCGGCGTAATATAGATGTCTTTCATAACAGTCTAACAAAAAAGAACAGCACGTGTTTTTCAGGCGTTCAGGTGGTAAAGTGTGATGTAAAAGTAGTCAAAACGGCTTCACCTACAACAAAACCTATTACGGTTATAAAGTGAGAAATGTATAGTTTATCCAACATGCGCCTGTGATGACCACTGACATTATTGCTTGGTCGGAAAGCAGAAGAGTGTCCGATGCCTGTATGCGCACGCACCAGGCCGTTGCGTCTATCTCGCTCAAAGAGGACTCTGTAGCTGGTGCTTTGTGTCAAGCTCAGTCTTGGTTGTTCTCGCAAAAATGGCTGTGAATGAGTGAGTGACTAATACTCTCTTGCTCTCACGGCAGCAATAACAGGTAATAAGTTTAAGATAACATCGCAAACCACCAAAACGTAAAAGCCTGTGTTCTTGAAGTTGAAGGCGCCTGCAGACAGATAGCCCAAAGTAAGGAAACACGTATAAGAGTTTAGTAAACTTAGGAAAAAATCATTTCTTTCCGCAAATACCCACGTGCCTGTGTAGTATGTAATGATTCATAAACCGCATTCATAAAACAATGCATAATCAAGGTAATTATAATGTGAAAAAATTTGAGATTTCGCCGATGATACATTTCGCAAATAACTCGTTAAATACTACTAATAAAACAAAATTGCAAGTACTGATTTTGTTTTATTAGTAGTACTGAATTTCTCACTTTTAAGAGAATGTGTTACAGATTTTGTACATATCTCGAACGTCTCGAAAAAGAAAAAGACGAACGCTTTTTTGTTTTGGTTTGGATGATGGAATCTTGTCTATTGTGAGGTCCAAGTACAATATTGATTGAAAACGATTCCTTTCGAATTGCAACAAGTGGTTTTGTCTGGAAGGATGAAGATGAAAAGTGCACGGTGTACAACCAATATAAGGGCAGCGTTAGATTTAAAGCGTCGAGGGCCCATTCGCCGCTCAAACAGGACATTGCACTGGGGTGCTTGCCTGCATATAGCATACCTGCTGATACAAACAATTCAGACAGTCCTATTCTGATAGTCTGTCTGACAGTCCATCAGACAGACTGATGGACGAGTCAGACAGACTCGTCCTATTGTTACTTTTATTTCTGAGGAGAAACGGCGACGAAGGAACTGTCTCATTGCTCGGTAGACCTTCTTGTTTAAAGTCCGCAACAAGACTCTGCAAATATATATATATATATATATATATATATATATATATGCCATTAAAAGATGCACGCATATGCCACAACAAAAAACACGGCTTCGATATCCTCATTCTTTTAAAAGATTGAGCAAAGTTATTTATCACAGTAACTGGTATTTGCGACCTGAATTAGTGTTCACCCCTGTTCTCTAGCTTTTACTACTGCTTCTAAACGCTATAACGACGCATAGAAGGACGCAAACTTGAGCCGACATTAATAGAGAGTGGTATGAAGTTTTAATCTTGCGAGGGGCAATAGCACAATAACACCAAATATCTCGTTTTTACTCAAGGCTATAAGCCTCCTCACCTGAAACAGGTATCTATCTTCCGGAAATTCGTTGGGCAAAAACACGATTTTCTTCTCAGGGGCCGAGCCGAAAGTGAGGAATAATCTTTATGGGCAAGAAATAATTACCGATAATGATGCCATATGTTGGCATGTCCATGGAGGGAGCTACAAACATACTATAGTAACCTTGGTGCAGAGAGAAGTTCTTTACCTTTGTATAAGACCGGGAATCCGTACGCTTCGAGGCATTTCCAGTGACAGTAGGCCAGTGAGAATGATGACCTTCGAAGACGGCCTGATCCACTGGTTCATCTGCATTGTCCGTTGTTTTCTACAAAAAGAAAATACGAGTGAACATTGAGAAATATTTTCACCAAACGTGCGTTATTTCCTCAATCATGATCACTTCCTTTCAAGCGCTGATATCCAGTCGCGGCAAAAAAAAAAAATCTTTCGAGATCAAATTTTTTGACCTAGATATAATATCAGACGCAAAAATATGTGAAAATTAATCCGGCTTTCACCAAAACGCGCTCACACTGGAAGATAGTAAATCGCGTTGTGGCATGGAAATCACACGCTGCCATAACCGCATAGTATGCGATAGCATATTGGGCTAGTTAAGCAGAAAAGCTTTTGCCGCACCCCAGAATTAAGGACCGTAACCAAGAAAGGTGTGCGAAAACCTACGCAATGCAAGCAAGAAATTTATCACCGTTGATGTTCAAGCCCAGCCCCTTTGCGAGACAGGCAGGTACGCAACGCATAGGCCAGGAAGGGAAGATGGTTAGTGGGGCACCAAGTGAAAGAGTGCGTATACCTTGCTAACATGTGTTTTGTATGGGTACTGATATTACCGTACCACATATTTTAAAAACGGAAACGATTTCAACAAGGAAGAATTAGGAATACAGTAGCAAAAGGCGACGTTGAAGGCACTAACGTGTGTAGTCTTACGGTGAAGATAAAGCATGCCTCTAATTTTGGATGCGATGATGAGCGAAAAATTCATTATTTAAATAAAACCTGGTGGTAGGCCACCCGATTCCGGGAGTTCGTTAGCCCCATAGCATGTGTATATAGAGAGAAAACTTTATTAAAAAAAAAGATTCGGGGCAGTAAGTGCAGTTTTCATTTCAAGACCCCAGTGACCTGGGCTGTCGCTCTTGCCTGGGCTACTACTCTACCCTGGGTCGCTAGGTCAGATCATAGCAGAGTGGCCTCCCACTGCGCCTCCGAATGGTGCGTGTCTATGTGCAGGTTCACCTCTTCAAACGTGTTGTGCAGTTCAAAAGCTTCCGATTGGACGTTGGATGTGTATAGTGGGAGGCCTAAATCGTTCTTGTAAGCTGCACGTATCATTGCGTTGGCTTTCTTTAGATCTCTTCGGAGCACGGTGAGGCAGGGGAGTCCATAGAAGAGGCGACGGATGACAAGCGCCTGAACCAGATGGATTGTGTCTTATTCCCGCATGCCCTTTTTTGTTTCTGGCACCCGGCAGATCATTCTAGAGATTTGATGTGGTATGTAGTACAGGTCCGCCTCTAGGTCACATTATAAGCATTGCGTCTCAAAACCGTGTGGGTAAAGGTTTTTTTTTTTTCGGGGAAGGGGGGGGGGCTTGAAAACGTTTGTTTAATACTTCTCAGGGCGAGAGAAAGAAGAAGACGTGTCGCTGAGCACCGTGGCTACATCGTGTCCAGTAAGATTTCGAACTACGTCTGCAGTCCGCGCCCACACAGCGGCAATCGAACTCTTGAAGAAGAGCATAAAGGCCAAACAACCCGTGCGTGGCAAGAAGAGCATCAAGGACACAGCCCTCCGGGTAGACGCTGCAGAATGCCGACGCGGCCAGGCTAATAGGCCTACTGGGACTCGGCGGAGCCGCAGCTCTGATAATATGGGAAGAATGGGGACGCCAATGGACCCTCCGGTAGTCGCTGTGACTTCTGCAAGCACAACGGCAGGCTGCGGTAACGAGCCTTTACCTGGAGCTAGCACTTGGCCACAGAGCAACGTAGACATTACTTCGAATACGAGGACAACGCTCGGGCCGCTACCCGAGCTAAACGATACACATCAGGCTATGGATGTGCAACAGGAAGTTGTCACTAACGCTTCTCAACGGACACCCCGGCTGGTCAAACTACCTGGGCCACCAGTCAACACACCACCGGCAAAGAAGGTAAGGGCCGCCCCTGATAAGCTAGCATCCGCTTATCCAACACCAGCCTTGCAGAAATCCTTCAGAGTGCATATCAGACCTACAGTGTAGTTTGATATCACTAAGATACCCACCAGAACAATGCAGAGAGTAATAGACGCAGCGCTTGGTACCACAGGTTACCAGGGGTTTGTAAGCCACAGGGCATCTAATACTGTCACAGTACATTTAGCCACCATTGAGGATGCACGCAAAATGACCACAGTAACACAGATTCCAATCACGACAGAGGAGTATCTTCCTGTCCAGACGTATTTTGCGTCAGGTCCAAATACTCAGCGATGTGTCCTCTATGACCTAGACCTACAAGATTCCCCGGAGACGGTGGCCAGAGACCTAATATCAGGAACACATACTGTGTTAGCCGCACGTCGTATGGGGAACAGAGGCACTTTTCTCATCACATTACAGGGACCAGATACTCTTCCGGACAGATTCTACTACAATGGCCGCATAGTGCGACCCAAAACGTACAAACCTAGACCGGTTCACTGTTACAGGTGCTACAGAGAAGGTCAGATGCAGAAATTTTGTCCATATGGAGTTAACCCCGAATACATAACTGAATCTGGAGAAGCGAAATTCAAATGCGGCCTATGCAAATCTGATGATCACGATATCACTTCATCTCAGTGTCCGACAAAAAAGCGAAAGCTCGAGTTAGCAAGGGCTGGACGACATAAACAATATGCACCGTTAATGGTTAAAAACAGATTTGCAACTCTGGCCGAAGAGCTGTTTGATGACCCGCTAGAAGAAGAAGAGCCTGTTGAGGTGGTTGCACAGAACAGTGCATCTTTTGCTTCTACGCTAAAACATGGACGACGCACAAAACGGAGCACAGTGGCATTCACTACTGATGATTTTCCGGACCTTAAAGACTGCACAAGCCAGCAGGATGCAATAGAAAAAGAAATTGCGATGCTTTCAGCACAAATTGCACAGCTGCGACAAAAGAAAGCACATATAGCGCAACGACGAAAGGAGAGCTCAGAAAAACAGAAAGAAACGCTTGCAGGCAGTACGACAGCAAGGTTAGTGGATGCTCCGAATTGTAAACCTGCCGATAACATACCTATTTGGAAGGCGGTACTGGACACGCTTACGCAACTGACACACCTCATTCAGAGCAGCTTACATCATGGATAGAAGTAGCCGAAACAAGTGGCAACAGATTACACAATGGAACTGCAGAGGGCTCTGTAATAAAGTTGGAGAAATAAATACAAAATTATTGTACGGTAAGCTACAATCATGGGCGTTCTTGATACAGGAGCACAATAGGTTATATTCAATAACAGGATATATAGGGTACCATTGTCCTTCTATCCCTGATAAACGAGCAAGAGCAGAGGCCGAAACACCAGGAAAAGCTGCCGTTTACATTAGGGCCAACATTCCCCAAACGCCACTTGACTTGAGCAAGTGGTGCAACACTCAGCAGGAAGTAGTTGCTGTACTCACGCGTCCGAACAAAACGCCCCTTATATTAGTGTCCATGTACGCTAGGCCAAGAAACACAGTGCTTAATCTTGGATGGGTTAAGCATATTCGCCATTCATACCCTGGAATTGCGATACTAATCGGTGGAGATTTTAACGCTCCGCACACCGTATGGGGATATGATTATGATTCTAAAAGGGGTGATCAAGTTCATACTGCCTTCACAGAAATGGAATTTACACTGCTAAATCATCCAGGAGTCGCAACACTACCTGCAACACAAACACGCTCACCAGACTTGACGTGGTGGAAGGGCCCTGGTGCACCACTATGGCAGGCGGAATTAGATGCGTGGGGTAGTGATCATGTCCCCATTGGTATTGGTCTTAATTTGGGACATATGAAGAAAATTCGAAAGAAAGCGTCTGTTACACATTGGGATGGTGTACGGCAGGATACTCGAACGCATTCAGTTAGCCCGAATACTCTCGTTACTACCCTTCAAAAGGTACTCAAGGATCACACCATTACAACTACAGTGAACGAAGATCAGCCAACTCCCGACCTGCACCTACTAAAACTTTGGGCACGCCGAAAGCGGGCCGAGATACAGGCTGGTCGCCATCCTGAAGACGTGCAAAGAATTGAGGTAAACAGAGTGACGGCACAGGCACGCCGATATGAAAAACAGCTGGCTCATAGGAGATGGGATGAGTGGTGCAGTCGTTTGTGCTCAGGAACGAATAACAAGGCCCTCTGGAGGACTTTCCATGGCATGGAAAAGAGGCGGCAGGTTAAAGATCATGCAGAAAGTATTAGACTCGCATTACAGCTTACACCAGAAGAGTTTGCAGATCAGGCTGCTGCCCTTTTCTTCCCGAACCACGCACATTATCCGGCGCCTTCACCGACAGTGGATGCGGTTGATAAAACAGGAATAACATTACCATTTACAAAATTGGAGTTATTGGCTGCTATAGAAGAAGCGAATGGTAAAACTGCGCCTGGACATGACGATATTCCTTATGAAGTATTCAAGAATTTAGAAGGAGCCGCAGTTGACGGCTTGTTGGATGTGGTAAATGAGGTATGGCAAGGAGGAGACATTCCACTCAGCTGGAAACACTCGGTGGTGGTAACAATACCAAAGGCTGGGAAACCTCCCACAAGTCTAGAATCTTTGCGGCCTATCTCGCTAACACCCACAATTTGCAAAATCTATGAAAAGATGATAGCCACCCGCCTGTCATGGTGGTTGGAAAGTAATAAAAAATACCATGCTCGACAAATTGGGTTCCGAACAAACCTTGGGACAGAAAATGGACTGGCTGTGCTCGCTGAAGAGGTCATACACGTGTCGCCTTATAGCCACCTAGTGCGCACTGTAGTGGCTACCGACATGGCGAAGGCATACGACAACGTGTTACATGCCAAGATTCTTAGCAACATGGAATGTATGGGCATTCCCTTGCAGGTCATAAAAGCAGTACATAATCTGCTTAAGGACAGGACGTTTTCTATCCGGATAAACGGAAAACAAATTGGCAATTACACCTCGAACAGAGGCGTGCCACAAGGGTCAGTGTTAGCACCTTTATTATTTAATATCGCACTGATCCCATTGGCGTGGAAATTAGCTAAAATACCAGAAGTGGGGTTCATGATATACGCAGATGATGTCACGATTTGGTCTGTTCATAAACAAATTGACAGACAGATTTGGCATCTGCAAGAGGCTTTAAATACCATAGATGAGTACGTGCAAAGTGCAGGCCTGGAATTATCACCTCAAAAGTCCAGTTACATTCATGTTGCCAACAAGAATGGAAGAAAACAATTGGCAACGCAAAGAGTCTCCCTAAAGATTGGAAATCAGGCACTGGAAGAGGTGGACGAGTTGAGAGTTCTTGGCCTAGAAATTCACAAATCCGGCAAAGGAACACAATGGCTTCATAAAGTGAAAAAAGTAGCTGCGACTTCCTTAAACTTGATAAAACGCATTTCGTCTAGGGGAGGAGGAGCTCGAGCGGACATGGCAAGACGTCTTGTACAATCAGTGTTACAGCCGAGGATACTATACCAGGCCCAATTCCAAAGACTCACGAGGCGGCAATGGGCAAAATTGGAAACAATAAATAGAAACGCAATGCGCACTATCACGGCCTTACCAAAACTTACCCCTATCCCTATTCTCCAAGAGTTTGCACAGATAAATACGTTGACAGAATTAATTGAGCAACGAGAGGCAACAAGTGATATGAAGCGAAAGTACGTTACGCCCATAGCATCCTTGTACAACGAAGTGGCAGTTCGAACACCACCAATAGCTGACCCCCCTCCTTGGGAATTCACTACTATCACGACAAACAAGACCACTCGGCTTCGTCGCAAAGAAAAGCTGGCATCTCGACCTCTGGTTGATGCACTTCCAGGTACCTTAATTGCATATACGGACGCATCAATTATAGAAAATGGCGGTAGAACAGCAGCTACTAGTCCAACACACAGCGAACTAAAGGTACATAAAGAATATCTTTAGAATACCCGGACCCGCTTGTGATGGAACTCTATGCAATCCGCGATGCTATGGAGGCCATAAATAAAATAGATTCGATAACAGAAGCCCACATCTATACAGACTCCTTAGCCGCCATAAAACAACTAAAGAAAGTGACGAAGACGCTATTTGTTACCCAGGAAATCCACGCATTTAATAAAAAAACAAAGATAAGCATCCAGATACATTGGACACAAGACAATGCTGAGAACGGTGAGCAGAGAAAAGTTGACCACCTCACACACGAAGTTCCACACACTAATGCGCCCCCCACCAGGCTCCCTTTCGATGCCCGCTCCGCTGTTTCCATTTTAGCATCCTCTTTAAGGAAAAGTACACGTGCCCTCATTCCCCCGTGTACATTCCCACTCCCTCGTAACTTAACGAGATTGGAGGAGGTTTCCCTTAGAAGGATAAGAGCTGGGGCGGCCCTTACCCCGTCGGTAAAATGCCGATGGGAATCGCAAGCTGAAATCGGACCAACAACATGCCCAAAGTGTTCCACACCAGCTGCAGAAGTGGATGTTCGTCACCTGCTATGGACTTGTGCAGGGACAAGGGAATCAAGGACAAAGATTCTGCGCGAAGTGGGTCTAACCACAACAAGGGAAGATGACTTTTCTAAATGGCTCACCGACAACGCTAAGAGCGGGAGCCTGCTCCGGTTCCTCACTGAAAACCATTTACATGAGTTTATATAATATGTCTTATGGCAAGTTTGCGTACAAAAAAAAAATACTTCTCAGCGTTATTTCTTGTTTTTTGTCTAGCTGCTCATGAAATGAAGCTATGCGACATCTCTTCTCTCTCTTCTCTCTTCTATCTCTTCTCTTCTGCTATCTCTTCTGCCTGGGCTACGGTGGTATAGGATTTCCGAGTATGTGGTTAGCACGTTAGAGTAGTTGTGCTCGTCCTTATGTTGAGGTGCCCTCGTTCCCGCTACGGACTGGTGCGCTGGTGTCCATATCAGTTTCGATTTTCTTTCGTCTTCCTTGATGTTCAACTGCAGCACACGAAACATATTTCATAGAATTATTATGCGCAGGCGACGTTAAATACACTCCATGGTACATCCAAAAATCTAGTTTCCCTCACACAAGTTTTACTGAAAACCATGGCGAGTGCGTCTTAAATGAAAGGCATTTGCTTCGAGTTTACGCCCAAAAACCTCGAGGTAGGATTGAGTTGCTGAGCAGTTTTCTACCTGAATTACAAAGATGGGTGACGAAAAATCCCCAGCATTCGACAAAGTTAAGTTGTCATTAGTGCCACGAGAATGATTATTCTGAAATGAGGTTTTATTCATTGATCCTTCAGTGATGTTCCAAGCTTCCTAGAACAAAAATCGTAGAGGATGAAATAGCAAAAAAGGCACAGGATACGGGCTTTGAAATCGGAGACTTGCAATTTCGTACAATAGAGAATGCAAAATTCAAATCAATTAATGCGTTCCAAATAAAATCAGAGAACGAATACCAGATGAGCGTTTAGATCGAGAGGCAGTGAAGAGACAAAGGGTCTTAGCATGCGTAGAATTGTCTGGCAAAATAATGTCTTTCCTTCTCCCCCTTCATGAAATCAATCGATATTTATGATTTTTTTTTTCGGGTAATGTAATGCATAAATATTCGTTCATCAGCCACTTAAGGAGCCACTAATTTCACCAGAGAGGAACACAGAGGGAATTAGAAGAGAAAAGTGTGCTTGATGGGTTTTTGGCCCTGTGTGAAAAAGGCGAGGCATAAACGACATACGTCATACAAAACAAAACTTACAGAAAGAGAGAAAGACCTGATAAGGGGATGCTCTACTCGCTCAATCGAAATTTGCCTCCTGCAAATTCAGCTCGAGTGCTGTGAAAGGACCTTTTAATACATTTTTCAAAAAATGTGCGTGAAAAAATGCTTACTAATTAGCACTGTGCGCCTGTCAAAACGGGTGGTCGGTAATCAACCGTCCTGTTAATAAAAGCCAATTGAAATCCACACATAAAAGGACGGTGAAGAAAAAATCCTAAGAAAAGGGTTTTATAAAAAGCATAATTTTTTTGGCACCAGTCAACATTTGTTGGCATAATTCACACATGATGCGGTCAAAAACTGCTGCCATCTCTCAAATCCTATGATTTGAAACAAATTCATAGCGATGCAACAGCTTGTAATAAAACGGGATCTCGGAATGTAGAAAAAAAAACGCAGAAATGCGAAATGGAAGAAATAGAAACCAGGAAGAAGGTTTTGCGTTAGAAAGCGTTTGCGTATCGGTAGTAGAGATCATTGGCTTTAAGTTCTATGTATTTGAAGAAAGCGAAATAAGCCACGCATGAAATTTACTGAGGATCATAAATCTCAAGAAATGGCAAGTTTTTAACGCAAGGCAACGTACGGTCAACTTAATTCTGCTTTTTATTTACGGGTGCAATTTAGCATAATTGCGTGCTAACGAAAGGAAGCAGCAGAGAAATGCGCAGAGATTGCGCATAGCGACCATGTTGCGCTGAATGCTCTTACCCCAGAGAAAGCCGTTGCCAGTGAGAAATAAGGATGCAACGAAATGTTTGCCGTATCCGCGGGCCAGGATGTATGATACTCATCAAAGTTGGTCTCATTCGTTGAGGCTCCTCTGCTGACCGTTGGTTCCTTGAATCAAAAGGTGAGAAGCAAACTTGTAGAACAAATAGAGTAGGAGCCCATTAGTTGTCTATATCACTGCAGTTTTATTTCATGCGTTGAATACTATGGTGAACAAAAAAAAAAAATGCCGAGACGTAGCTTTATGCATATTCATTGCACGATATCGTACACTGCTCCGGAAAATACTGCGCTGAAGGTGCACCCTGCGTGGACGCTTGCTAATGGTAGACAATATCAGAGGTGTGCAATAACATCTCATTCTAAAATTTTTGCCCCAAAGCCTTTTACCTCGTTGAAAGTCATCACCCATGAGAAATTGGCTTGCTGCGATATATTGGTAGCTTCAGTGGGATGAGACGAATGATACACTTTAAGGCTGGAGTCATCTGTGAATATCTCTCTGCTGGTCTTGTTTTCCTGAAAAAAAATTCAAACGTGCAGGCACTCTGTTTAAGGGCGAGGAAATCATTCTCTTTCAACGTAATGTCATCATTATCTGCGGTTACTAACTGTCCTAAGTAGACATATTCGCCTACTACTTCCAGTACTTCGCTACCTAATGTAAACTGCTGTTCCTTTCTGAGGCTGTTGAACATTACCTTAGTCTTCTGCATATTGATTTTCAAGCCTACCTTTCTACTTTTCCTGTCTAGGTCATCAATCATTATTTGCAGTTCATCCCCCGAGTTGCTTAGCAAGGCAATGTCATCAGCAAATCGCAGATTACTGAGGTATTCTCCATCTACCCTTATCCCTCACTGCTCCCCTTCCAAGTCTCTGAATACTTCCTCTAAGCAAGCTGTGAATAGTACTGGGGAGATTGTGTCTCCTTGCCTAACACCTTTCTTTATCGGAATTTTGTTACTTTCTTTATGCAGAACTATGGTTGCTGTGCAGCCACTATATATATTTTCCAGCACTTCAACGTACGGCTCGTCTACCCCCTGATTTCGCAATGCCTGCATCACCGCCGAGGTTTCAACTGAGTCAAATGCTTTTTCGTAATCAATGAATGCTATGTATAAGGGCTGGTTATATTCCGAGCATTTTTCTATCACCTGATTGATGATATGAATATGATCGATAGTAGAGTACCGTTTCCGAAAACCTGCTTGATCCTTTGCTTGATTGCAGTCTAAGGTTGCCCTGATTCTATTAGCGATTACCTTAGTAAATACCTTATAAGTAACAGGCAGTAAGCTGATTGGTCTGTAATTTGCAATGTAATGTATTCTTTGCGAAGTGTAACCAAATTAAAAAAAAATGCCGAAACTAGCTACTCAAGGCAAAACGTAATTTATCAGCCTCAGAATCAGTTTTCTAACGTTTTACTCACTAGCCTGAGGTACCAATTGTCGATCAAGACTGCATATCGCCGTGAAAAACCTGATGTGCTGCAGCAAGCTACAGTGCTTCCCCCAAGATAACATCTATGAACTTAATTTACTGCTCTTGAAAAAAAAAAAAAAAGCTATAAGTGGCGCATATTTCCACCCAGCCCACGTACGAATCCCCAATATGAGCAGTGGTCTATAAATAAAGCAATTAAATACTCTCATTAGTGTCTTGGGGAGGTCCGGTGCAGAACTGCTGTCACGTCAGCTCTCTTAGATTTGGTCAAAAGCCGGCTGAATCTATGACCGAGTACCTTAGCGGTAGTACACTTAAAAAATTTAAAAAGCGCTTACCGCACCGCAAATCCATTGGGAACGAGTGGAACTTAATGAAGACGACGGCATAAGTCCGCAGGGAGACCGCTCGCGCTAGGAGATCTGATTGCGCTGCCACGAGATCAAAGCCCAGGCTCGGCGCAGTTATTGTCATATTTATTGTATTATTTTCAAGCTCAGAGACCCGCCCAAGTGGCACCTTGCCCGTGTGTGTGCCAGTGGCCGCCCTCTCCTCGAGCGGCTCAGCTTGCGGGTACCATATATAGCTCTGCTTAGGTGCTTTATGAAAAATCTATTGGTAGCACATTAAATGTCCTGTAGAGGGAACGCAACGTTGAACAGACCAGAGTTTATTTCGAGCTAGGGAACTTTTTATATTTTAAACGCTTGGCTACCTTATCAGCATATACATTACATTTAACAGGAAAAATATGTTTCAACAAGACTGCATTCAGGAGCTGACAGTTATTATATTACGGCACCACACACGGAGGTCGCCTTTTCGTCATCCAAATCTGGCAAGTGGTTGGTGCACTGCGTATAAATTCCAGTCTTTTCCACAGGGATGTGTACATACGCCTCTGCATAAAATTGCTGTGCAGAGCTGCCTCTTACCTCGGCTAATGTCGTGACCTTCGAAACGTCTGCTGATTCAGACATGTTGCCTACGGTATTTGGCCGAGAGGAAAGATGCACGCTGAATGTAATGTTATCCTCATATTTTTTCCCGTTGGCTGCTGTCTCCTTCGGAAAAATTGGAAGAAAAGAAAAAGGGGGAGGAGAGAGGGCACTTTCTACTATGATGCGGCCGTGGCCTCTGTCTGCGACTGCTCTTGCCGATCCTCGTCTTCTTACGTGCACTTTGCTACTTGCTAATATTGAATCCGCTAATTTGTGCCTCTGATCTTAAGCATACATAATATCATACAATCATAATCTACCAGGCTGTGCAAGAGCATCGATAATAAATATAAAGCCACGGTTTTCCAAGTGGTGTGAACATGCTTGCGAGATCTTGAAGTAGCGCGTCAGACTCTAGATTCTGAGCTCCTGGTTTCGAATCCTGCCGCATTATCCCATCTCACAGGACCTACCGAAGTTGCCGCCGCTTGCCAAATCGACAATGTCATGTATTCTCGTGAAATCACACAGCCCAGCGACCAGTCAGCGCTAAGCTACATTATCTGGTCACTTCCAGCATCCAGAGGAACGATCCAGATTACTCGCTCACTACGCGGACAACGCGACACTGATTTTTTCAATGAACGCGGCCCTTTGCGCTATCTTCCGGAAGAAGGGAATTCGCCTCTAGTGGCCGAAAATCTATGTCTTTTTATATAGGACACGTAAAATGAGCTTCAAGAAGAAATATCATATAGGACACGTAAAATGAGCTCCAAGATATCGGTTCCATGTGCTGGCAAATATTAAAAGCATGTCCCCATACTCTGCAGGATGGTTTTTCCTGTGTTGGGTGTAAGGGACGGCCACTCCGCAGAGTTCTGCACATACGTTTCGTATTTACCATGTAGCCTTAGACTACCTCCTACCTCAGCGAAGATTGTGGCCTGCGAAATATTTCCAAGTACCGACACGTTTCCAGTGTCAATGTGCATGGTCGTGCGACACTCGTTCAAGTCAGTCTTATTCATTGACTCCTCTCTGCTTGACACTGTTTCCTAGGGAAGAGAACATGATGTGTGAACGTGAAGAAAATTTGGAGTTTCCAAACCACTGCCGTTCAAACCCATATACTGAATAACATAATCAACGCAAATAGTGTTAAACACCTTGTGCAGACTACATTGCTTCTGCCTTCTCTTTGTACCAGTCCCACATTAAATGTCTGTTCATTACCTAAAAATACTGCTAAATGATTGTTACTTTGCGAAAGACGAGCAGGATCAGACACGGCGTCTAGACGTTTTTTGTGATGTAGCAATAATGACGAACCAACATGCCCAAACTTTCACACTGTCTGCACTGCGAGACTTTGGTGGACAACGTTTCTTTTTACTTTTCTGCCCCGACTGACCATTTAATTACCTGGTTGACAGTCGTCGACTGCGAAAAGTCTGCCAATACAAAAATGCTGCCAGCGTCAGTGGGTCGAGACGAATGATGCACATTGAAGACGGTCTCGAATTCCTCTCCACTAGAGTTTTTTTCCTGCAAAAATAAAAACGTGATGTCCGAGAACTGCACTCGCGCGACGGATGTAGAAATCAAAGAATTGCATGTCATTGTCAAATATCAGACTAAACTTGCCAAATGTATTTCTTACTGATTACTTTTGTACGTTGGTGGATAATAGAATGACGCACCGCGAATCACCGGCCCGGTGCAGGCACGCATCAGTATAGGGCTGTGCACGGACGCCTTGCTCTAAGAACGTTGCGCTCTCGAGTATGTTACCTCAACGAAAATGGAAACTTGTGAGATGTGCTCGGGTTGCGACGTGTTACCAGCTTCATTGGGCCATGCGGTATGATGTTTAATGAAATTGGTCTCAGTGGTGGACTTCTCTTTGGAAGCCGTTGTTTTCTGGAAGGAAAAAAGCACATGGTTAAGAGTGTGTCACCCTAATGTTTGTGTGTTATTAGTGTTTAACAGCCAGAGTTTTACAGACTTGTGTTATAATTTTCTGACAAAGTCGCATAGGAGAAGGAGAATGGGGACTCTTGCAGGAATTGGGTAATATTTTCATGTGAAGTCCTTTTGAATTATGCTTACAGCAGTAAAAGTTCACTCGTACAAGTATTTAGTTTCAACCGCATTCATCCGCTCTTCTGCTGCTTTCCGCATTCTGCCATCTTTCGCCTCCCACACATTATTTCTATTTTAGTTTCCACACCTACCGTTCTAGACCTCCTACTTTTACTCTGGGTGGCGGTGTGACTAGTTCACGTAGCATGCTGACCCATACTATTCGTTGCCCAATTATGACGCCGGCAACTAGCGGCACTCCGATTCATCTGATTGGGTAGATAACTGTGAAACATTTTACATGGACACGGTTGTTGTAGGCTGTGATGAAACGGCAACGGGAGTTCCCACTATAAGTTTGCCTGAACAACTGTCAATGCAAAAATAACCTATACTTAACGTTTGTCCGTCCTGTCTGCACTTTATATTTCGTGTACAAAAAATAATAATAATATAATAACAAAAATAATAATATATCTATAGTGTCGCAATATTTAGACCATTCTTATGTCACACTGCGAGTTGTTGACAGCATTTCGGTGTTTATTTCTCCACTCTAGAAATGGTTGCAACGACGGCTTTCTCCTAAGGATTACAAGAGCCGTTCGAAAGTGGTGGATTCCTGCTCGTGTGAAGGGGGTGACAAAGCCGCCGTTATTGATCGGCAAATTCTAGTTCACTTCTTTAAGGAAGCGTTGATATGCATTTTTTGCTATGTCCCAGATCATTGTTAAACAACAATCAGCTACCTTTTTTGCATACATTGCGTATGATACAAAATTGTGAAAGTGCACTTGGCATCTGTCACCAAATGACACCGACTTCGATACAGCAAGCAGATGCCAAGCCCATAGCTTCGTAGGTCCGTAGGTCGCCAACGTGTATGAGAACTACAACAAGGTGGGAAAATGGGCTACTGATGAGCATTCTACATTACAAATTTGAACTAATGGCATAATTCAGGTCGCTTAAAAATAAAAAGAAAAGATTACCACACTACACTATATACTGTTAATGACCGCATCTGATTGTGATGAATGCATTGTTAAAGATCGTGCAGCTCGACAGGAAAGCAAATGATAAATTTGACGTCCTGCTATCCGGACAGTGATGCAGTGGGTCGCTCATATATAGATATCCTCCCGGCTAAGCTGAACACCAAAACTCCATTTCCGAAGTACCCGGCAAAATCGGCTTAAGTGTAGGGGGCAAATGTCAATTCAGCGCGCAAACGAGACAAGCGCCTGTGCTAGAGCAACCTTCTAAAGAATGATATTATGAGCCGGAAAAAATGAATTTTGCATTGCTTTGCGATTGAGATCTTTATCAAGGGGCACAAGCATGCCTCATGCATTTCCATGTAATTTTTTTCATATTGTTTAAAGTGTCATTCTGCCCGACATGCATGGCCGTGCCGCATATCCTATAGTTTTTAAATCGTTTCTTGAGAGCTGGTTAGGACAGGTCTAGTTGGAATTTCAATTTATTCAAGACGTTAATTATCTTCGGTCTAACCGTTGGTACCATGTTCTTCGTCAGACTAACCAGCCCACGTCTTGATACCGATCCTGAGACTGATGGAAAATATTGGTAGGCCAAAGTTTTAAGAAATATGTCTTTGCTCGCATTTGACGTTCACTCAGAGTGACCTCAGCTCATTCGTTCGTTTCAAAGCGTAAGTAAATAGTACAACTGGACTTACTCTCAGCGAATTTTCGTGAGCTGTTATGAAGCATACAGTAACAAAAATGCACAACTAAAACGTATCTATGAAAAATGAATGTTTGAATTCTGACATTCAGGAAAGGATACAACCTTAAGCTTGTAATTTATCTTTAAACAGAGCTTGTAGATGGGTCACTTACTACACATTAAATATGTAGCTATTTGCATGGAGTAGAATACGTCGAACTGGGATGTAGCAAGGAACAGTGCGCCCTCGCTATGCTCGCAGCCCGTAAACCATGATATTGCCAGCAATCGTGCTAATCTGTTTCGGTTGCTTCTCGGTAAAGTTATTTTTAACAGCTCGCGGGCGCTCATCATTATCGTGGTCGTGAAGCTTCAGTGCCTTGCGGCCTCCTTCGTCGCGGCTCTGTATTTCCGTTTTGCGCTGCTCGGCTGCCCCCAACAGTTCTAGACTATCATTCCTCTTTACAATCAAGGAAGAACTATAACCTGAAGACGTCGCAGCGACCAGACACGACGTTCGAGAACCTGCCGACAAGTAAGCGCAGATACCCCAATAGGATGCTGCTCGGATGTTGATGCACATCGGCCACTGGCTCGCGGCAACCATAGCCAAGAAGCCTTGTGTAGATACACTCATGTGATCGTCTATTCACCAAACTTTGGTTTCAGCCCTTCTCCTTTTTATCGTTTCAACCATCATGAGGTATCCACCGTCTTTTCTTGCTTCCTATACCGCCAGTGTCTTTTGTCTGTGATGGGGACGATCAGGTCTGTGGCAAACGAGGAGGCAAAGCAGGCAATGGCATGTTAGGGAATGCTCGCGCTAGGTTCGCACGTAAAACGCTACCATCCGTCATTGGACTCCTTCGGTTTGCCTTCACCTAATAATACTGCTGATTTACAGAAAGCTTTCACCTTCTGCACATCCCTTGAAAGATTTTCCCTACAACACCTCGCTTTTTTTTAAATATTCCTGGCTGTTGACATATCATTGGCAATTCGTTTGAATTTTCTGTTTAGGCTGTGGCTAGTACAGTAAAAATTTTTACCTGATTAGAAGCGGTGAACTCTGTGGTTGGCGTCAGCTCCAAAGAACTTAATGTTGTCAACGGGGTTAATGGCAAAGGTACTATAGATGAACTTGATTCCTCCGTAATATGCACGATGCTGAATGACTGAAAGCCGGGAGAGACGTGAAAGGTATTAGAGAAGATATATAATCATACCCTAATCGTGGCAAACCAGATGAATGCTCATGTAGATGCATTCTGAAGTGAAAGCTTCACTATGGTTGGTAGAGCCTGTCTTGGCATGGTATTAAAATTTACCTTCATTTAACATTCAATGGTAGGAGGACAAACTTTTGCTATGCGGTTCTGGTGTGCTCAGAGAAATGTGACAAATACAGTGTCATCTTTTCTATAAACTAGCATAAAATGTCAGCGTGCGACTATTACTATGTGGATCAGGTGTCCAAAGAAAAAGATTGCTGTGCCTTAGTTTCAGTTAAACCTAGTGTGAAGCGAAAAGTGAAGCATGGTTACACATGGTAAAGTTTTTATCCAACAAGGGTTTAAGAATGGCTTGAACCTAGCGATAGAGCGAAAGCTGTGAGTCTGCAGTGATAGACTGTTTAACACCCGTTTTAAGTCCGCGGCTTTTAATAATTTTTATTTAAATTAGGCTTTGGAGAAAGAAAGGAGCCTTACGGCTTTTCATAATTTTTATTTAAATTAGGCTTTGGAGAAAGAAAGGAGCCTTATCCTTTTGAGTGTAAGGCTCCTTTCTTTCCCAGGAGCCTTATAATTTTGAGTGACCCCGCCGAGGTGGCACAGTGGTTACGGTGCTCGACTACTGTTCCAACGGATGCGGTATCGAATCTCGATCTCGGCGCCCATTCTTCGGTGGAGGCGAAAAGCAAGGCGCGTGTCCTGCACGATGTCAATGCAGGTTACAGAACTCCAGGTGGTCGAAATTTCCGGTGTAATCCACAACGGTGTGTCTCATAGCCTACCCCGCTTTGGGACGTTACACCTTACAAACCAAGCCGAACTTTTGAGAAGACGGCACCGAATTGTGGACACCAACACCTAACCGGGTCAAAATCATGTTTTCATATTTTATTTGTTACATCTGTTTATAAGAAAGTAAAGGGGCAGTATCTGTCTTTGACCTTCAAGGCTGTTCAAGGTGAAAACCTCCGCGACACTAACGGTTCATAATTAGGTTTTGGGGATGGGAAAAAGTCGCATACTTTTGAGTGGTCGCCACGAAATTGTGGACACCTACACCTAACCAGGTCACGACAACATTTTCATATTTTTCTTGCTATCGCACATTGGTTTATAAGAAAAGAAAGTCGTAGTATCTGTCTTTGACCTCCAAGGTTGTTCAAGGTGACATCGCACAATCCAGGGCTGCCCCTCCGTTTAGGTTAGGTTTTGGGGAAAGGAAAGTGCGGTATACACACCACGAAATCGTCGACACTCAGACTTAACTAGGTGAAGGTAATTTGAAGGGCGAATGTAGTGTCATACGAAGACCTGCGATACCCAGCGGAGTGAATGTTTCGGTTCCATTGCAAGTTGGTTTATAAGAAAGGAAAGATGCAGCATCTGTCAAGGTCTCTCTAAAGTGAGAACCGTGCTTACCCGACGGCTCGAACTACCTGGTGTAGTGAAGTTGACGCTTGAAAATGTGCGATACTGTGCTTTTTCTTCCGTGTAAGCCAAAATACAATGTGAGCATGGGCTAGCCATTGATATTTAAGGAGCCACAGGACAAAGCATAACTATAAATATACTATGCCTTCCGTTCCCCAAACAATGCGACCACTTGAAGTGGAATCTTGTGGACCACTTTGGTGTCGCACTACGAGATCATGACCTTGGCCCTTTGATTGTTGGGTCACCTTTGACTTTTAAAATTTGGAGCTGAGGAGAGTGGAATGGGGTGTAGCACGTAATTAATTACGTGAGTGACATCACCTCGCTCCGTCGTACACTAGACACCGTCATGACATCATTCGTTGGGTATAGGAACAAGGAGCAACTGCGCCTCGACTCAGAGACAGGCATGGACGCCAGTGGCGATGACGCTGCGCTTAGCGCGTCATAATGATGTCAGTTAAATTAGGCTACGAAAGATGTCTACCAGGCGTAATCATGTTGTAAAGCTTTCGCAGAGTACCATGTTAAACTATGCTAAACCTCTGCTAACTTTAGCTCGTGCAAGTCGGAGAATAACACGTGCAAAAATGCTACATCAAATTTTCGCGCTGAATGCTTTAAGAAATCGCACCCTGGAGCACGATCTCATAGGCGAAATTCCAAAATCATCCTTGGTCTCGTGCTCAGACTACATCAGCCGAGAACGGCGAACACGTAAACTGTCAACGCAAAGGGGCAATAAAGTGCACAGAAATAAAAAAAAAGATATTCGCGATGATCGTTCGAGGCAGCGAGAGCATAAGGGTACAAACATTATCATAATGAATAATAAAATGCTCTTCTTCATAATAGTCTTGGACTGCCATTGTTACACAGCAAAAAAACCATCACAAATTGTATCTTATTGCGGCTACATGCCAGCTCTTCCTCCCCCCCCCCCTCCCCCATTTAATTTGTAGTTCTTGTTTACTGACAATTTTAGCCTGCCGTCTACTCCTGAGAATCAGAATAGCGCCCTGCACGCATTATGGTTTACTTATGAGAGTTGTGCCATGGTAGCTTTATTTTCAGCGTGATAGGAAAGGGTGATAAATCTAACACTGCTCTTTGCAAAGTGAAGTACAGAGCTCTATTTTACTTTAAATTTAAGGGAAGTAAGAAAATATTTTTCCCAGGACTATTCTGTTATCTCCCTTTTCGAGCCACGCTCTGCAAGGATATGTTTTATACTTATATGTTTTATACGTATAATGCCGCAATGTTATCGTACTGGCGCCGCCATGTGACGAGCTCGGGAGACTGGCACGCGCTCGTCTTCTTCGCTCTCGGTGCTCGCCCGCCAGTCGGTTCCGTGCCTGATCTTGCCGGTGCTTTTACTTAGTCCTAGTAAGCCTGCTGAACCAGTTTCACTGGCTTCTGTGACATTTTTGGTGGAGGTGCGGGGTAGATCCCATGTACGAAGAGCCTCTGGCTGCCCCCTACGCCCATCTACACACCGTGGACACGACACCTGTGCACAAGGCGAGCCGTCGCTTGAGAGGCTTAGCACCCGAGTGTGGTCCTCTTGTTTCCCCACCGCGAACCACGATGACTACAGCGGCAATTCAGACCACCACTCAGCTTCCCGTGAGTGCCCAGCAGCTGATCTGCCATACTCCACGTATGCCCACGCCGTTTCGTGGCGACAAGTTCGAAGACGTTGAGGACTGGCTGACCAGCTACGACCGGGTCGCTGTTTTCAATGCGTGGGACGAGGAGCGAAAATTGCACAATGTTTATTTCGCACTAGAAGACGCCGCCAAGATGTGGTTCGAAAACCATGAGGCTACCATTTCCACCTGGCAGGATTTCCGGCGGCAGCTGCTCGCAACATTCGGCAACGATACAAGAAAAGAGATGGCCGAACTCGCTCTACAGTCCCGAGCACAGCGGCCTATTGAAAGCGTCGCCATGTTTGTGGAAGAAATGACTCGCCTTTTCAACCGGGCGGATCCGTCCATGTCGGAGGTAAAGAAGGTGCGCTACCTTATGCAAGGCGTCAAGGAGCATCTGTTCGTTGGCCTTGTACGTGACCCTCCACGTACTGTTGCTGATTTTACGAAAGAAGCAACAAGCATCGAGCGTGCCTTGAATCAGCGATTTGTACATTTTGATCACTCTGCGAACATCGCTGCCGTAGACTTCCGCTTGCCAATGGTCGGAAACGACAGGGAAGCCCTTCGCGAACTTATCCGAAGCATTGCGCGCGAAGAGCTGCAAAAGCTGCCCTCTCTCGAGCAACATCCACGTGTTGGGGGCATCTCGGATATTGTGCGCGAAGAGCTCCGCCAAGAAGTACCATCAGTACCGTCGCCCCAGCCGCCTGCGCAACAGATCATGACGTACAGCCACGTGTTGCGTACCCCTGCGCCTGAACCATTGGCACCCTGCAACCCTGCTCCTCCCGCTCGTCCTCCACCCCAATATCCAGTTTCGACTGGTGTGCCTGAAGCTCGACCACCCGTTCGCAAAGCACACGCGTGGCGCACGCCGAACAATCTGCCTTTGTGCTTTCACTGCGGCGAAGCCGGTCACGTTCTGCGCCACTGCCCGTACCGTCGGATGGGCTTGCGCGGATTTTCCCCGGATGCCCCTCGGCCGCGCTATGGCGAATGACCTCGGGACATCGACCAATACCTCAGCGACCACGTCCCACCTGCGTCCCTCCAGCGACGCCAGTCCGGGTCACCACCGCCGAGACAGTTTTCCACCAGCCGCCGTTCTTTCCTCAGGCAGTCCCCAAGTCCGCACCGGGAAAACTGAAGACGGCGACCCTCGGGGGTAGGGCCGCCATCGATGGACACTACGACCAACATCCTCCGCTCACCGATTCGATCACACAGACCGACCTCCGACCCTTCGCTCCGACGAACAATCCGACCACTTTTCGACGATCGCCGAAGCTTTCCTCCGACGCCCCCAATCGACGCACCGCACCACCAACGAGTCCGACGACCTCCCGACGATCACAGAAGCTTACCTTCGACGCCGTAATTCGACGCAACGAACGACCCGCCAGCCCGACGATCCCTGACACGCCGCACTTTGTCGACGGTGAGCTGCATTCCGCCGAGATACCGATCGTCGTTGATAACCACAACACGACTGCCCTTGTAGATACCGGCGCTGATTTTTGCGTTATGAGTCATGGCCTTGCTACCATTCTGCGAAAAGTCCTGACTCCTTGGCACGGAGCCCCGATAAGGACAGACGGAGGGCATGTGGTAACGCCGCTCGGAGTGTGCACCGCTCGCGTCGAGATTCACCACGTAACTTTCTCGTGTTGCTTTGTTGTGCTAGCAGAGTGCTCCAAGGACCTGATTCTCGGCCTTGATTTTCTTAGAGAAAACGACGCAGTCATCGACCTCCGTGACTTCATGGTGACTTTCTCCACTCACCGCGCAATTTCCGACGAGTACAGACAGCACAGCGACGACTACACAGACAGGCCAATTTTCCGAGTGTGCGACGACCATGTCACTCTACCTCCACGCACCAGCTTGTTTGTTACAGTGCAGTGCGACAACCCCCCCGCCTTGCATGGCCTCGCGGAAACGAACGTGAATTTATTGTTGAGCCTACAAGTCTGCGTCGCTCGGGGGATCTTTGCCTTGAGAAATAAACGAACTGAACTACTTTTAACAAACTTTAGTGCCGAATACCGCCATTTACCACAAGGTACAGCTATTGCTTATTTTGACGAAGTCAGTGCGCCATCCTCCCATTGCACCCTTTCGCTGGCCAACGAGAACCCTCCCGAGAGCACTGGACATACTGTTCAAACTGACGTGAACCCAGCTTTGTCTCTTACCCAGAAACGCCGCCTTCAAGCAATTCTGGACACTTACCGTGACTGCTTTGCCGTCACTTCCATAGTGAAACAGACGTCAGTAACCAAACATCGAATTATAGTTCATCCCACCGAGCGCCCTATCCGCCAACACCCCTACCGAGTATCGCCGAAAGAACGAGAGGCTATTCGGGCGCAAGTTGATGAAATGCTCCGCGATGATGTCATCCAGCCGTCCACAAGTCCATGGGCCTCACCAGTTGTGCTGGTCGCTAAAAAGGACGGAGCACACAGATTCTGCGTCGACTATATGAGGCTTAACAAAATTACGAAAAAGGACGTCTATCCATTGCCTCGAATCGATGACTCGTTCGACCGACTTCGCCACGCCCGATACTTTTCATCGCTCGATTTACGCAGTGGGTACTGGCAGATCGAAGTCGATGAACGTGATCGAGAGAAAACCGCATTCATTATTCCTGACGGACTGTACGAATTTAAGGTGCTTCCCTTCGGTTTGTGTTCCGCTCCCGCAACCTTTCAAAGAATGATGGACACTGTCCTAGCCGGCCTGAAATGGCAGACGTGCCTCGTCTACCTTGACGACGTTGTCATTTTCTCTGCGACCTACGAAGAGCACCTCAAACGATTTAGAGCAAACTTCGTTTGCTCTAAAGCACTAAAAACGCTTGGGTATTTGAGAAGAACATTGTCTAATGCCTCAAAAGAAACTAAGCTACTGATGTACACATCATTAATTCCTCCGGCACTTGAATATGCATCTCCAGTCTGGAATCCTTCTAAACATTGTGAAACAGACATAATCGAGAGCATTGAAAAAAAAAAAGCAATGCATTCCTATATCATCGATACGATTGCCATTTCTCACCTACTTGTGCCTCGTCCACTTTGAAACTCAGCCCCTTTCTGAGCGTCGTCACATAAATTTATTGAAGTTATTGCATTGCATCGTTAAATTAGTTTATCAAGTAGCACCAAATTGTGCCTCACCCCAGATATTCCCCGATAAACCAGGAGTCATCATAGCCTAAATTTAAAGCCATACTTCACCCGTACTGATAATTTCAAACGCACCTTTTCCCCCCGGACAATTGAACACTAGAACTCAATTCCGGCCACAACGCGATCTCTTTCATTGTGCACATTTTTAACAGCGATTGATGCCACAAGAATTTTTGTTATATAATTGCGTTTTTTATGCTGTGTTGCTTCATTTTGTTTTTCATTTCACAGCGTCTGTACCATATCTTATCCACTGCGTGTGTTAACACGTTAAGTTTGTTTTGTACCTTGCCATTTTAGTATGCATAGTTAACCCCACTCCTGCAATAGCCCCAGCAGGGGCTGCAGTATGTGTAAATAAATAAATAAATAAATAAATAAATAAATAAATAAATAAATAAATAAATAAATAAATAAATAAATAAATAAATAAATAAATAAATAAATAAATAAATAAATAAATAAATAAATAAATAAATAAATAAATAAATAAATAAATAAATAAATAAATAAATAAATACTCAAAAACAATAGTAATCTAAGCCTCTCCAAGACTTCTTAATAAAGCCATCAAACATGATTATTACTTACTGATGTATCGACGTCCGACTCCGTTGTTGCTTCTGTAGAACTTTCGTCAGTTTCAGCTAGGACAGGTTCAGTGATTGTAAAGAAGGATGTAAGGCGTTGAGCATTTTGAACATCGAGGTGCAGATCAAAAATATTAGTTGCCAGAGAACTTAGATCAAGCAGAGATTCCAGGCACAAGTATAATGACACCCTCAGCACCCTTCGAATTACAGCTCACATCATCTCCCCCTATTTAATTTCACAGTGCTGTTTCCAGGAGTGTCCCCTCACGACACACAACCCTCTCCGCCTCCTTTATTCACTGCATGAAATTACGTTTAGCACGCGACCACATCTGTCGTTCGCTCAGGCATAGATAAGCAAAGGTTAGAAAGGACCAATGGAAATATAAATCAAAATCATGTATCGATACTGGAGGCTATGTGATACGTGGTAACTTGATAGTGCATCATAATATTCTAATATGTGAAAGCAAAAGGGAGAGAAACCAAGGTAGCAGAGACAACGGGATGTATTTTGGGGTGAGGCAAAAACAGAATAGAGAACGTAGAGCGAATACACAAGTCAGCAGTTAGTCGCCGCTCTAGCATCTTCGCCTTTACTGTTGGTGACTGTTTTCTTTCCGCACATTTCGCCTTTACTACCGGTTTTTGTTGACACATCTTGTCATCTCTGCCGGCTTGATTTGTTCCTCTTGATTTGCGTTTACATAAAAAGTGAGCATTGCTGCAGACTACCAGGTTACCATTCGTCCTTGGCCTACAGATTCGAAACAAGATTTTGATGCAGTTTTCGTTTTTATAACGTTTTATCCGTAATTGAGTTAGTGCTAAAATGTGCTCACTTGTCTGGTTTCCCGCCTTTTATAGCTCGCGTCTTCGATTCATCAACAAACAATTGACAATCTGTAACAATGCTGTTGAATTCGTTCTTGTTCTTTCTCCTTCGTATTGTCTTTTCACGCAGTGTTTCCTTGGTTCGCTTTGAGGATATCCGATACATTGGTTCTATGCATAGGAAAAGCATTCCCACTAAGTATGAGTGTAGCACGCTTTCCCTGATGGCGGATTCTGCGTGTCGGAGGCAATGTGCCTTCTCCCAACAGTGCCAAAATCCCGTGAAGTAAGAGTTACACACGTGTTTTCCCGGGTATGGGCTCCCCTTGCTCGCAATAACCTCTCACCCCATCCTTCTTGTCAGCTGTTGCAAGCGTGGAGGAGGAGCAGAGGTCAGCGCCCTACTTCCCTCCCCTCCTCAGTTCAGTTCAGTTCAGTCGTTCAGTCGTGTCCGACTCTTCGTGACCCTATGGACTATATCACACCATATATGGCCTCCTCCGCATCAGTTAATGGCTTTAGCGGGCGTCCTGGCGATGAGGGCGATGAGCTTGTACTCGTATATTTTTCTTTTCGCTACTGGAGGTGGAGGGAAATTGAGGTCGAGGGGAGTACGGCTTGGACAGAGGCGAACGGGTTCAGCGAAAACAGGGAAAATATTTACTAAAAAGATTTGCAGCGCTAAAAGACGACACAGAGAAAAAAGATCCACAGGACGGCGCTACTAGCGCCGTCCTGTGCATCTTTTTTCTCTGTGTCGTCTTTTAGCGCTGCAAATCTTTTTAGTAACTATGAACCAACAAGCCCAGCTTGGAGTCTTGCTAGGGAAAATATTCTTTCTTCAACATTTTTTCTCCAGCGTTGGTGTGAGGACGCAGTAAATTATTGTGCAAGAATCTTTATCGAACCCATATTACGCAGCGTGTTCACACGTTGGTGGCTAAGACCACGAGTGTCCGCTTGTCGATGGTGCAGACTTGTGTTCAGGTTGGTGCCACTTCACGGTTTCAGTGCAAGATTACGTTCGAACGGCGCATAGCGGCGTTTTAACAGCCGAAAAGTGTTCATTCAAATTGGCCTGTCTGCTAGTGTTTGGGATCACAACAAACGCAATATTTGAAGGCGACAGGGATTTGCAAGTATCGAGAGCATCCCTCAAAAGATGTGAAATAAGTCGTATTTGAACAGCGATGTGAATTAACACTGTTCGGGATGAAATATTTTTTTTCCTTTCATTTACATGCCGCGATAAGACGAGAAAGGGTGATGAAGGCTAGCCCCACATTATTATTATCAAGAGAGTGGCTCGCAAAGCTAATAAATTTACTCCATATTTTATGTGCTGTTATCAGAATAAAGTGATGTAATTACTCCCTCCGCATTGAACGGTATGCGCAGTAGCAATATAGCCCTGATTTTTTTGTGCAAGCCTATAGGCTCGATCTTTGCCCCGCAACTCTTATAGTTGTCTGTTTCAAAAATTTGTTTTCAGTTTGTAATGTCAGTAAATATTCGGTAAATGTACTTTTACCGGCATAATTGTTTCTCTCAGCACCGCTCCCGGCGCACCTTATCTCCCAACGTTACTAAAAGCTACGCACGGCCGTCTCCCTCCGCCCTCCTTCCATGTACCTCCTTTCCAACCCTCACCCACGTTTAAAGCGTGAGGAGAGAAGAGTGAGGAGAGGACGTAGCCAAGAGGGGTTGCCGGCGATGGAAGAGGGACAAAGGGATACTGAAAAATCGGGGGCTTGAAGGCGGGGAAGGTAACGCCTTTGCAATGCATGGAAATAGTGGCCTGGTTTTTGACACTTTATTTCGTGCACACCCCTAAGTACGAGCCCTGGCATTATTTCTCAAAACATATTTCTGATATTTACTTGCCAGTTGAGCGTCGCGTGGTGACAGTTTTCGGAACTGTTGTTCTCTGATAAGGTCATGAGTACTAATGTCATATTGTGCGAAAGAGATCCCGACGCCCCCATGTTGTGCAAACATGACGCCCCGGCTACACCTTTAGTGCAGGGGTAGTCGCTCGCAGTACTCTCAGTGGCAGCCGGGCGAGGGAGTGAATGCAGACGAAGGGGCGAGGACGCTCTCGCCCAAAAACGGCCTCTATCAGCCCGTGAGGAGGACGAGCCTTAGAAACCTACCAACCTACCAAACCTACCATGAGCAGTACTGGTAGGTTCGAAGACCGCCGCAGTGAGCCCTTGCGCGAAGTCGCTCCGCCAGGACCACGTCCATAATGCGCTCGCAACGACACAGGTAGAAGCTCCGCAATCAGAAATTTCAACGAGCTTGCATGCCGGTGCGATCAAAGGTTAAGTAAACAAGCCCGGACGCGACGAATGCGATATTCGCGGGTGTTGCGCGATACCAAGCAGATTTATTTTTTGTTTCCCTTTCGAGTACATAGAAGCTTATGAGGGAAGAAGAGCATCATTTCATCCGCCTTTTTTTTTTGTGTGTGTACTAAGGAAGCTGGATGTCAACTTCTTGCGGAGGGGGGGGGGGGGGGGGAGGTGATGATAGGTGAAATACTCTCACTCATCAGGCGTACCGACACTCGAAAACTATTCCTTACAAGCCTATTAAATATCTTTATCGGTTTTGAACTGCTAACAAGGTTGCCAAATCTACCTGCACTCGAAAGGAATTACACAGGTAATCTGTGATGCGCAACGTATAATAAATGAAAAGCCAGCAAACACACCACGCTCGCCGTTTATGAAGGCAGAGAGAAAACAGGTGCGAATATTTATACCAGTTTTAATTGAGGGGAGAGGGGAGTAGAAATCCTTTGTTCAACTCTATTACATCGAAAGATGCAGCTTGTTCGATAAAAATACGCGACCAACTGTTGCATGCGGCTAAGGGAAATTTGTTCTATTAATGCGGGGTATGTCTTAGCATTTTCATAGCGTGCTTCTAAACCTTTCTGGTGTTTTAACGGAGATGCAACTAGAAGCGCGCAATAAATCTGCCGCCAAGTGGTGGCCTATCACATTTCTTCAGTCTTAGTAGAAAATTTGTTTGTTTTGCTTGAAAGTAACATACACTCTTCAAATCTTCATCTGCCTGAACGATAGCGCTGCCCTGTTTACCTCTTTAGCTGCACAGTTTGCACAATCACCATAAAAGAAGCATGCTTACTCGTAGACATCTCCGTCTCCTGGTCGGATGAGGTCTCAGGCAGTATCTCTTGTACATTGTGTGATTGGTGATCCGCAACACGGGATTTCCCATGCAGTGACTTTCTTGAGGACGCGACTGGTGACTCTTCGGGTTCCTCGGCGTCACCGAAGTCGTCACGCCTTCCGACTGGTTCCTCAATTTCGTCCGGTCCTTCCGCTGTGGCGAGCTGTACACGTTCCCAGAGCGGAGCCTTGCGATGACGCCTCTTGTTGGCGATTTTCTTGACCCCGGGAACATAGACGTGGTCTGTTTTCCTAGCATTAAACTGCAGAGCCAAGCAACCAATTAGCGATAAACTTAAAAAGTCGTCGTTCACGGCTGATGATTATTTTACAACTGTAGAATGTCAAAACGTTGCACCAAAGACCCTGCTTGTCGAACCAGCTAACGAAGTAGAAGCAACGTCAACTAAAGCGTTGTATCCGTAAGATATACGTATATTACACGGGTCGCACATTTTATTTCAGGCCGCGAAACAAGCAATAAAATTTAAATCAGTTTTCTTCAATTGAATTTTCACAATTGTACTTCAACCGAAAAAGGTGAATAAACTGCATGCAGTCACATACAGCTGCAGACTAAGTAGTATTTACACCCAGGAAAAAAAAAAACATTGCATGAAATCTAGCAACACTCCACATTTGGATTATTCATATTCAGCGTACTTTGGCGCTTTTAGGCGTTGCTCAGGTTCTTTGATGCTTCTGAAAACGGTGAGTCTAAACATCCCTGCTGTTTTATACTGGAAGTTAGTTTTTACATTATGCGAATGGGTTGGGTACATCTGTATTTCTCATTTAGACGCCCTAATAGAAAGGGGAAACAATTCATAAGCGTGACGACAAATGTCATTATCCGCCTGACTACCATGAAGCTTAAGATGCAGCTTATCCTACTGTAAATACACAAACCATGCTTTGTGCCGCCAAATTTCTTACGTAAGATAAAGAACGATGCTGTAATATTAGGAAAAGGTTTTTAAAGTATTGCAGTAACACGGAAAGCCCAGCTAGTTGGCATGACGTTTCGTGGAAACAGCACGAGTAACAGCGGACAGAAAAGAAGACGGGGCGTACCGTCTTCTTTCTTGTTCACTGTGTTTCGCGCCGTATCCACAAAATATTTACTTCTTTATACAAGCAAAGCTCTGTGCACGTTTTCTGGCTAATCGATAGCAAATTGGCAGTTCTTGGTGACAAATACAGGATGATAAACTGCCACCTTTTACAGCAGAGGACGAGTACCACACTATATCAGAGAAAAATAGTAATGCAACGGTAGAAAACGTAATTTGAAAGGCAAATGACCTAAAATTTATTTTTGAATTTGGGACAGAAACATTCGCCTACTTTCAGAAGTAAGAAGACGAAATCCTTGAAACGTGGCGATGTCAGTTTACGGGCCTACACGCAAGGCTTGAAAAAATAACATAGTTAAGATAACCCACTATAGCTGCCATTGACGTGAACGATTATCGAGATGTGTCATATTTATTTTAGCCTTTCAGTGCACCATATGAGGTCGCACTTTAAGGCTGCGCGATAAAATTGTATTAACGTGGAACAATAAAAATTAGGACAGCAAAATTCCAGTATGTATGTTACAAGTAACTCTTACGTACTTCCCGTTATGCTTTCGCTGACTCAGTTTACTCTAATTTCATGTTTACGTAGTGCATTAACGTGTGTATTCGCCTGTAAATAGCAGGCTTTTGCTCTTAGTTTTGCTCCGTGCTCGAGAACTTCAAACTTGTGCCTCCATACAAAACGATGTTACTGGTCGATGAAGCACCCAAGTCAGAACACGAAATATTTCCAACGGTTCAAATGTAGCGACAATAATATCTAGTGTGCTTTTCTCTTCGCTGTTGCACTCCAAGTTCATCACCTTCATCTCTGCCGTGGCAACTCTATCATCTATCGGCTCCCTCTAGGAAGTATTTGCTAGTTCGTAGTCTTCGCTTCAATGTTTTAGTGACGTCTCAGTTGCTGGCTACGAAAATTCTGAAAGTCAATATAAAATTCCTTGCTTCCGCAACGTCATGCGTCATGATGTGCGAACGTCCGCGACACGCTGCGTTCGTGGAAGATTTCTGCGGAATATAGCGTCTGTCTTGTCTATAACCTTGTCCCTAGAGTGCCGTTGTTCTGGGACCGTGAATATTCAAGTAGAAAAGAAACACCAGTATTACAAGTGTGCTGAGAAGGACGCCGTTATACTTATTATTGTCTCCGTGTTCATATTATACTAGTAATGGAGTTGTAGAATTAAACAGGAATAACACTAAAACTCACGTGGGGAGTTGTGCTTCGAGCCGCCAGATCCCGGCCAGCACTATGATGAGCTCCGTTGTGTACAACGGTTTCTGCAACAAAGACCGTAGGAAGGAAAACCTATTGTTACTGAAATGTTTCATGTAATTCATGATACATTTGTTGCACATGTTTCAGGAACTATTTCAGGCGTCGTGAATCCCCAAAATCTTTCATTCATGCGCTAAGCTGCTCAAAAATAATTTCTGCACAGCTCGCCTGAGTATGTTGGCCTCCTTCAATAAAACGGACGAAAGACTGAGTGATTTATTATTTGACGCAATCATATACGGGAAGCGAAAACAAAAACGTGTTGTGCGGTTTACTGAGCGTTAACCATGACCAGAAATTCTGGACAAATGAAGTTTTATAAGTGAAAATATTTATGCAAGCTGTTTTTTTTGCCTATTATAAATTTCCTATACAACGACCTGTATATCGCACTTGCGCGCATTTGGCAAGTTCTAATAGGTTATGACTAGCGGGTTACTTGTATCGCCCTAGAGCAAAATGTATAACAGTTGCATCTTACCTGAAACGTTTAGGCTAACGAAAAGGGTTGAATTTAAGTTAAGTACAATACAGAGATCTATGGAACGGAAAAGTGTATGTGTAACTGCGAAGCGTACAGATTGGATTAAAAAATAACTCAACATAATGACATTATAGTGAAAATTAAGGAAGAGAAATGACCATGGGCAGGGCATACGGTGTAAAGAGAAGATAACCGATGATCGCTTAGAGTAACAAATTGCATTCCAAGCGAGGAAAGCGGAGCAGGGGCTGCAGACAGTCAGGTGGGAGGATGAGGTTAAGAAAATTGCTGGGGTTAAGTGACGAAGTATACCATAGAGTGGGTTAATTGGGTTAATTGGAGAAATGTCGAAAGGGCATTCGCCTTGCGGTTGGTGTAGTCCCTGATAATGATGATATCGCAAATCGCGCTCAGAAGGCTCTCGGCATTTCGCTGGTAATGTTTTAACCATACGCAACGCTTCCGACTGGTTTTTATGGCTGTCGTATATCTGCTTGATGCGAGTGGAAGACCAATTCCAATAAGAAATTTTGTTACGCATCGGAATATTTGATGCTTGCGTCTGCATATGCTGCACAACTACCTAGGAATATTGACCACCAGCCTTATGGCTCGTTAACACTTGAGGATGCGGCGGTGAATCTCGATGGGAGGCCAATTCGGCCCTGCACCCATTTCGTCCACCGCAAAAATTCGCTTTCAATCAGTTAATAGGACGGAGAGGAAGTTGTGACGCCGCGGCATCGTCCACCCAGAAGCAACCCTTATCGGCTGACAGCGCTGGCGCGATGGCTAGTGCGCTTTATGACAAGCGTCAGCGCAAAAAAAAAAAAAAAAAAAAAAAAAATCCGAGAGCACACTGTGGAATCTACACTGCACAAATGCGAAAGCCTAAGCGTTGCTAGTGCGCACGGTACATCGCGCGCCCCTTGTCGGACACAACCAGCGTTCCGTTTACCGCATCAAACTTCACTGGCGCTCTACAATTGGCTTACAAGAAAGAGAATGCGCAGTATCTGCCATTCGCGGAATCCGCCTACTATCATCCTCAAGGTAGACAAGGAGAAATATGATGTTCATTTCATGATCCCGGGCGTGCCGAAGTTGGTTGAAGCGTTGACTATCTTCCTCACAGTAGACTGGCCGATGACGCCGGCAGATGATCATGTCACAATCTTGCGGTATCCCGCGTAATTTCACAAAAAAGTGTGACACTTCTAGTGGCGGACAGACGGGGTCATGGCCGCGAGTATAAGCCATTAAAGGCTTTCGCATGACATCTGACACAAGATGAATGCTGCCTTTACATGAGCGGTAATTGTGGCACCTTTTGTTTACTGCGTCTGCGAGAAGCATGTTCAAGCTCATGTTGCCACAGTACACGTGCTAGATGTGCTAGCTTTTAGTGAAGAATTGAATGATAATGAAATCTCCCTTCGGTATTAGCATAGCTGGATGCTATTTGGTGGCGCAAGTAGCTTCAGTCAACTGGTCACGTTGTTGTTAACAAGAGCTCACATCAAGTATGGTGTGACAACCAAAAGGAAAGTAGAATAATAAGCCTGTGCTCGTGCCACTAGGAATAACAGGCTCAATCCAATCGAACATAAAATATTTGTTCCCGAAGGACAAGCTTGGTATGTGTTTTACACCTGTAGGTGAAAGAACCTGAAGGCTAAAAAAAAAAAAAAAAAACGTTTGAAATTCTACATAGCCGCCCACAGCCGGATAGCGTGCCTGCGGTGATTCCCCGTAATCTTTCCTAGGAAGTAGAAGGAGGGGATGGGACTTGGGAAAGAGAAATTGGATGTAGGATAGGGGTTATGGGAAGTGAGGAGGGATCAGGCCAGCTTGGGAGTTTTCTCAAATGATCCCGATCGAGTCGAGCTCCCTTCTGGGCCTCAGTAGAGGGCGAGCATTCGCCTTAGCCGAAATGCACGGCCCGCAGCCTTCAAGCGCATTCACAAACCACATCGAGTTCGCCGGGTCTCTGTTACCACAGACAGGTTGCTGGGCCACTTTGAGGATCCCCGTCCCCAAGTCAGATCCCCTGCCCCGACTGTACTAGGGCCGCACTATGATTCTTTCAGCCCTACTCCAAGGTACTTGGAAGCAGTGCCCAGGTAGCCTTCTTGTAGACCCTCAGTGGTTTCCATTCACCGTTTTCTCTCCAACATAGAATGTTAGATGGTTATTTAGCCAGGCAAGGAACGGGAGCTCACATTCGAAGCGGCAACGGCGGCGATGTGTTGGCCGGGCAGTGTTAACAAAGGAGCATGTCGGCAGCGGATTTCACTCGCTCTTGCCGCCAAATGTTGAAGCATAAACTAGCCATTAGAATTCGAAGCAGCGTCAATGAAAGCTCAGCCACACAGCCATTGGAATGTGCGCGTTGCCCGGTGACTGTAAAGTTGGAGTGGCAGGGTTCATAAACAAATGCATTAGGACTTCAGTGTCAGCACTCATTACCTTGAAAGCTGTGATATAATGGCGATAATCATACGTCCTCTAAAAGATCGGTTGGCTTGGTTGGTTTATGTGGTTAGACGTGTCAAAGTAAATCAGAATATAAGATAAACTGTAGTGGAGGGCTCTGGAAATGTCGACGCCCCTGGTGTTCTTTAACGTGCACCGACATCGCACAGCAGAAGGGCGGATCGCTTTTCGTGGCCACCGAAAAATAGATGTCGCTGCTGAGATCATCTAGACAGGGCCCTACGTCTAGATAGTCCCTGTCAAAGAAACGTCTACTGATGTTTATAGGGAGGGAATGCTGTATATGTCACAATAAAAATGGTAAGAATAATTGTGTTTTTTTTTTCATGGAAACTCAAAGGAAACAGAAAAAAAGCAATCTTTATACTCATTTCTGTGTTCTTTCTTAAGTCCTGTACTCCAATGGTTTTGTCATTTTTAAGATGGATGGATATAGCTGACAAATCTCAGAACGTTAGTAAATATGCTAACTGCGTTTTTGATGTCCACGTCATAGCGCGGGACAACCCCTTCCACTGTGAACGGGCCCAATAATTCAACACTCGCTCATTTATCATTAGAAAACTGATGCGTAGTTTGGGACCCTCATTTATCAGAGCTTTCTAACGCCAATATATCCGAAATCAGGCCGTGGGAAGAATTTCGGTCATGAATTTTGTTTCGAAAGCAAACCAAGAGAATTCAGTATCATGTCTTCCAGTTTTCTTTTAATTCCGATCGATAACCAGAATAGCCTCGCCGGGATGGCGTAGTGGTTACGGCACTCGCCCATTGTTCCCAAGGACGCGGGATCGAATCCCGGCCTTAGCTGCTTTTCGATGGAGGCGAAAAGTAAGGCACCCGTGTTCTGTGCGATGTCAGTGCATGTTAAAGAACCCCAGGTGGTCGAATTTTCCGGAGTTCTCCACTGCGGCGTCTCTCATAGCCTGAGTCACTCTGGGGCGTTAAACCCCACAAACCAAACCAAACCGACAACCAGAATAGGCCCGTTTAATAAATTTCCTACCTCGCTGATTAAAAGTAATGTAATCAAAATTCTGTACCATAACAAAGTTGTCCATCCTGCTCTAGTAGGAATGCCACACGCGCATAATTTCCGTCCGTTGTCTCTGACTGTTAATGACTAGAATGGCCCTTTCGCTGAAGCAGTGCACAGAACTAATCCATGCTACAACGTCCGCGTTGATGGTCACGGATACACTATGACGAGCCGCACTTTATATACGACCCCAACTGGTGCTCGGGAGGCATAAGCAAGAGCATAAATAAATCGTTTTTTTTTTATGAGCATATAACAGTTGACTATGCGTTATCCGCATGAATTTCAATATTCTTCCTCACGTGACAGCTTCTAATTTTGACCTTCCACTGGCTTTGCCTCCTCGATGTTCGTTCCCGCTCACGTGAACAGAACTGGGCTCTAGGAATATGCAACACACGTCAGATAAGTGTCTTCTGTGCACAGAATTATCCAACTCATTGAAAAAACGGTGAGTTATTCGGGTGGTGTAAAGAAGCATTTTTTCCTTCAAGCAAAACTGCTGATAGAGATGCAGTGCTATCCTGTTAGTGAATAGAAAATCGGCACACATAAAACGGGAGGCTCACTGGACAACCACGCAGCGAGGCCCCTGTTGAAGCCGATAGAGGCCACGAAGCACGTTGCACACAGCACCAGCAGTACACATCCGCAGCCAAGTCGGGGTCTGAGCCGCTGAAAGCAGAGCAGCACCTTCGGAACCTTGAGAAAGGGCATGCTCCTTCCACTCTCGGTTGGCTTCGACATGGTAGCCAAAGATTTACTCGCTAGCGAGGGCCGGTTTTCTTCTTCTTCTTCTTCTGCCTCGTTATAATGGCACATACCAAGAGTGGGGGATTGGCTGGAATTCGTTGCAGAGGACATAATTCCACTACAGCCAACTGGTCTTCTTCTCACCACTCTTCATATGGCCCATAAGTGAAATGGGGAATCGGGCAGGGTTCAGTACAAGCACAAGAATTCTATGCATGATCCTGACTAACACTGTATAATATAACACATGAACTACGATTTAGGGTTGGCAAACACATTTTGAAAAAAAAAAAATAAATTTAAATGGCACGAATAGAAAAAATTAAAAAAAAAATAAAAATGCAAATATAACTTGCAATTTGTCAAAACAGAGAAGTATTAACAAATCCTTCGGTCACAATAATGTAGCTTTTTAGAAAATCACGCGCTGGTTTCAGGGCTCGCCCTTTGACGATTTATGAAAAGTAGACGACGACAGGAATTATAAAGAGGCAATTTTAAGCGAGCAAGAGGAACTTCCAGACAATTTCTTCTCTGAGATCATACCTCCGGCGGCAGAGGGTGCACTTTTGTATAGTTTCCATTTGTAACCCGTCGTTGTTGTTGTGGTTCCTTCTGTCTCGTCTTCGCCGATGTTCGCCTACCACGGCGCCTTAAATCATTGATTGGAATGAGAGTGCGTGATTACAATAGACTGTGCAGGACATCTTTGCATAGAGTCAGCACGCAAGGATTAAAAACATGGTGATGATTATGTAAAACATTTATTTGGTTCAAAAAGAAACCAGCCTTCTCCTGGAGAGACCTTATGCCCATGGTTCCTGCTGCGGGTACAGCAGACGCGGACTTAGCGTCCCTTCCAGAGAAGGCAAGAGACTGGCCATCAGCTTCTGCTGGTTGTGGAAAATGCGGAACTTCCTACAAGAAAAGATTGCATGGTTCTAATATCAGCCATGCTGCCAACTGGAAGAAGTACAGAGAGCACCTAGCATGATTTTTATGTGTCTACGATGACATTATTGACAAAATAATTTGTACCAAGATAACAGGAACTACCTCGGTCCAGTTAATCTGATCACTTTTCGGCACCGAATACAAAATTCACGAATATTTACGCCGCGCGCAGAACAAAAGAATGACAATCCATGTGGAAGGAGGAAGACAGAGCATTAAAGATAGCCTAGAATAGTTTCATTTCTGCCGTTCAACGACATGCGAACAATCCTTACACGTCACAATGGACCTCGTTTTGTGCTAGTTTTACTAAATTCTCCCAGATGGCGAGAATATGACAAACCATTGTCAGTCTCGCTGACGAGTCTCGCCCTTTGAAGCCATTTGAAACCCTTGCAACACTTAAAGGGGTCATGACACCAATTTTACAATATGAACTGTTCATTGCATCTTATTCCTGATGTGCCAAGAAACTAGACTTAAACGTTTCAGCTGCATCGAAGCTGTAGATAACTTTACCAATAGTATTTTGTTTCTCCGTGAACAGCTTGCTGATGTGGCAACCGGCGCAGTCGGTGACGACATAGGCCGATGCTGAGTCGTCTGCGGCATGTTCTGTGCACGAGCAGCGTCAATCGCGGTTATGTGAAGCCGCGGTAATGTCGGCTAAACAGCAGTCATGCTGCGTACGGACGTCACCGCAAACTGAGCTTTTCGTCGATCTTCGTTAGCGCTTTTAACCTAAGGAATAGCGGCTCTGTAGGCGGGATTCAGCTGCACGTCGGCGCCCGAGTACGAAAGGCGCGCGAGCTGACCCGCTCGAACAGCCTACACAGTGGGCACTAAAACATGTCTCAAAAGTAAAGCATAAAATGCGCATGTATATAATGCCGTCCAATGGCGTTTTTGTACGATTTTCGGGTGTCGCCCGACAGCGCACTGGCGCGTAGTGAACAGGGCGCGGCGTACTACATCGAGGCACCCAATACCCCAGCCGTCTTAGCAGAACATTTTACGCTGCTCGTTGTCAGGCCCAAGTCTGGCACTAGCCTCATCATGAAAGTAGACGATAAGCTCGCAATGCTTCCAGGGTGCACCAGATGCCACAAGCTTACAGCAACGATGACCACGAGAGCGAAGGACGGCGGAACTCTGGCTGTTTGCTTCTCCCTAATCGTAGCTAGGCCTATATTACTTTGATCTCAACGAAGGCACAGCGGGTGGCACTTAGTAATAAATCAGTGAGGCGTTTTAGTAAATGGACCACTCGATCATGAAACTTCTTTACTCTCAACGAACTGTTTCGTAGTAAAGGAAATTATTATTTCCAGCGACGCTTCAGCAGTCGAACTAGCATTTAGAACACGGGCATCGAACCGGGTTTCAGCAGCTCCAACCGTATGGGTCGGCATTTCACAAGAAGCATTCATGTTTGAGATTTCGTTTTCGAGAGCCTATTAATATTGCGAGAAAAAATAATTGGCAGGGATTTAGCTTCGGTTAAACTAGCTAGTTGAGTTGCGAAAGCAACAGCTACATGGGTACAATTACAACGCGCTAGGTCAGCCTAGGGGGACAAGTGGGATCACGTGAATCCTCTTACTGCTACTGAAGCAGACGCTCGACTGAATTTGCGCGTTTTAAAAGCTATGGTTGATATATAGTGCGAGGCTTGCACGTTTTGATGTTGCATTGTTACTGAGGCGGCCGAAGTTTATTTAGGTTGTTGTTAGGATTCGTTATTACTCTGTAACCGTACGTAAGCGAGGGAACCTGGCGCTAGCTCCCATTGCTTCCCGAAACATAAGCTCAGAGAATCTTCCTTATTCAAGATTTGAATGGTCAAAGATTCGAGTGATCCTTCTCATGATGTGCGGAGCAGAAATTTTAGCGAGCGAGATTTCATCCATTGAGTTGGCGCTAAACGTTCTGTGATTGGCAGAAAAAACGGCGTACGCATTTTAATTTACGCTTGTCACTTGTGAAGCTAACGATACTATTGCTGGAATAATGGAAAAGATGCTGGCTTTTTTATGGAGCAGCACCCTCGCAAAGAATGGAGGGATCGTGAGAAAGCCAGAAGTTCTCAAATTATCCCAAATGAACGCGTGAACTCGGAAGTTTTACTGGCCAATGTATGTCACCTCTTTAGCCAGTGTTGAAGCCTGTCCTTGACTTTCTATGGCTGACATTATACGAGAGATTGTGTGCGAGGAATTGTCGAGATCCACAGACACTATCTGCGGTGAAGAATGTGGGCAGCACAGTTGTGCACCGCACGGTGATATAGCCGCCCAACCCCCTCCGTGGGTTCACCCTAGCGGCGCTTCGAATATGAATGATCGGAGCAGCTCTACTCAACGTTATGCCCACCAGCCGACGGAAAGGAGGCCCGCCTACTCTGCAAACGTGGTTCGTCAGCAGCGAGAGCCTAGCTACAACCAACGTCGCGAATTTGTCAGTCAAGACTCTTATACTGATCGCTGGCGCCCTCAACCTGTGTGCTACAGGTGTGGCATTGCGGTGCTCGTGTTTATTTTAAAGAACAAATTGCACTCTAAAAAAAAAGAGTGTAAAAGGAGGGTAACTTCGGGATTTATGCTATCTGAAACCGCATGGCTTAAATATACCCTGCGCAATCACCCGCACGGAAGACGTTAGTCTCTCTCGCATGACTTTACACCATTTCGTCCCTGCAGCTCAAGCAAAAAAAAAGTTTGCCGCTTGTTTCTTTTTTTTTTTTTTTTTTATGATGGTAACCGGTTTCAAGCTGGGTGCGGCTGTGTTCCTACTTCCCGTCCGATGTCCTTTCAAGAGCTACCACAAAAGGACCCCTCGTTTTTCCCCGGAGGAGGTGGGGAATCGTCGAAAGTTGGGAGCATCTTATCTTCTTTAACAAAAAGCGGTGCCTCCCCCCTTCACCCCCCCCCCCCCCCCCCCAACACCCGTCCCGTCTTTTGACTCCTACGCGAGCTTGACCGTGGAGAGAGCAAGGCCGAACTCAGAACAAGGGCGGACAGACAAGTGTGTACGCTGCAAAACAGGGAGAAAGGGGAGGTGAGGGGGGAGTGGTGGTGAGACGAGAAGCGAAGCAGTTGCTTTTTAGTTTTGTTGCTTTTATTCTCAACGCAGCGTCACGTGTTCGTAGTTGCTTGAGCCTGCCTGCGTTCCCTGCGACTCTGCTAGTCCGAGAAGACGACGACGGCGATTGCCGCACGAGTCAGCGTTCGTGCTCTTTGTCGTTGGTACTCATCTGTGTTTTTAGAAAAGTTCGGTTGCTCCCAGCGATTATTTCATCGAGTGCGCTCATCGATGCCTCACTATGAAACGACTTCGTGAAAGTGTGAACTTCGGAATGAAACGGCGGATGGCCGGTCGTCGCGGTGGTGGTGTTCCAACGGATCCTTGGCGCCAAATTTCAGCCGCGCATGTAAGTGACGTTTTACATTTAGTTTTACGTGTTTTTCTCTGCTATTTAACTTGGCCTGAACATGTTTTGTTATTGCTTACGTCCGCGGCGCTGCTTGTTTGTCTGTGAAACGGCCTCTGAGCACGACGTCTTGGATCCCAACCTGAGCATACCACTCCCTCAGTTCAGACTGGAGGAGCGGCGCATCCCAAAATTTTTAGATGGTCACGACCTTTTTGCGGGATGTTAATGGTGCATTTTTAGTCGTCTACGACGCTCACAAGCATATCCCGCGGTCGAAAGTATGCGTCGACGAGCGCTAATGCAGTCCCGGTGATACGCATTGACGTGTTTGCATGCCGCATTATTTTTGCTCGCTGCCTACAATCGATTTTGATCGTCTGTTGTTGCTGCTTTACGGGAACGTTGCCATAAATGCGGGAGAGCATGCAGGGTGATGGGTTAAGTTTACGGTTCTTTTGCCAGCAACTTGTACGTTCGAAGGCAGCGCGCTTGATATCCTAAAGTCACGCTTTCAGAACGCCGATTTAACCCCGCAGTTTTGAGCTGATGGCGTCGAGACCAGAGGTGGGACCGAGCCGATTCGTGTACATGTATACTGTCGCAGTGACGCAATGTGCAGGAAAGACATTTCCCACGCTTTTTTTTTTTTTTTCGCTGCAGGCTCAAGTCCTTCGTCTCGTCTGCGCAAGAACGTAGACTGTCGTTTCTTCAAAGAATTTGAAACTGGTCTCTGCTATCCGTGCTGGTAAGTCCAAAGCATTGTTTCCGTCCAGAAAGGGGCGTTTAAACTGACACGCGCACTTTTGTGGCACATATTGCTGATCACTGACATCTGGCTCAATGTATACTGCTTGGGATTCTCGTCGGAGAATATTTATGTCGCGTGCCATGTGTGTGTCTCCTTGCGTGTTGCCATTTTCGCTCATGCCGTGCAATATGGTGCACGCCCAGACAGTGACTTATCAATTGAGTTTCATTGTGTTTGAGGGCGTGTGCGAGTAAATGGTGTTATTTAACTTGCTGATCACTTATGTTAAGAACTGATAATAAATATTGGACTCGATCAAATCACTTAACAAGTGAAAAATCTGGGTTAGCTGGTGATCAGATGTCTTCAGCATTAAAGCAAACCATGTGTCACCCCTTCTCTGCTTTAAGACTGACTTTCTTTTTGTAATCGGTACATAAAAAGACCAGCGCAAAAAAAATAATAATTACGGGGACAAAGGAACAAAAAATGACAGGACGGGCACTGAAATACGTTTTGTGTTCCTTTGTACCTGTTTTCTTTTTTTTCGCTGGTCTTTTAGGGTGTAAGTATGAACCAACTGGCCCAAACAGCTATTTTGATTAAATGTGCTAATTTTCGTTAGCGAGCTAAGGAAAATTTTTATATCACTAATATTTTTCATTTGGGGATTTGCTATAGTTTCTACTCAGCTATTTCCATTCTGAACTTTTCAGCCTCCTGACCCATAGAAAGGAGGCTATGCCTGACCAATAACAACACATTCTTTTCCTTCTGTAGTTTCTGTTGTCAGACATTGTGTTATACTCATTACTACAATTCACTGGTACTGAGACATTCCCTCATTGAAGTTAATGTGTATTGTCATTGTGCTAGCAGTTTGTCATAAATCTGCTATTCTAGTTTATTTAAGCAGTTATTTCTACTGTAAAGAGGTGGCAGATATTGTTACAGATATATCTAGGAACAGGAGTTGTAGCTTTTAAGCTCATTGTCAAAATATTTGAGTCATTGTTGTGGCATGTGTGGTGCCATTATTTTTTGTACTATAGTTATGTATGTACTAGTTACAAGTATCATGCTAATGTTATGAATGATACCTTTGCTGCAGCGTACCTGCCAGTAGGAGGAATACGGTGTAGAAGTGCTGTTACTCCTGCTTCTAAAGATCAACCTGCTTTCTTCAGCGCTGGACGACTACTTACGGCAAGATTTGTGTGGTATGTATTTTTCGACATAGCTGTGGCATTGTGGTCTGTTCATTGTTGCTTTATGTCTATCAAAGAGCATATTTTTCGATGCTGAGGAGCAATAGCCCTGGCATTACATTGATTTTGGAACCATTCAATGCTATTGAGCAAGTTAGCAAGGGAGGAATTTTTTCAGTATGTAATCGATCTGAACATGTTGACTTCTTTTTATTGAGTGAGCTGTTAATGTATGCCTCTTTTCTTTTTTTCTTCAAAACCTAATATTTAAATTGTTTGCACTTGGTTCTCAGCAGTAAGGTTATGTTCTCTGATGGGTGTAATTTTCAACAACTCACATGCTCTTATGTTGCTAGGTATGTCCACAATAGAATGAAACTAAAAATGAAGTACTGCAGGTGATATGTAATGGACGGTATTTTAGTACTTTCAGCTTTATTGTTTCTTTTGTGTTCTTTATATTGTTTTGTGCCATTTGTACTCAGCGTATTTTCCTTGTGTTCCACCACTACCATTTAACAAATATATATATATATATATATATATATATATATATATATATATATATATATATATATATATATATATATATATATATGCCCCCACCCCTTATGTCATGTCTATGGGCCTATAAAGGGAGAATGAATGAAATGAAATTTGCAGTACAATTAGAACTGGATTGTGCAGCACAGTGGACATGTCTGTGGTAGAGGATAATGGTTGAATGGCTAATCAACCAAAATTGACTTAACTTTTGCATTTTAATTTTAGGGGACAGTATTATATACCAGAAATGAGGGTCCCCAATATTATAGGTGAGCCCAGTTCTTAAATTTTCTGAAAGAGCAATGTAGTTCAAAATACTGAACAAGGAAAGGCGTATTTGAAAACTATTGTCTTGCTTTCCCACATTGCATGTAAAAAATGTTGCTGCACTTGGTATTGTTGCCAGAATCATGTTAGCTTCTTCTGCATCATCAAAAACACAAAATATGTCTATATTATCTGAATAAGAAATGTCAGCAACACCCTTTTTTAGTTATGTAATGTGGAAAAACCAACTTACAAAGCTTTTAAAGGAATATTTTTGATGCTCATTATGTTAGACCACATAGATGATTAGGAGGGTTTTAGGCCTAGGCTCACTCATTAATAGCCTTCAATTTTGCAGTTTTCATATTGTCTCTTATAAACAAAAAGAATAGATAATTAAGTCTAATCCTGAAGCTGTACCAGGTACCCAAAGTCCACATTGCTGCACAACCCACCGGCAGAGACTGCACGGGTGTCTCTTCATAGTTTATGATTTGCAATCTGTAAAGGTAAAGAACATAACCTTCGAGAAATTTGTTGTAAACACTTTTTAATAATCATTCTTGTATAATATTGGTCAGCATTTACAATTTCATTAGTTAGGCATCTAAAGAGATAAGCAGTTGACAGTTCTGGCAAATTGCAGTTTATGAGAAGTTTTATTCCTGCTGCATGTGCTGCGAGCATTACATGAAACAGCAATACATAGAATCTCAAGCTTTGTGGTTTGTTCAAGGAATTATAGGGGTATTGAAGTGTATTGTTTTTTGCCTCCTGAGCAAGATAATGTAGTTTTGAAGTGAAACGGCAGTCTCGAGAAGTTTTTGGCATCGGCATAAGCTGATGTGTGGTGTGAAACTAGCAATGAACTTATGTAAAAGTTGCATTTTATTGTCATGCTTTACATAATTCTGCATCTGTGACATCACTGCAGTAATGCACATGTGCAGAAGGTGCTTTGGATGTGCCTTGCTATCATTGCTCTTTTAGCATGAAATGTTCCATCTTTCAGAAGTGGTATCCCGCATTTTATAAGGCATAGCCTCTGTGGTATATTCATGCCTTTTTCCAGGAATGTAAACTGCACTAAAGGCAGAAACAATAGAATGGCCTTAGACATACCCCTGCAGGAGCAAGCTCTGCAGGAACAAGCTTCATTCATTATATTCATGAGAAATGACAACGAATGCAAGAACAAAAGAACCTCCCCCCATCCCTCCTCCCCCCCCCCCAAAAAAAAAAAAAAGAAGAAGAAGAGATTTGCAGTTGTCACTTGTGATGGATGATCAGATGACTAAAGACAGTGTAGTCTCAGGAAAACATTAACACTATAGGCAACATAAGATAATGTCATGAAGGACCAGAGACAGTGTTTTCTAGGAGGGTGAGACCATAGTGACTAGAAACAAGACCACTGGTATGGTCAGGTGTGAAAACAAACTATAATGTTTGGGTGTTGGAGTGGAAACCAGCAAACAACAAAGGTGAAAGTGAAGGTGATAAAACAAAGTTTAACATAAAAAGCTAATGATAAAAAAAAGGAGAACTGCACATATGAACGAGTAGAGGGAGGGGTTTTTTAAATCACATCTTTTGCCTTTATTAGGCTAGCTTCTATTTTATCAATATGTTTTCATTCATATTTCTTTAAATAACCCTCTGGGTAGTCCAACATCAGTGATGCCTATGGCTTGACCCTGCTCCTAACAAGAATATGTCTCATTGTATATTGTGTCTTATTGAGCATATTGTCAATTTTTTCTGAGATTGCAATGTGCTAGTTGTCTATGTGTGTGTTAGTGGCACAGGTAAAGCTCAGATTTGGAGAATTTTCATTGATCTATATATTGTGTGATTTCACAATTCTCATTATATAAACACTTGGAAGCCTGTACTGGTGCACTATTTCCATCTGTCTTCCTTTTTACTTGCCCTTTGTGCAGTGTTATTTTTATATGTGAATTAATTACTCCATAAGCATGTCTTGTGAGACTTTCTTCGTGAGTAACCGATTACAAGTTCTCTTTTCTATGCAGGTCAGATACGTGGTACATCCCTGCCCTGACTGTGCGGAGAAGATTATCCAGTCCCTTGCTGCAACTTCGGTGTATAATGAGGTGAAATAAACACCATGGTATGTTATCTTAACCGATTGTTCTGTAAATTCTTTTTGTTCACTCTGCAACATAACTTACGGCTTGAATACAACATCACAGCCTACCTCACCTGAAACATTGCTCACTGTCACACTCCAGACGACACAAAGATATTGCAATGTTGCAACATAATCTTTCCTTCCAGAAAATCTTGAAATGTATTGGTTAGCTTTATTCCTGCTTCCAGTGACCAAGTTTACGATGCAGATTGGTAATAGTACTCTTGTGTGGATAGCATATATATACCACAAGATGATGCTTAGATACCCTATGTAATATGGCATTACTTTAAACTGCTTGGAGGGCAACGTTATCCTTCTCCTGGTGGTATAAGCTTGCACCATAAAGGTGCAAAACTTTGCGCTCTTTGTCGTAATATAAATTTATACTCTAAAATGGTAACTTTGCACCTGTACATACAGGATAAGCTTACGTTGTCAAGGTGCAAACTTGCACCTTTGATGCAAGGGTATGCTTATGCCATCGACAGACTAAAACATAGGCCTTTATGAAAGGTGCAACGTTATGCCTAGGTAGAATACAGTTACACTGCTTGTGAAGGTGCAAGTTTATGCTACCAGAAGCGTAATGTTACACTACATGCAATGGTATAAATACTTAGTCTTCCAAGACACAGCGTAACCTTACCCCAAAAAGGTGTTAGCTCAGCGACAAGCAGTTTACCCCCCAAAAAGACTAAGATCACACCTTTTTTTTTTAGAGTGTGGAAGTGTTTATTGATGGTGTGAAAACGATGGCTCTTATGGGCACTGCTGCTACAATATCTGTAATGAGTTTGAGTTTTAAAACCGTTTAGGTAAGACAGTAATGTTTAGGGGTGACCGTGCAGTGCTATTCCGAGGTGAACCTTTATTTCCATTTGATGTGTGTGCTTCAGATGATGTTATTGGTGGCCTCAAGTTTAGAACAGAATTCGCAGTACTGCCTCGGTCAACGCACGATGTGATTCTTGGGACTGATTTTCTGCAACAGTGTGGTGCAACTCGTACGGGAGAGATTGCGTTCAATTCTTCACCACTTTCGGCTCTTGTGGATCACTCGACACCTGATTTTGGAGCATTTGAGGTAGAAGAAGACACAGTTGGGCCAGCTTTATCTGCATCATTCGTGCTGGTGTTCTCTATTTGCCGCCTGTACGAATCTTTTGAAGCTATAGTAGAGCCTACGACACTCACCTGCTCTAAGAAGAGCATCCTTTTGCCTCGTTGCGTCGTTCCTGTAACTAGAGGCCGCACCGAGCTGTGGACCGTAAGTCACTTGAAGAGCCAACTGTGTTGCCTTGGGGCCTAAAGCTCACCCGTTTCGAGGAGGCGTACCAGGTTCCGTCCCGGCGTGAAACAGTTCTGTCATTGAGCAGCACCTACAACCAGGTGTGGCGACGAAAGTTACGGCTATGACTAATAAGTCTGAGCGCCGTATTCTAGTGGAACTATACTTCTGAAAAACGTGACAGTGCTCGACTTTGCCAAGGATGACTCAACACCCTCTGCTTATCAGTCTTATTCATCACGCGCGCAACACTGGGTCTGCACCTCCGACATGTCAGAAGCCCTATCGAGTCTTAGCAACTGAAGGTAAGGTAATAGATGAACGAGATCAAGAGATGCTAAAGCGCGGCATTTCTCGAGAATCTTCTAGTCCTTGATCAGCTTCAGTTATCCTTGTTAGAAAGATGACACATGGAGGTTTTGTTTTGACTACCGCCGCCTAAATGCAATAACGAAGAAAGATGTCTACTCGCTTCCACGTACAGATGACGCAATTTACTGTCTACACTGAGCTTCATACTTTTATTCTGTTGACTTCAGATCCGCGTTTGGTAAATCCCCATGCACACTGCAGACAAAGAAAAAACGACATTCTTAGCACCAGACGGACTTTACGAATTCAACTTTATGCCTCTTGGAATATGCAATGCGCCTGTCACATTCGAGCGGTTCATGGATAAACTCTTGCGTGGAATAAAGTGACAAATTTGTTTGTTATTTAAACGACGTTATAATATTTGGCAAAACATTTTGTGAGTACAACAGCTGTCCGGGTATCGTGCTTGATTGCATGGAACGAGCTGGTGTTGTACTGAATGAAAATAAATGTCATTTCTGGGATCGTGAAACACTTGTTCTCGGTCACTTACAGGATAAAGAAGGTGTTCGACCAGATCCCAGAAAAATTGAAGCTGTCATAAGTTTTATGGTGTCCCAATCAGTAAAATAGCTGCAAAGCTCTTTAGGACTATGCTCGTGCTTTTGACGCCTTATACCAAGGTTTGCAGACATCGTTTACCCACTCACGTGTCTATTGAATATGGAAGCTCTACATAAACTATGTTCCAATGTTGAAGCCCTGCAAATACTTGTCAGTCCTAGCCTCATATCTTCCACTCACTGGCGTCCTGTGTGGCTAAGCTGACGGAGACGCCAGCTAGTAAGGCAAAGCCCATCGTGGTGGTTCAAGGACAGCTCGGTAACGCCAACGGCTATGACAGAATTACGCCCGAGTATTAATTGCGTAAAATTGTCGGTTTTCTAAGACTTGAACATTGAACATAAGAAAGCTTTCCGCCTTTTTACCTTAGCCATGTTCCCTGAAGTTGTAAATGCTTATGACAGTGTTATTCAGAGCTCAGTTCTAACAGTTTGCACGACATGGCATAGAGGGCCATATACTAACGTTCATTCCCTCCTTCGTCACTGACCATGCGATTTCAGTACGGTTAAGAAGTACCATTACCACCGAAAGGGGTGCGAGGTGTGTCTCAGACAAATGTTATTTCTCCTACACTTATCAAAGTCGTAGTATCTGCTAATTCAATGCAAACCAACTGCAGGCATGTTCTTATGTTGGCATATGGAGACGATATTTGTGTTTGGATTACAGGCTACCAACACAAGCGATTAACCCTGATAGTTCGACAAGCTGTGCTTTCGGTACAAGGCTATTTCCAATATGTGGGAATGTCTCTATGAAAGCAAAAATTTGGCTTGTTTCTGTTTCCAGGTATAGGAAGACATCCCACGCTGTTGAAGGTAGCCCTTGAACAATCTTGCATTTGCAAAGTAGTCAGATGGGCTTTTTGGTCGTTGTTATCGCCTCTCATCTGCATTGACGACAAACGGTGACAGCGATTGTCTCATCTTTTTATTTGCGTCTCAATGTGACCCGTAGTATCGCAAGCGAGCAATTGGTAAACCATACTTCTTCAATGGTAGGACTTCACGAGACACTGGTGATTAGTCTCATAATGTACCAATTAGCTTTATTTCTCCCTTGGTGTAGCAGCTTGAACGTCCCGAAATCTCACACAGAAAGGGATTGCAGTTCTTCGGTCGGCACTGAACAAATGAGCACTTCATTCATCGCAACCAAAAGTTCGTAGCCTTGTCGGTTCACAGAGATTACAAATGCAACTTGGCGGCCTAGGAGAGACGATAGTTGGGGGAGCGCTTTTCAGGGGCTCGCAAAAGGTCTGAGTATGCAAACAAGAGGTTGAAACGACCATGGTAAATTCTAAGCCACTATTATATGGTGTCTTTTCCTCACACACGCTCTAAACGAAGATCTGTGGCGGCAAAGCGTTGCATCGCTCTTCAACAAATGGTAGAGCGCGGGTTCTCCGCTGATGCAGTGTCTCTTGCTGTATGCTTGGTGCATAATATTGTTACGGGCGAAGAAGAAGAAGCGGACAATGGCGTGGGAAGGCGCGCTCGCGCTAGGTCCGCCATAATTCATTAAAACGTCGTCTACCATCGCCATCGATCATGTTCTGTCTCCTGTCTTCATCGGCTTGCCGCCTCGTAACATTTGGTTGGAGCTGCGGGGTACATCATCAACACTCGTCATTCTGGCCCGGAGCTTTGGCGCCCTGTGTCATCTTGCGCCGTCGGCAACGGGTTCCTGGGACGACGCATCACCTGGCTGTTCCCCAGCCTGCTGGACCCGACGCCACATCGCCATTCTCCACCCCCGCCCAGTCCACCGCCCTGACCAAAAAACACGAAGAAACACAAGCAGCCCAACGTTAAGATCCCACCCACCTAAGACGCCACGAACACGTGCAACGACACATCACAAGACACAGCGCATGAAAGACCTGACCGAAGGATCCGACCGACCCGAAACGCCGACCAGATGAACCCACCGACCCAATACAACACTACACGTGAAGAGCTCGCGCCCGCCTGTGCCGTTTGATGCGTACCTAGGACCCAGCCATCAAATCCTGGCGCCCGGTTCAACGAAAGCTTTCTGGGCCAGGCTTCACTGGTCATCATGGCGGCAAGCCGTTACCTTTTTTCTTTTCTTTCTTCACCGGTCCACACAAGATCACCGTCATGTCATAAATCTGATCAACTTTGACTTCTTCGTCCGCCGATCGGCACGATCGCTCGGTGGCCCCGGGTAGTGTTACGGGTGAAGAAGAAGAAGCGGACAATGGCGTGGGCAGGCGCGCTCGCGCTAAGTCCACCATCATTCATTAAAACGTCATCTACCATCGCTATCGATCATGTTCTGTCTCCTGTCTTCATCGGCTTGTCGCCCCGTAACAATATGTAAAGCAAAGGCATATTGTGTCCTATGAATGCCTGCATGCCTTGGTGAAATATGTAGTGAAGTAGCCGACTGTCCAGCCCATTAAGCGCTGCCAGGCAATCCATCAAGATCAGCCTCTCAAGTTGCAAAAGCACACTTAAGAGAAACGGGGCTCAGTCATTTTCATCATCCCTCACCTCTGCAAGCCATATGTGATCAAGCTACTAAAGAGATCCCAAGCCACTCAGCTACACTGCATTTCACGTGCTCTACTTGCATTTCTGCGTGAATGCATAAGACCGGCCTGCATTGTCTACGTCATATTCCGCATGAGATGTGTGCGGAGATATGGAACGTTATGTTATGTCTTGTGTTTATTATAACGCGGAGATGTCGACATTCTTCGCTTTATTCAAGAAAACAGGAGCCGTTCGTGGCACACCTCAGGAGAAACGACGAGAGCCGACAGATGAGACACGGCAGGGTGAATGAATAGAAGAAGTTTATCGGAGCTTGAAGATCGTGGCAGACAGGAAGAGAAAAAGAGAAAGCCAAAAAATTGGAGAAAGAGGAGATGGAAATGGAAGAAAAAACAGATACTGCATGAACGCGGCTGTTCAGAGGCGCTAATTTCTAAACGTGAAAGGAAACCAAATCACAATTAATAAATTCCAAATGTTTCTTATTATTAATAGACAATGCGATAAAGTGAAGTTTCGGTGGTCATCGAAACGAGTGATGCTCACACTTTCCGCCGAAATGACGAAGAAAGTGCATGACAATGCGTAGCAAACTAAATAGGATTATGATATTGTGGCTATCGCAACATATGGTTATGTACTCAGTACGTAACGGGGGTGTTTACTTGTAGTCTAGGCACCACCAGTCCTCAAAGCACGTCACCTTCTGTTTCCTCCTCTTCTCTCACCAGCCTCTTCTTCCTGCTCACGACACCCCAAAGCACATGACACTTCCCCCTTCGCAGACCAAGCTTCCAGGGCAAGCGGTTAAGTAAGTTGCCGAGAATGTAATTAACCTTTTTAGCCGAGCGACATGCACCACCCGGATACTGCGTCAGCATCGGCCACTTTCAGTGCGGTATGATATCACATAGTTCACATCACTGAGGCGGGACGCAACGACAGAAACGCATGTATAGTGAAAGAGCAGGTTCTTGGTAAACTGCGCTTGCGCAGCGGCCTCCTCAGCAACAACTAATTACCGGACACATAGGAAAATGTGGGCGTCGGTTGTCATAACACTCCTTCGAACGCTTCTGTGAGTTCAGTATGCGTAGGCGGGCAATGCAGCGAGCTTCCTCGGCTCGATATAGATTGGCGGCGATAGAAGGCTTGGGAAAGGAAAAAGGAAGAATGGTATCGGGACAGCTGCAGGGAACTCGAGCATAAAGGAGGTAAAACGGGCTGTAGCGAGTCGTCTCATGCTGCACAGTTTTATATGTGCGTGTAATGAAAGGGACGACGTCATCCCAGTTCTTTTGATCAGAGTCGACATTCATCGCCAACATAGCGCTCAGAGTGCGGTTGGTGCATTCAACAAGCCAGTTCGTTTGAGGGTTGTACGGTGTTGAATCATGGTAATCGCAAGCACAGGGTCGAAGGAGTTCTTCATAACCTCAGCTGTAATTTGGCTCCCTCGGTCCATGATCAGAACTTGAAGAGGGCCATGTAGCAGGTCGAAATTCGCAGGAGAAAAGGAATACTTTGAAAGCAGTGAATGAAGGTATGGCGGCTGTTTCTGAATATCGAATGAGTAGGTCAACACATACCACTATTCACCGGTTACCGCTCGAAGACCACGGAAAAGAACTCAAGAGATCGATGCCAACCTGCTCAAAGGGTGTGGTAAGAGACGCAATAGGGTGCAGCGGTCCTGGTGGCCGGGAAGTCGGTAGCTTGTATCGCCGGCACTTAACACAATTGGCTACGTGTCGCTGAATGTCTTGGCGCATTTGTGGCCTATAAAATCGTTCCTGTGTGCGATATAAGGTCCGGCCGACACCCAGGTGGCCCGACGTGGCATATTCGTGCGTCATTTCAAGAACCAAAATAGAGATTTTCCGGCATGACGAGCAGAAAGCGTTCATCTCCGGGGATTAAATTTTTCTTGTACAGTACTCCGGCATGAGCGCAAAAATGCGCATCTCTTGAAGCATAGGTGGCAGAGAAAAGCGGTGCCAAACTCTAATCGTTGCGTTGTTCTGCCTAGAACAGTTGAGAATCAGGAAACGTTGCTGAGGTAGGTGCCAGGTAGTCATCAAAGTTGTCGCCATCACTACCAGTTGACGAAAGCGGCAAGCGTGACAGACAGTCAGCGTGAGCATGCTAACGGCCGCTTTTGTATGCCACAGCAAAGTTAAACTTTGCAAACTTAAAGCCCATCAGGAAATTTGACCTCAAGGGTCACGGAGATCTACGAGCCAAAAGAGCAAATGGGGGTCGGTGACGATGGTAAAAACATTGCCATATACGTAGAAACAAAATCGTTGCACCGCGAAAACTACTACGAGGCCCACTTGTTCAGTAATGATGTAGTTACGTTCCGACTTGTTCAACGAGCGACTAGCATACGCTATCACATGCTCACCTCTGTCATGGCGCTGGATGAGCACAGCGCCAACGCCCACGCCACTACGGTCGGTGTAAACTTCGATGGGGGCAGAAGGGCAGAAGTGGTGTAGAATAGATCGTGATGTCAGAAGAAATGTGAGGTGGCAGAAGGAAGAATCGCAGTCAACAGTCCAACTGAACGGTGCACCCTTGTGCGATGTCAGCAGATGTGAGCACAAAACGCCGAAAATAGGAACGGTCGTAGAAAGCTCCGAAGCAATTTTACTGATTTCGACGCCTGGGGATAGCCGCAGTCTTTTGAGGATCCAGCTGAACACCACCCTTATCGACCAAGTGGCCAAGGAAAATTCTCTGGCGTTCGCTAAAGTGGTATACCTTAGAGTTGAGGACGAGGCCTGCTGCCTGAATGCGGTCAAGAACGACGGCGAGGCGTCTATTGTGCCCCTGAAAGGTCTTGCTGAAGATCACAACATCATCCAAATAGCACAAATTTTGCACTTCGTCCGCGCAGAATAACGTCTATGAATCGTTCAAAGGTTGCAGGCATATTGCATAATTGAAAGGGTATTACGCGGTACTCAAAAAGAACGTCGAGTGTCACAAATGCCGTCGTTTATTTGTCGCTCGGGCTCATCGGTATCTGCCTGTACCCCGATCTCAAGTCTACCGAGAAGTGTGACACCAAATGAAGACAGTCGATTGCATCGTCAATACGTGGAAGCAGATACACATCTTTTTCTTTACGGCATTAAGCCGATGATAGTCCACACAGAAGCACCATGTGTTGTCTTTCTTTTTAACGCGGATAACTCGAGGCAGCATAGGACTTCAAGATTCCTGGGTCACGCCACGTTGCAGCATGTCGTGAACTTAGTCATCAATAAGCTGACGTTCAGTCGGGGACACACGGTAGGGCTTATGCCTGTTAGGGTGAGAGGTTCCAGTATCAATCGAATGAAGGATGTGAGAAGTTGAAATCGGTGGCTGGCGATTCCTGGCGAAGTCGAAAAAGGAAACATGCTTGGAAAGCAGATCAATCGAGATTCGACGCTTCTTTGTTGCCAAAGACGTGTTTATCATTGCCTGGATTCGAGACTCTGCAAAAGAGTGTGTTTCATCAAGAGCACATTCATTAAGTTCCGCTACGGAATTCGACACACCTTCCACGAAATGAGCGAGTTTCATGCCACGAGATAACTCAGCTGGCTCGTCTGAATAGTTCACAGTCCACAGCAAAGTATGGCCACTGGCCACTGAAACTATACAACGAGGCACCAAGGTCGAAACTCTTCTTTGCACAGGTAAGTGTTGTAAGTTACACTACACTGTTGAAATCCTTACACAAATTTGTAGATAAAACAACTCGGATAAATTCCCCGCACATCGCAGGTAGACCTGTAACTTCAGACATAGAAAATGGTCCCAAATCGAGCAACGAGGCTTCTACAAGCGCTGATATTAACGTACTATTCAGCAAGACCTGTCCAAAAATGTCTATATCTAGATTTACTTCATGTGTTTAATGAGGCAACATTGTGAATTCGTTTCGAAATGCTAGGCCGCCGGTTATAACGTTTGCGCCGCGCACACCCAGAATCACCAATAATTCACCGCCAATACCACGGAATATCGTAGCTTGAATCACGTTGACCATAACTTTATGTCCCAAAAAATCCTAAACTCATAAAAGACACTGTTGCTCCAGTGTCAATTAATGGCATGGTTTGGATGCCGTCACTGAATACAGAGTTTGTTTTTTAACATAAATACAGGCAGAGGTATTAGGAGCGTTGATTTTCCGGCGATCGCATACCCATCGGCTGCGCTTTCTACTTTCCCGAAGGGGAAGAACGGCGCCGAGGACGTCGCTATCTCTGTGGTGGCGGCGTCAGACTGCGGTTCGAAGCAGCGGTCCATTTTGCACCTGTACTGGGCGTACGTATCCAGTCAGCGTCAGATAAAATTCAGTGTTGAGACGATCAGAAGCGTTGGACAGCGAGCGATGGTTTTGTGGCAGCGGGCCTCGTCGACGGCAATACCATGAGTTGTGTCCGGTCATACCACAGCTATAGATAACACACGGGTCGCAGGAAGTGGGTGCAAACTTGTTTTGGATGACAGTGGTAGTCACGCCTGCGTTGCTGACGAGCCACCTTGCTTGTGTAGATGGTTATATATAGTCGGCCCATCCGTGGCTGGGAAGAGAATAAATGGTCATACTATCTGCGGTTTTTAAAGAGTGGAACCATTAGACCCGGAGTCCAGTAAGTTGATGGGGTCGTGGGTTCTGGCTGCAGCGCGCAACCGTCATACTGATGTTCGTCCCGGCACGTAGACACTTTTTTACACAGCAATTTTCCCCGCACGGTTCGGCGTATCAGATCAGCCATCGACTCCGGAGCACTGACATCAACGCTCGCGTCGGATGTGACGTTGGCCAGTCGCCCAAAGTTAGATGCAATGCGGCGTAATTTCAAGGATTCGAATATGCGGCAGTGCCTGACGACGTCAACTGGAGAGTTCAAATTATCTACTAGTAAGGAACGATAGTTTCGCGGTCGAATCCCAACGATTATACCGGCTCACCGTTCTTAGTTCGTTAGCCACTAGTCTAAATCCTCGTCAGATTTTCCACCAAAGGTGCACCGCTCGCGGTAATGCTCATCGCGGTAATGCTCATCACGGTAATGCTCATCAGTTGCTCATCGCCGGTGTGTCCCGACCAGCGTCCCCGTTTGAGCAATATTGGATTAAGAGGTGGTAAGTTAGAGAGTTGGCAGCTTCGGCGAAGACCTCGGGGATCCGTATTGAGTCATCCAGCAAGCTCCACCACAACTGTTATGTACTCAGTACATAACAGGGGTGTTTATTTGTAGTCTAAGCACTGCGAGTCCTCAAGGCACGACAGCGTCTGTTTTCTCCTCTTCTCTCGCAAGCTTCTTTTTCCTGCTCTTGACGCCCCAAAGCACGTGACGATAAATAATCTCTTCACTGTCCTACCCCGGAAGTGCAATGTGCTTAGTATTTGCATCGACTCTTGTTTAGAAGCTACACTTCGGAAAAAATTGGTGAAATAGATGTTGGCTCTGTGGCGAAAACATCATAGCGGTCGATGACGTCTCAGGGGCAAATGATATGAAAGAGCCCGTTTGGTCGATGATGTGGGCAACACAATGAAACCATAGGGCCTTGCCGAGTCTGCAGGAGGTAACTGAAGCCCACAATTGGGGAGAAAAAGCTTCACGCGTTGAAGCCGCTTCATCTGAAGCCTCTCGGCCTCTCGGCTGCTCTGCGGAGATAGAACACGGCCGCTGGGAAAGGCAGGATTAGGGAAGTGGAGAAGATAATGTACCATAGTGGCTGCAAGAAGAGGACAGAGAGAGGAGGGGAAGAGGTGGTTACAGGGAGAGTAAGAAACGTGGAAGAGCAGAGGGTAAATCGTGGTGGTTAGCAAGAGAGCAGGCGAAGCGGCACAGTAGCGGCATTTAGACACTTAATGCACTGCTTGCTCCGTTCCATTCCCCGGCGATGTAGGCCACTTTTGCATTACCTTCCCTTCGCAACAAGAATTGAGACTACATGCGGAGACTGCATGAACCTGATTGATTGGTGTAGGGAACATGTACGCTGCTTCTTTATTTTGATAGAGTGTAAGTGTGATGTAGTGACAGAATGGAATATAATTCATTCAAATTTCTTGAGCCTAAAAAGCCAAGAAAAGTTCTGTATTTCTGGACTTATATATTTAAAACCTTAACAATATAAAAAATACACTTTCTTTCCAACAATATAAATGACAGATTATGGACGAAATATTCTCAGGAGCTCTAGACTGTCGGCCTCGGTTTCTAAGAGTGGCTCATATCCTGAACCTATTTCTATAACTGCATCGGGGCAGTCATCTAAGAATTAACTCATGGCAGCCACTACACTGAAATAATTTTCTACCATTTCGTCAACTTTTCTGCACCCCAACGTATACAATACTGATTGCATACCATAAAAAGTAACGAAAGCCTCAGGTATCTGCCGCAAAAATTAAAGCAGATGCCCAGAATGCTTCGTGCAAAATTCTTGTTCAGCGATATAAAAAGCGGACCTTAATTTTGATGGCGATAATAATAGTTAAAATGGCCATAAGGAGAAAGCAATGATGCATTTACTTATGTACTTTAAACAAGATAAAAATACAAGTTTCACTAAACTGAAAGAAAGTTAAAGAAGAAGTGTTCAGCCGTTATGAGTCTTAAAGCGGTCGCTCCTGTACCGTTGGGCCCGGACTCGTCGAAAGGAGCCGAAGACAGCGTTTACGCAACTGCACAGCAAAGATTTAATGCAACGGCTTCGAAGACTGCAGCACCAGCGGTTTCAAGCTTAAGCAAAGACCAGGTACGTTAAAGGAATCTTGCGGACTTTCAAACTTGGTATCTCTTTTTCGTTACGCAATTCATTGTTTTGTCGTGCTCAGGCTGCCGAGAAACTACATATATCATTATTTCATGGGCTTCTTACGGGTAGAATTGAAAACTGGGGAGCATGAGAAGCGGATCTTGGACGGCATTGTTTTGTCTGACTAACAAAATTACGACACTCGAGCGCTCCATTTGTAGTTCAACATGGTAGGACGCTCTTTTTGGATACATTTAAAATATTGGTCTTCAGCGCTGGATGATGCGACTTTAAAATGCTTACGCCACTGTTCCCTTAATCACCAGACCATCTTCACAGAGCTAATAGTGACCAAGACGCCATGGCGGAAGGCAGGTGATTCGGTATTTTCCACCCATCACAATATCCTCTTCGTAATTTTACATGCTACCAAGTGAGGTCGACTGGAGTTACCGCTTCTCAGACGTTTAGAGTATACATGCACTCTGCTGTTATTGCAAGAATCCCCAAGACGCATGTATAACTCACGGAGACGTCAAGGACTAAGATTACCAGCCCCTCATCAGGCGCTGCTTATGTCCGTAACTGGCTCTTACTACCAGACGATATGCGCATGAATATGGTGCGTGGGCGCTAGACATTACTAGCAGGCGAAATTTAATCGACCTAAGTAGTACGGTGGAGCTATATGGCTTGTTAAAATAGAACTATCGCGCATTGATTGCGTACCCAATGTAAACTGAAAGTGTGAAAGAAAAGCTTATGTATGTATGTATGTATGTATGTATGTATGTATGTATGTATGTATGTATGTATGTATGTATGTATGTATGTATGTATGTATGTATGTATGTATGTATGTATGTATGTATGTATGTATGTATGTATGTATGTATGTATGTATGTATGTATGTATGTATGTATGTATGTATGTATGTATGTATGTATGTATGTATGTATGTATGTATGCATGCATGCATGCATGCATGCATGCATGCATGTATGTATGTATGTATGTATGTATGTATGTATGTATGTATGTATGTATGTATGTATGTATGTATGTATGTATGTATGTATGTATGTATGTATGTATGTATGTATGTATGTATGTACGTACACCCTTTGTCAAAAGTTTAGAGCCCAGGGGGTCTACTTCTGGGCCATACTATGCAGCTCGTAATGCATTCCCAGCTTTCCAAGCTTGTTGAAGAGAAGAATATATTTCGTCCTCTTTTCTCCAGTGGCTAGGACTTTCACGATTGTTATAAAAATCATAATGTATGGCTTAAAAGCAAACCCTCTGGGCTCTAAACTTTTGACCAAGGTTTTACGTACGTATATTACGCACGCACGTATAACCAGGGGCATAACTTTAATGAAATTCTGGCAAACGACGGTTTAATGCATCGTGACGCTGGCCAAGCGTCGAACCTGGGTTATGCCCTAACCTGCATTACCTCATTTTGGCCCATTTGTGGTGGGCCTTGAGGCTAGTGATTTTCGAGCGCACCCCGGGCCTGCTGGACGGCCCATAGTTGACTGTCATTGTCTGTACTTTGCCAGCACTTTGAAGTTCGGGCGGGTATGTCTTTGATGTAGCTTCGCTCAGGAACCTGGCACAGTCCCACATGATGTGCTATTGGTCCGCCGGACCCACTTCACATACACAGCACACGTCACTCGTGTAGATGTTTGCCTGAAGATCGTGTAGCACTTCCGGAGCGAGGAGTGAAACGCTGTCTTGTACAGGGTCTTGAATATTTGGGAGCTGGGATTTAACAAAATTCCTATGCAAAATATACTACCCCATTCGAGCTGACACAACGTTCAAAAAGTAGCAAAATATCGTCTACGTTATCTGATAAGGGATTCAACATCGGTATTGCCTAGATTTTCCGAAATCGAGAGAAAACCGCTCTCGGAGGCACGCACAATTTTCGCAGAAGAGAGTCGAAAAGCTATTTTGACATGACGCGTCATCTGTCGGGCAGCGAGGCAAGCGCGCCAACGGCCGGGATGGTGGTGGTGGTGGTGGTAAAAACATTTAATGCTAATGATATGAATAGTGGGGGCGAAGCCCCCTACATGGCACTTGGGTGCTCCCTCACTGTGAGGAGGGCACCCTTACAAAGCGAAGGATAGCCCTTGGAGCGCTATCCTTCTCATAGCACTGGAGATGATCCGGCGCTGGTCTTGAGCAGAAGTGCTGGTCAGTAGAGTTTCCCAGTAAGACTCCGCCACGTTCGGTGATGGGGGATGAGGGAAGGTGGGGCATGTGAGGAGGGTGTGTAGGAAATCTGGTTTGCCGCAAAGTTTTCATGATGAGGGAAATTGGTCTGGGTATCTGGCATGTAGTAGTGTGGGGTATGGAGCAGTGCGAGTTTGTAGTCGTTTCCAGTGTGCGGCCTGCACGATGGTAAGGGCCGGGGCTGGGGGTGCGTATTCTCTTCGTTTGTCTTGGTAATATGAGAGAATATCGCGGAAGGAGAGCAGACGCTCCTCGGCCTGTAGAAGGGGCTCATCTCCTCCTGCCCGGAATGTGAGACCGCGGGCTAGAGAATGAGCTTCTTCGTTGCCAGGGAGGCCGGCATGTGCTGGCGTCCAGGTAAGGGTTACAGGGTGCCGGGGCTGCCAGAAGCGTAGTAAGCGAGCAGCGGTGCGAGATATGTAGCCATTGGCATAGTTGAGAATGGCAGATTTGGAGTCAGAGATAATTATGTTGGCAAATGTAGAGGTCAGAGCAAGCGCAATGGCTGCCTCTTCTGCCTCTATGGCCGAGTTAATGATGACTGAGCTGGAGGTTAGAAGTTTTACTTGATTGTCGGCTACCGCCAGGGCCCTACGGTGGCCTGACGTATATTCCGCTGCGTCCACATAGACCACCTCATGGTCCTCGCTATACTGTTTGTGGAGGGCCCGAGCCCTTGCTATTCTGCGGTTCCTATCTCGCTCAGGGTGCATGTTCTTGGGGAGGGGGTATATTGAGGTTAGAGCGGGAGATAGAAGAAAGGGGGACACCCTTGATAGGGTGTGTAATTGGGTTTAGGTTTAATTTGGATAATAGAGCGCGGTCAGCCTCTGAGTTCGATAGACGGTATATTTGTGCCGTAAATGTGGCTTCTGTAAGTTCCTCAAAGGTGTTGTGGACACCGAGTTCGAGAAGCCGATCGTTGAATGTGCTGGAGGGAAGGCGTAGAGCCATCTTCGTGCAACTCCGCAGGAGCGCGTTTACCCGGTCTCTCTCCTTCTGTCGGAGGGGTAGGTATGGAAGGGCATATACGGTGCGGCTTATGATCTAAGCCTGGGTGATGCGAAGGGTGTTTCGCTCGCGTAGGCCAGCCCGGCGGTTCGCTATGCGACGAATCAGTCGGGTGGCCTGTTGAGCGTGTGTTTGGAGAGCCTTTATGACTTCTCCGTGCGCGCCATGGGAGTGGAGCATTAGCCCTAGCACTCGAATTCTGGATACTAGTGGGATGGAATGGGCACCTAGCGTGAGGGAGATGAGAGGATTGACGTTGTCCTGTTGCTTAGGGCGGTAGAGAAAGAGCTCTGATTTTGAAGGGAAGCAGGTCAGGCCACGCTCCCGTACGTATGTGTCGATGGTAGTTAGTGCCAATTGTAGGTGCTCTTCTATTTCGGCGTCACTGCCGTGGTTTGTCCAGACAGTGATGTCGTCGGCGTAGAGGCTGAAATGGATGTCGGGTATTTGAGCTAGTTTTTGGGGTAGTTGAAGAAGTGCTATATTGAATAAAATAGGGGAGAGGACGGCACCCTGGGGCGTACCTCGTGCTCCCAGCGTGATGCTTGGGAGGCGGTGGTCGCCGAAGGTAAGTGTGGCTGTGCGGTGGCTGAGGAAATCTCGGATGTAGTTGTACATCCTGGCGCCGACTCCCAGGGTTCTAAGGTTCTGTAGGATAGCTGAGTGCGTAACGTTATCGAATGCCTTAGTGAGGTCCACACCTAGGATAGCTTTGGTGTCGTAGGTTTGGGAGTCGAGAATGTGCTGTTTTAGCTGTAGAAAAACGTCCCGTGTGGAAAGCCCAGGACGAAATCCAAACATACAAGTGGGGCAAAAGATTGTTGCCTTCTAGGTACTGGCACAGCCTAGTCTGGAGTACATGCTCCATGAGCTTTCCAACAGAAGAAGTGATGAAGATGGGTCTGAGGTTAGAGGTGAGCAGAGGTTTCCCATGTTTGGGTATGAAGACGAACGGCCGGGATGGAGCTTGTCTCACTGCTTGACAGATGACGTATTATGTCAAAATATCTTTTCGACTCTCTTCTGCGAAAATTGTGCACGCCACCGAGAGCAGTTTTTTCTCGATTTCGGGAAATCTAGTCAAGTGCCGATTTTGAATCACATATCAGATAACGTAGACTATATTTTGCTACTTTGTGAACGTTATCTCAGCTCGAATGGGGTAGTAGATTTTGCATAGGAAATTTTTAAATCCCTGCCCCCAAATATTCAAGACCCTGTTGTTGTCCAGGCAACTAGTGGACTTCTGTATAAATGTATTTAACGAAAGACTGACGCAGCTTTATGCATAACCATAAATATTGGTAGTTTTTTCGCTGGGTTGGTAGCGATTATTATAAGAAATGAAAAATCGATGCTCCTTTGGGAGCAGCTTTTTCACTACAATAGACGATTAGACGTAGAGTAACTACATACAAGCCAAACATAATAGCTGGGATGTCAGTATCTTCACACGACCAGCCTAACTACAACCACTGCAGAACAAATGCTTCTCCCTATTCAATAAATTAACCCGCTCCTGTACCAACTGCTTTGATGTGATCGGCGCAAACTTCTCAATCTCATCCACCCTCCCAAATTTCTGCTGCTGCTTGCTACGCTTATACTTTCTTTGAGTTCAGTTTGTTGCACTTAGCGACGACCGGATATTTTGCCATTACATTGCGTGACCTTCCCGTGCCCGTTTCGCCTCGCGTTCTCCTAGAATGTCATTCACTTGCGTTGCCTCGCTGACGCATGCAGCATGCGTCCTATTTGTTGACAATAAAATAAAATTTTTCATTCCATAACCATCTGAGTGGTCGTCCATTTAATTTGAGCCCTTTTCGTTAGGTTCCATGATTTCTATGTGGCTACCAGTGAAATACACATGTTATATACTTTATTCGGGAGAAGCTGGTAGACTGCCATTCGCATCCTGGTGATACTTGCCTAATACACTGCCTCCCCAGCTTATTCGTCCAGTTGTTACCTTCGTGTGATCCGGATGTGCGGTCACTGCCGACCCGAAGCCACCTAGATAGACAGATAAAGATGTGGAGGAAAGGCAAGAATGTCAGACTAGTGTTACGGTCGGCTACCAAGCGCTGAGGAAGAGGCATTAGGGGAATAAAATATCGAAATATAGCAGTCGACTGCTGTGACTACGGACCGAGGATCTTATCCTCTATTGAATGTCTATGATCAAGGGGGACCTGGGCATAACGCAGCGCTAGCACTAAGCGCCGAGTATAACCTCATGTGCCTCGAAGCTATCGCAAACTGCTGTCCTCCTCCATGTAAAATTATTGCAGTCTTCGGACCATTAATTTTCAGTTCTACCGTACTGTATTGCCTGTCTATGTGATTAATCATCTTTGCAATTCGTCACCCGAAGTGCTCTGCAGGGCAGTTTCATCAGCAAATCTGAAATTACTCAGGTATTTACAATTAACCATTACCCCTACATGCTCCTTATCTCTAACACTTATCTCTAACACAGTGGTAGAGAATCTCCCTCGCAGGTTTAGGTTGCGACCTGATGCCGGTGAACACCTCCGGCAATGCAGTCCCTCACTAGAACAGGAGTTGGCCACCCTGGTGCAGTAATTGGCCACAACCTCTCATGATTAGTCCTACAAAACCCCGGCCCTCACCCACTAGCGGCTGCGGAGCAACTGATTACAGCAGCGGTGAAGCCTGTGACGCAGTGGAGTGCTAATACTTTCTGGCTCCAAGCTCAGGCCGCCATTAAAAACCTAACCCTGGCAACGATTAATGCTAGAACCCTAGCTAGCAAGGTTAGGTTAGCAGTGCTGTTAGAGGAACTAGAGGGTGTGCAATGGAATTTACTAGAGCTTAGTGAGGCGAGGAGGACAGAAAAGGCATATACTGCACTGAATGGCGGGCATATACTGTGTTATACAGGTTTGCAGAAGAGACGAGAACTGGGAGTAGGTTTACTTATCAATAAGTATATAGCTGGTAATATAGATGAACTCTACAGCATTAATGAGAGGGCAGCTGACATCGCAATTAAGATAAATGAGCGGTATAAGCTGAAGGATTTACAAGGATACGCACTTACAAGTAGTTATGATGACCGGGCAGTGGAAAGCTTCGATGAATATTTGGAATCGCAATGGGGAAAGTAAAAACCTAATATACTGTACTGATGGGCGACCTCAATGCCAAGGTATTAAGCAATCTGGAAACCACGCAGTGGGCAACTGTGGCATTGGATTAAGAAATAGAAGGGCAAAGAGTCAAGTTGAATTTACTGAACGCAATAACTTACGAATCATGAATACCTTCTTGAGCAAACGGGAAAACTAAAACCGTACATAAAGAAGCCCTAAAAGGGAGACTAAAAATGAAATTAATTTCATACTCTGTTCTAACCCCGGCATTATGCAAGGATGTAGAGGCAATAGGAAAGGTGCGATGCTGTGACCACAATACGGTAAGGGCTCAAATTAATCTGGATTTGAAGAGGGAGCGGAGCAGGTTAATGAGGAAGAAGTTCATCAACGAAATAACGGTAATGAAAAAAGCAGAAGAATTCAGGCTCTAGCTGTAGAATAGATAAGCTTTGCTAACCGATGAAGCTGACCTTAGCCTAGAAGCAATTAACAATAATTTCAGAGACATCATTACCGAGTGCGCGGTAGAAGTAGACGGTAGAATTGTTAGAGAGGATACGGGTAAACTGTCTAAGGAGACGAAAGATTTGATTAAGTAGCGCCAAAGTATGAAAGTCTCCAACCCAACACACCGGACAGAACTGGCAGAGGTATCAAAGCAAATGAATAGGTGTAAGGGGGCTGACATAAGGAAGTATAGGTTTGGAAAAATAGCGCATGCTCTTAAGAACGGTCGTAGTCTGAAAGCGTCAAAAAGAAATTAGGCACAGGCAAAAATAGGATGTATGCACTGAGGGACAAGGCGGCCATGCCACTACTAAAATGGACAAGATAATCAAGGTTAGAGATGGGCAAAGCAGTGGTGGTGGAGAACTCTTATTGCACCCAAAAACAGGGGACCAGTCAAAGGATCGGTTGCGCTGGCTTAGAGGAAGTCGGCCAGATTCCCTTGAGATGTCGCGGCCTCCACTGCAGCTCACTTTAGCCAGCGGCTCAGGACAGCTCAGGTCACAGAAGTGAGCCGGCTCATTTGAACAGTTCACCGGCTCACTTATGTCTGGGTCGCTCAGGAGCGAGCAGTGGCAATATTGGAGAGAGCAAAAGCTGGCTCTCTATCTCTCCCTCGTTCACTGTTCCACGCCCATTCGACCTCCGGAACCGTTTCATTTTGCCGGTTGGCTGGGTGCGACTTCCGCGCAGCTATGGCGGTGCGGCAAAGCAACTGCTCTCCCGCCGTTCCTCGTAATTTCTTCAAACACTTTCTCGCTAGAGCACTGTACTCTCCTCGCCTTCGACTGTCTTTTCAACCGCTCTTATTAAACGAACAAGTAAGCCATAGAGTAGTAAAAGTGAGTGGTGGCTCTTTTGGACTTGGGAGAGCCGGTTTGCCCTCTCGTTCAGTGACCCGTGCCGAACCTTTCTTCAGAGCCAGGTCTTGCAAAGCATGGTGGCTTACGTTAACCGCTGCTGTTCGAACGATGCATCACGACTCTCACTGATTGTGCATCGTTTGCTGGTGCAACCGTGCAACGGTATCAATGAAAATACGCATAACGCGGTTATTCAATAATGCACTTATGTTTTTTAAAACTGTGTTATGCATGAGTAAAATAGGGGTGAAGGCTTGAAATATTTGGCAAGAGGGGAGCAAGGGGCCCCGATCCCTGCAGCCTCCCCGAGGTCGGCGCCTATGCTTACGGGTGTATTTTGCTAACAGGTCATTACGCGTGTTGGGGCGTTCCACCTACATACTTCGTGTTCTACCATGTGCATGTCACTCAATTCAATTTGAAAAGAATTCCCATCCTCAAAGAAAAAGTGGAAGTAATTGTATCGCCATTCTATCTCCCCTCGTGGGGACTAAACATCCCACTAAACAGCAATATTCGTTTTTAGATGCGATTCTTTCTCTCTATGTCCACTATATTTACTGAATGAGCCCCCTTCTCTAAACAATAATTTCGTTCACTTTTGCTCCTATCGTTTCAAAATTATCTGAATAGCATTGACCATCATGCACCACACTGGAAATTATCCATAATAATGACTTCGTGCCATCAATCTCCAAAGATAGCCCAAAGTTTCATGTGGGCTATTAATAAATGTCGATAGGGCTGTTATAGTCAGATATAGATAGCGATTTATAGATATAGAGAAAACAGATTAATTCATTCGAGGTCCATCCTATATTTATGTGAACAGTGAATTCAGGGTAACCTGAAGTATATTGTAAATGCATCGCTATTTTTTAATCCCGTGTGCGCTTTGCAGCTAGAGTCCGCGTTAGTCTTACTCTTTCTTTTTCTAGATTGCACTTTTTTGGCCCTGCCCTCCCCCCTCCCCCCCTTTTTTTTTGCTTTCTCTGATTCGTCTTTCGCATATTCTTATAACCCTTTTGTTCAATCTTGTGGCAGTTTTACTCAAGGTCCACCCCTATCAGCCCCCCGGCTTCTCCCATTGTTCCCTTGCTAACTGGCTACATGTTTTCTCCCCGGTCCCCTCCTGTTTTCCTGTTTTTGCCGCCACACACACACGCCGACCGTATTTCGTTCATTGACTCATTCATTTTGTGTCTACTGCTATCCGGGTCGCTCCCTAATTATGCTGTGACAAGTGTGTTTTAATTTTTCAATGCACGTGTTTCCCATTTAGAGCACACGACGCGCTGCAGTCGGTGCTTTTTGTTCGTGAATAAACCGGATTTTCTTTTTCTGCTGGCTTGGCTGCGGAAGGGGTTATGCATTCAACATTAACCTTGCTGTATTGAAGCTTGAGACGAGTACGCATAGCAAGCATGGAGAGCAAAAGAAAAGGCACACAAAACCAGCGACGACCACCCGAACCATACACGCAGCATTGCGGCTACCAGGGAGGCCTGGGAGGCGGCACTGCTCAGCTGCCATAACCTACAGTCCCAGCGGACCTTGGTCGCCAGGGCGCGAGCGGCGTTAGACGCCATTGGGGCTCCGGAATAGGAGCTTTACCTAGATTTGTGAGGGCCTGGGACTATAGGGCCTCGATCCAAACACCTCTTTGTACAAAGAGTAAAAAAAGGTTTGTCACCACCACCACCAGCGCGGGACCTCGACACGGCAGCGAGGCAGGCGACCCCGCTCCGACCGACGGCAGTCGACGGCTTGCGGAGAATCGTGCAGACGGCAGACTTTTTTCTTTTCTTTGTATGCCGGCTCGATATACCCCTGCCTGCAAACTGGAGATGCTTCAGTGAGCCGTGAGCCCCCGGCTCTCCACAGGAATCACCAGTCAATGAGCAGCCGGCTATCCAATAGAACCGCCGCTCAGTGAGAAGCTGGCTATCCAACAGAACCGCCACTTAATAAGCCGCCGGATCTCCAAAAGAACCGCATGTCTGCGATTCTTGTGAGGAAGAGCGGGAGGCATGGCCTTCGAGATCACCCTCGCGCACGTTTCTTTCACGCGCACTTAAGTGGCGGTGATATAGGAGGTCATAAGGGAAGCAGTTGCTTTATCGCATCGGTAATAGATGGCGCCGAAGTTGCACCATGAAGATCCGACTCCAAATGAACCGTTCGGCATGAATCGGATCACTGAACAAGAACGCCGGTTCACCAAAAAAACCACCGCTCACTTTTAGTGAGCTGCCGCTGGAAAGGCATAGAATGCGAGCTGTTAGGCATGAGGCTCGATGGAGAATATCTCAGTAATCTGCGATTTGTTGATTACACTACCTTGTTAAGTAACTCAGGGGACCAACTGCAACTAATGAAAAATGATTTAGACAGCAGAAAAAAAAGATAGGCTTAAAGATTAATATGCAGAAGACTATGATGCTGAACAGCCTAAAAAATAAAGAGCAGTTTATAATATGTAGCGAAGAGCTCAAACTGGTAGACGAATATGTCTACCTAGGACAGGTATGTGACCGCAGATCCGGGCCGCAAAAAGGAAATAAATAGGATAATAAGGTTGGGATGGAGCGCATTTTGAAGGTACTCAAACATTACGACTAGCAGCTTACTGGTTTCACTGAAGAAGAAAGTGTATAACAGCTGCATCCTACCGATACTGACCTACGGGGATGAAACATGGAGGTAAATGAAAAGGGTTCTACGTAAGTTGAGGGCAACGCAAAAGACCATAGAACGGAAAATGGTAGGCGTAACGTTATGAGATAGGAAGCGATCCACTCTTGTGACTTGATCCTCGCAAAGCATAAAACAAGATGACTGTAGTGCCCACCGTAACATCGTTGGGCGTCCTCATTTACAATTTCTAGTCAGCGTCTCGCTAGAGAGAAAAAAAAAAGAAAGGTACTCTGTCGGTACTATATATTTCACAGTGGAGCTTAGGTTATTCTATTGAAATTTAGCCGCCCATTTTTCGCGAAGCGTCCAGCTCAACTTTCGACCCACTGGGCAATATGGTAATAAAGTTACACATGCTTGCTTGTGGATAACTTGCTAACGTGGGGAACTTCAAGCTGTTTTAACACAGCTGCAATGTACTGCCTCCACATAGATATACCTAATCCGCACCGTTAAAGTAAATCTCATTTGGAATAACAAGGTAAATATGCATGCTCTCTCCAGGTTGCGCCCCTTGGACACCAAGTCCAAGGACCACTGTCAACTGGCGATGGAGGCACTAATCCGATCCTACTACCCAGCACAGGAAACGAAAGCACGGAAGGCTCCCAAAGAGCGGAGGGCCGCGGGCGTTGGCCACCCTTCATGGTATTCTACGTTCTAGCCATGGCCGCCGTTTTTTCTCTCCTAGCTGTATACATGGCCCTCGCTGTTGCCAAACATCCACTCAACGAAACTAAGAGCTCTGTATACGAAGAAAGAAGAAACCACTCTCTATCTACGCCTGTGGCACTCTCCACTAGATTGGAGATCAACAATGGAATAAGAACCGCGTACACCGCGGCGGATAGCCAACAGCCTTTGACTGATTCTGAAGAGTTCACCGACTCCGTAGATGCGCAACATAAAACAAGAAATTATGAAGAGGATAGCGTTCTTAAGCTGCATAAGTTTGTAATATAGCAAGATCAGTATCAACCAATAAATATTTTGATCCTTCTATGTGACTGCATTTGTTTCAAGCCATGCGCCCCTATTCAGAACGCCATAGAGAGGCAAATTATTTGAAAAAAGCCACGAAACACAGTCTCTCAGATTTTCACATATTTCTTAGTGTCAAAAACGCAGAAACGTCTTGCATGTATGACAACCTGTACAAATATCACAACGCTGAATCACCGCATACGCCTGGGGCGGCAAAGGAGCCGTGAAGACGTGTCTCCGTCTGTGCAGCTTGTTTCATTTGCTTTCGAATTAAGTATATCGAAACATATATACCCACTTAAAACTTAAATATAACATCCAGAAATATACATGCATCCATTATTTGTTCCACTTTTAATTTAAAGTACACAATAGGCTCATTGCTTTCTCATGCTCTGCTTTTATTTTCGGGTCTTTGTCACTTCAAGTGCGAGGTCGAAGCTGTATGTCTCAAGCATTTGTATAGTTCCCTTCCAAATCCGGAATGTCCACGGACGATTTATTACCGCGAATTCACTCGGAGTGGAAAAGGCATATGCGACACTGCCGCGAATTTTTACGATTATGATCGTTGTACTGTGGTTGTCCTTTCGAAATGTTACAGGCGCGCACCATGCGGGATTGGCCAAGGTGCTCTGGCGCACCGAAAAAAATAAAACAATGTTCCATAGGTGTCACCTGTTGATAATTATAAATTATTACCAGTGCCCCAATGTTGGTTCGCACACTCCCAGACATCCTTAGATTGCATGGAGACAGCTGTTCCGGTCTCAAAGGAGATGCCCTCAACTTGCATGGCAAGCTCACCTGGAAGTGAGCTACCTGCAATTACAGTAGGCGGTGACCGCTTGGTACCCAGCTTTCGCCGATTCAAGCCAGAATAAGCTTCGGAGTCAGAATAACGAGCAAAATAAACTTTATACAGGAAGAGACGTTACAGAGGAATGGACACTAACACTAAATTACACAGACACAGAAAAGGCAATGCAAAGCATGCAACTAAAGAGGAGTTCACGTACTAAACACAGAGGCTTCCCAACAATAGGAGTCTTGCGCTGGAGTTTTGAAAAGGGTGGCGCAGCCTTGTGGCGGCCAAGAACAACTTGACTGTGTACTGAAACGGAGGCTTTGCTTACGCTACAGCGCGTATCACGCAGGCTTTCTATATCTATACTCGAGCTTCTTTCGGCCCTTTCGTGAGCGTGAAAAGAATCGTCATGTATCATGGACATCATTCTGAACCGGCAGTAGCCTGACATTAAAAAACGAGCTGCGGCTGCCTTCCAACGAAATGTTCAAGCATGCGCCATCGACTTTGCCGTGTGACTTTCGGTCTGTAAACATCTTCACCGCCGCTATATTACCGCTTGTGTCGTAGGGTGCCACGGAGTCATCCACAATTTCATTCTTCGCCTCTGATGTTCTCTTTCATATCAGCACGAAACGGGGCTAGGGTGTAGTTGGTACGGGGGATAAGGTGCATGCATGTTCTGGTCCAAGAGATACGCCTTTCGCCCTACGCTGGCCGATCCACTGGCTTAAAGCTGAAATGTATAGTGTGCAGCCAGCTATGTGCGCGTCCTTATTTGTGATCGCTACACAAGTATAAAAACTGCACGTACGTCAAGCAACGAAAGGTGAGGACGGCAAACTAGAGCGCACTAAAACGTTTGCTTTCTCAATTAAAACAGCCATTCACTTCCACGAGGAAACAGCAATAGACAGCATTTGGCGCTGCTTTATAATTACTAAACAGGCGACCATAGCATTTTAATCTTTATGCAGAGCGCATTCTGAGATGACAGTAAGCTCCTAATGAGCGATGCCCCCCCCTGCGCTAACAGGCAAAAGGTTTGGCTCGAGAGCTCAGATCACAAGTTAAAAGAAACTGGCAGTTGAGCACTGGAACGAGGTCAGCGTGCTTTCACTGATTCTGTACTTAACAAATAACACCGAAACTGATCCTGCGGCGATAAGTCCCGGCCTCAACTTTCTGTGTGACAGCTTCTCATAACTGACCAGAATGTATTTCCAGACATTACGAGCGCGACTTTGTCAGCTAAACGGGCGTAAAAAGCTAAAACCAGCCTAGCATCAACTTACAAGTTCTGTGACAAACATGCATTCAACGCAATCCCTAGCTACAGTGCTGCACCATACCCTAGTGGCCCATGCACAATCCAGGCAAGGTGCCTATCGGAAAGACTGTTTGTGTCTCAGAAGAGTTATTTACGTTGCCTATCCCTTTTGAGGTTTCTTGTATTCAGGTACTTAGCCTTAGTTGCATGCAAAGCTTTCGTAGAGCTCCTTGAATTCGCGCGACACTCACATGGGTATATCGAATGGCAGCGTGGCGAGTCTCCGATTTCTGCACGTTTAAAATACTTAAATTGGCTTTTTATTGCCTTTTTCACATTATGTCAACCCTGAGAACATGTTCAGAGCCTTAAATTCTTTGTAATGTGCACATAACACAAATTAAAGTACTGGGTACATATTGACGGCACGCATTCGGATGCAGATGCCGGGAATTTGTACTACCCATCAGACGCCTAGAGGGCGCTTTTAACGCGAAATCCTTTCATGCCTATGGAATGAAATCCCATGTGAAAGAGTTGTGTACTGTGGCTAGATGAATTGGGCTAGAGATTTGTTATATTCCGCGAGATGTGTCCTTTTCTAATTTTGCTGCCTTCTGCAATCTCACATATAAACTCGCGCCAAGGAATGCCACACGACAAGAGCGGTGGTGTACCGCCCGTGAGGACTTGCCGGAGAAAGTGCGACAGATGCGTGGCGTTTCCTTTCCTGTAAACCAGTTATAATTATATGCAGCACTGCAACGAAAACCGGTAAGAGGAAAAAGATCAGATGCAGGAGATAGGAGTGGAAGGGTAGGCTTTTGCCATTCTCCTCATAGGAGATATCTAAGAGACCCTCTATTTTTTCAGCGCCGTTTTCGTGGCGTCCGCTGGCCAGCGCAAGACCCCTATACACAATAAAAAAAGAGTCAAAACAAATAAGCCACAAATTATTCACCGGACCCTGTCGCAGATCGACTCCTGGAGAGTCACGATGTGGCGGTTCTGAAGACGAGCGCTGCTGGCTCGCAGATCAGTTTTCTTTCCGAGCAGCGGGTTGTCCCCGGGAGCCGAACAGTAGCACTGCAACACTCGCTGCACTACTGGCTCTAATACTGGCTGGTTTTGTTAGCTTGCCGAGGTGACGCGACCTCAATAAATAGGACGCACCGCGTCTGCCTGTTACAAAGTGCCAAGGGGCGCACACACACGCGACACCATGTGCGTTTTCTTCGTGCTGTGCTGACTCAACGAATATCTGCGCCGATCTCGTGACAATAAGCGATTACGAGAAGATTTGGGCCTGGCAGGGACGTAGAGATGTAATGATGAAAAATGGGAAATAACATTTAGAAAACGAAAATACGCAAGAATTTCGAAAACGTTTAAAGGTGTCAGGACAGCTAATATTTAAACATAAACTGCTTATTGCGTTTCAGTACACAGACGTTAAATTACAAATCTTCGAAATTTGAATTCATTCTTTTCAGTAGATAGTTTTAAAATGAATTTTATCATTAATATCGAAAGCAGCTTTCTGGTTTGGGAACCATTGCCCGCTGATGTCACAAAGAGATCTCATCCTCATGTCTTAGCCTAAATAATAGAGAAGCTGTCGCGTGGAGGCGGCTACAAACTAATACATTCATGAATCCGGTCTGGGCGTCTCACGCGCTACCAGAATTTAGAGACAATGATCTACGCCAACACTGTGGGGCGAGAGGGACCCTCGATCACATAATTTGGGAGAGCCCACAATCTCCAGGGATAAGACAAAATATTACAAGTAGAGAAGCCTGGGATACTCTGCTGCGAAGCGCGGACCCTACGATCCAGCACCGCACCGTCCATCTGGCGGAAGAGGCCGCAACAAGCAAAGGGCTACCTGCCAGCCTCTAATCCGCGGGCGCACGACTCCCCAGCCCGCGTGCCGGGGGCGAGAAGAGGACGCTCATTTCCGATAGAAATAAAAGTTGTGCAACCTCTCATCCTCATGTTATCTGCTATTTGTGTTGTCGGCAGCTTTCTTGCATGCACGCCGTGGACAGTGGTCACTGAGAGCTTTTTTTCTTCAGCAAAATTATTTTATTCGCATATTTTTGTTTCTTTGACAAGCCTTCATTATAATATGTGACCTTAGTGATACTCTGCCTTGTCTTGGGCTTCGTCTAGAGATTGTCGAGGAGGCCGAAATAGATGGCCTTATGCTGAATTATTTAAGCATACAATCACAAGCATATTAATATTACATTATGACAGCTTGTCAAGCAACAAAACGCTTACGCATATAAAAATGCTCATGTCCAGCGTTTAATAAATAAATTGGTTCACAGGAAGGGAAAAGCGCAGTAACTGTCACACTTGCTCTGTGGACACCCGAACCGCGCCGTAAGGGAAGGGAGGAGGGTGGGAATGAAAGTGGAAAGACAGAAAGAGGAGCCGTAGTGGAGGGCTACGGAGTAATTTCGACCACCTGGGGATCTTTAACGTGCGCTGACATCGCACAGCACACGACGCCTCTTCGTTTCGCCTCCATCGAAACGCAGCCGCCGCGGTCGGGTTCGAACCCGGGAACTCCGGCACAGTAGTCGGGCGTCTTACCACTGCACCACCCCGGCGGGGCTCATGTCCAGCGTTTTCTTCCGCCGTTTCGCGGCGAAAGAGAGGAAGGGTTAGCGTTGTGTTGCTGATTGCTGAGTTATTGCCCGTCACTCTTTCACTCCAAAACTAAGAGGAAATTCCAAACAAGCATACGTTGAAGCGAGAGCACACCTTGCGGCATTAGAGAAGCAGACAAAACTTTAGTGAGGCGGTACCCCTTGACTTGCTGCTATATGCGTGTGCTAGCCAACTTAATTATTCTCGGCTGGTAAAGCATCCTTATTTTTTTTTTGCAAAACTATGTTTAGCTTGGCCACGGCTAGCACACGAAAGCATGCCGAGCCGCCACCGCTTCAGTCCCGTCATCGCACAATCCATCGCGATTAGAAGGCGCTTCACTGCCCGCACAGCACAAGAGCCTCCCATCTGCCGTCTTCTCCGCGTCTCGCCTCCCCCGCAGCCGGGCGCACGCAAATTCGACCGACTCCCGAGCCACATTACGTCTCGCGAGGGCTTCAATGTGAACACAAAAAACATACACCATTAAGTATGTAGTGTGTGAGCCCTAAACTGCCGCAGGAATATGCAGATGCGCTCCCAGCTTGCGTTTTTTACCCACAGGCGGCGCCGACAGCTGCCGGCTGGGCCTGCCAGACAGGGTCACATCAACGCTTCCCGCTCAATTGCACGCTCTGTGTTGTAAGCAGTCGTCGATTTTAAAGTCAGTACTGCCAAAACTACACTCGATGGCCACATTCAACCACTAAAGCTTGTGAATGCGCGCTCCGTAATAGCCGAAACTCTAGACCCGACCCCTGCGTACTCGCGCTAGGCCTACTCGTCGCGAAGCGGGCCGGTAGTTCGGCGCTGACTAACGTATCTGGCCAAGGTCATTGCTGATGAGAAAGGGAAACGTATAAAGTGTAGCCGCTTGCTTTCCTTTTTATAACACAGTTAAGCTACATATGTGTGCAGCCCTTCAAGCCGTTCACTCATCGCGTGTCAAGTTCTCGTTCGGACTTCCAATGCGATCCGACCAACCCGGATCGGGCGACCGTCAGCTGATCAGTTCCGTGTGCTTCGCTGAGCCGAAAACCCCACACAACGGTGATATTCGACCGTTGGTCGTGCTGGCGTCGTTGCCGGCGTAATCCGACAGATCAGTGCGTCGATAAGTGAACCTAACAGTGCAGTCCACTGACTGTGACCGTGCTATATTCTGAAAACAAAAGAAGGCAAAAAAGAAAAGCCTTGCTCTATATCTCTTTCGTGCGGTAACATCTTCATCAAGCACTTTTGCATGAGGGACAACCACTGTTTCAATCTCCAAAAAAAATTAGCTATGGTTTAGCTCTGGTTGAATCTAGTAAGTTGCGTAAGCAATACCTGCATGACTGCGCTTAAGGCTCGGCATGCATCAACGTTACTTATCTAAGAGCATTCGCATGCATGTAGTGTAGCTCAAGGTATAGCTTGACATGTTTAGCTATGATTAAAGACACGATACACAAACAATAACTAGTCTTCTTTAGCTTTATTACCGAAAGGGTTATTCTTGAAACGACGAGGAAAATCACGTATGGCCGAATCAATTTCACCAACTCGTCTTGCGGAGCGTCGGAACGTCGTTGTTCGTCTATGTATCCAGTCTGTACGGTCAGGCCAGCAGCAGCTAAAGATTTGACCCTCTTCTTCAAACGTGCTGCTCGCTGTCTTTTAAGGGCTTCGTTACTTCTGACCCCCGGACATCATCGCGAGCTCGTTCCTTTTCTAGCCTCTTCTGCTCTTCCGCAGTCTCCTGGGCACGTTGTTGGTCCTGGACACCGTTCACTCTGCGATTCCCCTTCTTGTTGTTAATGCCGAGTCTTCACTCTGTAAGGCGGATAGAAGATTCGATCCAGAATCATTGCCAGACGTGCAAGTGTCTATGGAGGCACAACGTGCTCGTCTGGCAGCGTCTTGAGCCAACACCTCCTAGAAAACAAGTCTAGGAGGTGCTGCTTAAACTTGTCGTTTTGCGCGCCGTTATTTTCGTTCTTCGTCGGTCCCTTCAGCACGCTGTTGTTTCCTGGTTTCAGGCGCCGACAATTTTTTTATTTGTCAGACAGCACAGCAACTCTTTTGCCTATTGTTGTTGTGGCTGTAAGCAAAAAGAAAATAAAATGCACCGGCCTGGTACTGGCTCTGTAGCTGAGCCACCTTTTTTTTTAGATTGTTATAGGAAGGGAAAGGCGCTGTAACTGTCTCACTTGTTTTTTGTGGCCACCTCAACCACCGCGTAGGGAAGGAAGGAAGGTGGGAGTAAAAGTGGAAAGAGAGAAAGAGGAGCCGTAGTGAAGGGCTACGGAGTAATCCTTTCATGACATTACTAATCATTTCAAACTTGAGCGGAGGATTTACCCACCCCCTGTGAAGGCGCAGGAATGCGTCTGGCGATGATTGCAGACTAGATGTTTTTTCAACCCGTACGTGTTGAGCAAAATCTACCCGGACATTCAGCCGGAGTGCAAATGGTGTCAGGAATTGGCAACCTATGACCACATATTATGGAGCTGTAGCATAGCACCGCCACCGGCGTATATTATGCGTGATCCTTCCCTCGAGCAGTGGGAGACCGTGTTGGCCAGCTCAGACCCGGTCGTCCAGACCAGGGCCGTGGAGCGGGCCACCCAGGTCGCCGTCAGCCATGGGTTGATGGCCATATAACACGGAATTGTCCACACATGCTCTCTGACGAAAATAAAGTTTTTCCATCTATCCATCCATCGACCACCTGGGGATCTTTAACGTGCGCTGACATAGCACAGCACACGGACGCCTCTTCCTTTCGCCTACCTCTGATTTATTTATTTATAGGAAGGGAAAGGCGCGGTAACTGTCTCACTTGTTTTTCTGTGGACACCGCAACCGCGCCGTAGGGAAGGGAGGAAGATGGGAGTGAAAGTGGAAAGAGAGAAAGGGGAGCCGTAGTGGAGGGCTACGGAGTAATTTCGACCGCCTGGGGATCTTTAACGTGCGCTGACATCGCACAGCACGCGGACGCCACTTCGTTTCGCCTCCATCGAAACGCAGCCGCCGTGGTCGGGTTCGAACCCGGGAACTCCGGCACAGTAGTCGGGCATCTTACCACTGCAACCGGGTACGCCCGTTGCGGACAGATAAGAGAAAGTAGAGGAGAAAGAAAAAAAAGAAGGAGAGAAAGACGCGCGCCGCAACAGCCTTTTTCCACCGCCTAAAGGGTGGCGGGTGCAATTACGGTCTACAAAGATAAAAATACGGTGGCTGGCTAGCCCCCGCCGCAAGTGTCGTTGACCTACCGTCCCAGCTAAGGTATCAAGGGGCTTTAGTCCCAGCTAAAGCCCCTCAATCAGGGTACTCAGTCCCAACCCGGTCGGGCCAGGAACAGCCCCACTTCGCCACCGGCGAGCGCGCGTATTTATTCCCCGTTTCCTCCGCTCTTTCTCTCAGTCTTACTCCTTCCGACAAAGGTGGTGAGAGCGCGCATCGGCGGACGCGGCAGCGGCGGCGTTTTGGCGACGGTCTTGCCATCTGGTTATAGTGAACTAAAATATTGTCCTAGTGGCGCGAAAGGAGAGGCGCAGGCGTGCTCCTTGGCGAAGAAACCACGAGATGGCGCCACTGCAACTTCTAGTGGCGGCATTGATGCTGCTTCAGACACTTGTGCGTGTTTCTCTGTGTCGTTGCCCCATGGTGATGCATTTATGCTTCTTAAGTAAATGATCCTGCATACCGCTGGATTTAACTAGCTTCGGTGTAATTATTTGTATTTTTTTCGCACCTTGGCGATCTGAGAAGTTCAGAAGTGGTGAAAAATCGCGTCGTTGTGTGTTGTCTGCTACCATGAAGGGGTGGTGCGGAATGCTTGGTTTGTTGATGGATGTCAGTTATTTACATGCACCTCTAGGGCTAAATTTGTTTACCTGCGAACAATATTCTAGTTCATTATACGTGCGCAGATGGTGAACTACCCATGAGATTCATCTGTTCGCGCACCTACGCTTATGAACATATGCAAACTCTTTTTTTTATACGGTTCAGCGGCTGCCGAAACACATTTGATTCACTTTTACCCAGGATTGAAAATATTCCGAACCCAATTTCTGGCCAGTCTTACTTGCAGCGTGTGCATGACGTCGCTTCGCACAGAAAGGTAAGAGCGGCAGTCAGGCAGGAATGTATAGGCACCGCACCAGGTGCCAGAGAAGGTTTTCCACGAGAAAGTCGCACTTCAGAGCTGCTGATAGCAGAAGCGATAAATGGCCAACTATGAACCGGCGACGGCACCGATCTTTTCATTCTTTCTTTCCCTCACCCCTCTGGCTATATAATACCCCTTGAACCGAGAATAAACCAGCATTCTTTGGCCTGGCTAAGCTGTCTGATGCATCATCCGGGAGCGGCGTGCCCATTCACCACGCCTTCACATCAATTCTAGTTCATTATACGTGCGCATATGGTGAACTATCCATGAGATTCATCTGTTCGCGCACCTACGCTCATAAACATATGCAATCTTTTTTTTATACGGCTCAGCGGCCGCCGAAACGCATTTGATTCACTTTTACCCAGGATTGAAAATATTCCGAACCCAATTTCCGGCCAATCTTACTTGCAGTGTGTGCATGGCGTTGCTTTGCACAGAAAGGTAAGAGGGGCAGTCAGGCAGGAATTATACGCACCGTACCAGGTGCCAGAGGTTTTCCGCGAGGAAGTCGCACTTCAGAGCCGTTTATCACGTGCACGTAGCCCGGAAATATGCATTCGGGCTCAAAGTGGCGCTCGCAGACAGCTGAAGATTCCGTCAGTAGTTTGTAATCCCTATGAAGATTGCGCTCGCACCTTTTCCTGAGGTCATCTTCTCTAAGAGCGGCGAACAGACTTCGACAGCCCGGCTCAAAGCAATGAGAGTTCGTTTTCCTTTTTGACATTGTGCCCCTCGGTGCGGACTATACAGCACTACAATCAGACCGACAGCACACAAGAGACGATTAATTAATGTTAAAGCATTAATTCGCTATGATCACAGATTTCTGTCCGTAGACCGCATTCACAGGCCGTGTACGCAAGCCGCGTACGCAGGCCGAGTCCGCAAACAGGCTGCGTAAGCATGCCGCATCCGTTCCGACTGCCTTCAGCAGCACGGAGGCAGCTGTTCGGGGCTAGTAAAAGGCGCGGCAGCGCCCCTTGTGGGAGGCGAGCCGTTTTGCTCCTGCCATTCCGTTGGCGCGCGCCTCCATTCGCGCCACTAGATGAGTATTCTAGTTCACTATACATCTGGTGGAGTTCGGCTGAAGCGGTTGCTATGGCAACGGCGTACCATCTGTCTGACGGCTGCAGCGCGAGGCAAAACGTGATCCTAATTTAATTTACTTGAATTATTTTAAATTCATTTAAATTTTAGGTTTTCTTAGGAAGGAGAAGGAGGAGGAATTAATTTATGACGATGTTGCCATCTGGCGGAGCTGGACTGAAGCAATTGCTATGGCAACGGCACCCATCTGTCTGACTCGGCTGTGGCGCGAGGCAAAACGAAAACGTGGCCTCCACCCATAGAGTTCCTTACACTAACTAGAGGGAAAGCTGAGGGCGCTGCCCTTCAGCCACTATGGGCGCGCTAAGAATCATGGGCCGGTGTGCTACTTATTGCGGGACAGTCGGTTTTTCTCGGGTACGTGGAGTGGCGTTACTGCGATGTTTCTTTTTCGTCATCATCATCATTTGAAGGTGCGTACATAGACCGCGAAAGCCATAGTAGCGAAGGCGCAAAAGCAGACGTCGCCAATAAATGGTTTTTGTTTCCGGAAATGCCACTAAAAACTTCCTTAAGTGATTGCACAACCATAAATATTTTTATAACGTTTTTCTGTTTCAAATTTTGCCTATTAAGTGCGAAATATTGGTATTTCTGCTGCTCAAAACTAAGCCAATAGGAGAAAGAGCCCTCGCTTATATTGGATAAATATCACACTGACATGCTGTTTCTCTCTCTTTTTTCAATTTATAGTCACAATATTCAATCTTGGGACATTTTTTGGGGTAGAACAACGTTTATCATTGCATTAGTTTCGGCCAAAAGTTGTAGTTCTGCACTCGGTAGCTCTCCGGCCCATGATGCTTTGAGCGCCCATGGTGGCTGAACTGGCCGTCTGGAAACTCCATGTAAACTCCCATAGACGGCAGCACAGCTTTCCCTCTAGGTAAGAGTAAGAAACTCTATGCCTCCACCGGGACTAAGCGCGACTCCCCTGATGGGGCTGGGACAGGTAGGTCACCGCCGCGAATGGTCTGCCACCGAATTTTTATCAGTTGTAGGCCGTCATTGCACCCGCCACCGCTTTCGTGGTGGACGATGGCTGTGGTTGCGGCGCGCGTCCTTCTCTGCCACTTAATTTTCTTTCTTCTCTATCTTCTCTTTTGTCTGCACGAGGCAGCGGAGGTGGCTCAGCTACAGAGCCAGAAGCAGGCCCGTGCATTTTCTTTTCATTCTTCTTACCGCCACAACAACAACAACAACACAACTCCAAACCTGGCGCAGTATTGCTTACGCAATAAAAAAGAGACGTGTACTTTGATATTGCAGCCTTCACTGCAGACGACGCTCCGCCGCGTATTCTTTGTGACGTAACACGAGCATGTCAAATTGGCAGACGCTTTCGGTTGAAGGAGCTTCTCGATTCCGATTTCCATCGCCTCTGTTTGTAATATGCGCCACTTGCTAGGCACTAAAACATTACGCGGATTTACGCAGATATGGGTGCGCATCGAGCACATTCTCTTCTCCTGCCAATGATTCACGCTTCAGAGAAAGACGTGCCTGTACTTTGTGGCTGTGACTGTTGTGGCTGTAGGAAGAAGGAAAAGAGAATGCACGGGCCTGCTACTGGCTCTGTAGCTGAGCCACATCCACTGCCTCGTGCGGAAGAAGATTGATTGCCCCGCCGGGGTGGCGCAGTGGTTACGGCGCTCGAACACTGTTCCCAAGGGCGCGTGATCGAATCCCGGCCTCGGCGGCAGCTTTTCCATGGAGGCGAAAAGCAAGGCGCCCGTGTGCAGTGCGATGTCAGTACGTTAAAGAACCCCAGGTGGTCGAAATTTCCGGAGTCCCCCACCACGGCGTCTCTCATAGCCTGAGTTGCTTTGGGACGGTGAACCCCACAAACCAACCAACCTGAAGATTGATTGATTGATAGGAAGGGAAAGGCGCGGTAACTGTCTCCCTTGTTTTTAGTGAGCACCTCAACCGCGCCGTAAGGGAAGAAAGGTGGGAGTGAAAGTGGAAAGAGAGAAAGAGGAGCCGTAGTGGAGGGCTACGGAGTAATTTCGACCACCTGAGGATGTTCAATGTGCGCTGACTTCGCACAGCACACGGAAACCTCTTCGTTTCGCCTCGATCGAAACGAAGCCGCCGAGGTCGGGTTCGAACCCGAGTACTCCGGTACAGTAGTCGGGCGTCCTACCACTGTACCACCTCGGCAGGGCCACATCCGCTGCCTCGTTAGGACCGAAAAGAAAATAAAGAAGAAAGAAAAAGAAGTGGGAGAGAAGGACGCGCGCCGCTACAACAGCCGTCGTCCACCACCGAAGCAGTGGCGGGAGCTATGACAGCCTACAACAGATAAAAATCAGCGGCAGGCTAGCCCACGCTGCAAGCGGCAGTGACCTACCTGCCCCAGCCCCATCAGGACCAGGATGACCCACCCTTCACCCCCTCCCCTCCTCCCGCCTACGATAGAGACGTAGAGTCGTATTCGTGAAGCATTTCGGGGGCGATGTGTGTCCCAGTAATTCTATCGTGCTTCGTCGCCAGCGTCCGCGATGTGGGAGCCGTTAGGCCCAGCTCCGTGTTCACTTGGAAGACAAGGAGACAGTCGTAAATCGGCGAAATTTGGTTCACGTGGTTCAGAATGACGTCTACAGACGAGCAGTAATAATTCTGTGCTTCCTGTCAAAAGTTGGCGGAGCAGAGGAGCTGCACGTGCAATGCGTTCGCCTTGATGTGTAGGCCGTGGCATGCGGGTCGCCGCCGTAAGCGGCAGGAGCCTGCCATTCCCAGCTCCGTAGGGCCAGAAGCATCCACCCTCCTCCCCCTCAATATGTCCTTAGAATTTTTAGCGGGGAATCGATCACCGCAATCACTGCATTTCTTGCGTTTGAATAAATTACCGCATGTACATAAACATTGTTCATCTTGCTCTGGTTTGCCATAGAATAAGGCTTCCGCCCTGGCCCGGTGCCTACCTTGAAGAATGGCAGGATGCATGTTCTTATGAATTTGTTTACAGGAGTAGCCGGGCTCGAATCCGGTCGCCGGCACCTGCGTTTCGCTGGAGGCAATGCTTTGCAATGTCAGTGCACTTATTAAAGATCTGCAGGTGGCCAAAAATGCTCCGTAAGGCCCTCCACTACAGCACCTCTTTCTCTCTTCCCGCTCTCTCTCCCACCTTGCTAACTGCCTTCTCGGCGCGTTTCAATTGTCTACGAAAAATTTTGATATGTACCGCATCTTTTCTGTCCTGCAAACCAATCATTACTATTCGTGTGTATTTCAGAAGAGCACACACAACGAGTGGGAGAGGACCCCTAGATTTTCTCTGCTGCCTTCTGGTCCGCCCCCCCCCCCCCCTTCTTCCTCCCTTCCAACTACGCGGCCCAGTCAATAACAATCTCTTAACTGCCTTCTGGACCACGGCGCGGAGGCAGGGTGGGAGCGCGCTGAAGGGGCAGCGATAAACTTGCCAGTCTGCAACCCTGTTGCAGGTGACGAGGTTTTTTGTATTTATTGCTATTGCTTGATTGCATGGATGGATGGATGGTATAGGAGCGTCCCCTTTGAAACGGGGGATAGCAGTAGCTATCATGCTCATTTTTCTCCCTATATCTTAATTATTGATTTAGAATGGTTAACTAAACCATCATTCTATTTATTAAATTTTGTTTCTACATTACTAACATTATATGTCACTTCTTGCTTTTAAGCCACCAATCTTCCAGTCGTTTTTTGCTAGTTTCCACCGCCGGTTTATTCACCCGGCCACTGGTATCCCTAAACCCCAGAGCTTCAGGAACAGTACCAACTTCCGGATGGATACCATTACATTCGAGCATAATATGGTGAATTGTTTCACTGGAGTTTCCACATACAGCACATACGTCATCTCCATTGTTAAATTTCTTTTTGTAGCTGCGTGTTCTAAGGCACCCTGATCTAGCTTCAAAAAGTAGGGCACTGCCTCTTGAGTTATCAAAGAAATCTTCCTTCCTGATCTGCATTTTCCACTTTCGGTATAATTCCACACTCTGTTTCTTTTCCATCGAATTTATCCAATTTTTACCTTCTGTGTTTTTCACCTGTTGCTTAATGCTCTTTATTTCTCCGTCCTTGTTACTAACATACTTACTAGTTAGTTTCCTAGTTCTTTTCCTCCATTGTGAGTCAACACCTTTTAGGTACAGGTATTTAAATACTTTAGCTGCCCATCTGTTACTGTCCAATTTCCTCAGGCGTTCCTCATATAATATTTTACTCTGAGCTTCCCGCACTTCGAAAGATGCCCAGCCCATATCTCCTATTCGTCGAACAGGAGATATCTCCTGCAACAGATGCGAGATAGCGCCACCTATAGCGTGGTTGTGAGAGCGGCGGGTACTGCCCGTGTGCACAGAGCGAAAGTCTGCTCGCCAGGGAATGTGCTGTACCGCGTTGCACATATGCAGAACACAAGATGTGCTTCGACGAATTTTACGGAGGGCTTCTATTCTTACCCTTCTCCGATTTCCATGAAGAGCTGTTCATCACTATAGATGCAGCACTGCAAAAATTCATGACGCTAATTTCTTGATTTTCTCAGGTTTGTCAAGTTTCCCCATGATTTCTGTATGATGTGCTTACCTTTATAACAGGTCCGTTTGTTGCGATACACGCTCTTAGTACAGTCCACAAAAAACTACTTTTGTTCGACATATACATAAATACGGCCTATATAGATATTATATTTATAGAGTGGACTGGTAATATCGAGCATTTCCAAAAGCTATGAGTTGCCAGTAAGGTAAGCGTGAAGTTCTGTCGGGGGTGCCACAGGGTTCCGTTTTAGGTCCGCTTTTGTTTTTGTTATATATTGTTACGACGTTTATTTAGACAGATCCTTAGGCTGCGCTAGAGAATAGCACACAAGAGCGGGGCAGAACCAGCTTCCTCCTCTTCTGCTTATCCCGCCAAACCTTATCTTCCTTCAGTAAGGACCGCGGGAAGTGCGTGACACTGCCCCCTTCGCAGACGATGCCCGCCGGGCGAGTCAAGGTTCGGCACGTTGATAGAAGGGCTTCATGCGGACCACGTGGGCTACTTGAGTCTTCCGAGAACGACGCCCTTGGGTGGTCACGCGAGAGACTACGAAGTTTACTGCGCTGAGACGTTCCAATACAACCAAAGGGCCAGTATAGTGGTGCAACAGTTTCTGGCAGAAGCCGCGCTTACGCAACGGCGTCCAAAGCCACACCAAGTCACCAGGGACATAATTAACATCTTGATGACGCTTGTCGTAGCGTTGCTTGTAGCGTTCCTGGGAGGCTAGAGTGCGAAGTCTAGCGAGTCGACGAGCTTCTTCAGCCAAAGAGAGAGTATGCGCTAGTGAAGTTTCAGCAGGGAGTGAGAAAGGCAGAAACGTGTCCAAAGTGCTTCGTGGAGGTCGTGCATAGAGAAGAAAAAACGGACTGTAGCCTGTCGTTTCGTGCTTAGCAGTGTTAAATGCGTATGTTATAAACGGAAGGACTTCATCCCAGTTTTTGTGGCGGGAGTCGACATACATTGCGAGCATATTGCTAAGCGTCCGATTGGTGCGTTCGGTAAGACCGTTTGTTTGTGGGTGGTAAGGAGTTGAATGGCGAAAATGGGATGAGCAGAGGCGAAGAAGTTCTTCTACAACTTCTGCCGTAAACTGTCGGCCACGATCGCTTATTAGCACATGAGGAGGCCCATGTCGAAGAATGATGGACCGTAGGAGGAACGCCGAGACATCAGAAGCAGTGGCTGACAGTATAGCAGCAGTTTCACAGTACCGCGTAAGGTAGTCTACGCACACTATGACCCAGCGGTTTCCGTTGGAGGAACGGGGAAACGGTCCCAGAAGATCAATTCCCGCCTGTTCGAATGGGGTTCGAGGTGGCGTTATAGGCTGAAGATGACCCGGCGGAGAGCAGGTTGGGTGCTTGAAACGCTGGCACTGGAGGCAGCTGGCCACATAACGTTGAGTAGTTTGACGCATCTTCGGCCAATAAAAACGTTCCTTAGTCCTGTGCAATGTCCTTGCGAAACCCAAGTGTCCAGCTGTGGCATCGTCGTGCATTACCCGAGGAACCTGACACCTAAGACTTGTAGGAACTACCAGAAGAAGCCGCGCACCTACTGACGAGTAGTTCTTCCTGTATAGTACACCGTCACGAATACAGAATGAGGTCGTAGGGTTTCGGGATTTTGCTGCCTCAAAAAGCGGCGCCAACTCGTTGTCGTGCCGCTGCGCAATCTTGAATTCACCAACATCAGGGAAACTTGTAGAGATAGCAGCTATATATTCATCCAAGACCTCATTGTCGCAATCAGTAGTTTCAAGTGGCAACCGTGACAAGCAGTCAGCATCACCGTGCTTACGATCACTCTTAAAAGACACAGTAAAATTGAATTCTTGAAGGCAAAACCCACCGCGCAAGGCGTCCACAGGGGTCACGAAGGTTTACAAGCCAACATAAGGAATGATGGTCCGTCACAATTTTAAATGCACATCCATAAAGATATGACCTAAACCGTTGCACACCGAATACAACAGCTAAGCATTCCTGTTCAGTTACTGTGTAATTACGCTCAGCCTTGCTCAAAGAACGGCTTGCATACGCAACGACATGTTCATCGCCATTGTGGCGCTGTATGAGCACAGCACCAATTTCAACAGCACTGGCGTCAGTGTGAAGTTCTGTTGGAGCTGATGGACAGAAGTGGCGTAGTACTGGTCCTGATGTCAAAATAAACTAACTGACGAAAGGCGGAGTCACAATCGGTAGTCCACTTGAAAGGCACATCTTTTTGCAGAAGACAAGTAAGGGGATATGCTAGATCAGCAAACTTCGGAACAAAACGCCGAAAATAGGAGCAAAGCCCCAAAAAACTCCTGAGCTGTTTTAACGATTTCGGCGGTTTAAAACAAGTGGCAGCTTCGATCTTTTTCGGATCAGGCCTGATTCCATCCTTGTCTATGAGATGTCCAAGTACCACAGTCTGGCGTTCTCCAAAACGACATTTCTTGGAATTGAGTACCAGACCAGCTTTCTCATACACTCCAAGACAACCTCTAATCGACTGTTGTGTTCATGAAAAGTTTTCCCGAATATCACTACATCGTCCAAATAACACATACAAATGTGCCACTTCAGCCCGCGCAAAACTGTATCCATGAATCTTTCGAACGTGGCTGGAGCGTTACATAATCCAAACGGCATCACATTAAATTCATACAGCCCGTCTTGGGTGATCAATGCCGTCTTTTCTTTATCTTCCGGGTGCATGGGGATCTGCCAATAGCCTGATCGCAGGTCAACTGAGGAAAAATAGGAGGCGGAATGTAAGCAATCAATGGCGTCATCAATACGTGGCAGGGGATACACGTCCTTCTTGGTAACAGTATTCAGACATCGTTAATCAACACAAAATCGCCATGTGCCATCTTTCTTTTTGACTAGAATCACAGGGGCAGCCCACGGACTAGACGATTCCTGAATGATGCCCTTATGCAGCATGTCACGAACTTGTTCTTCGATTGTTTGGCGCTCTGATGGGGATACACGATAAGGCTTCTGGCGAATTGGATCAGCAGTTCCTGTATTGATTCGGTGCTGGGTACGGGAAATGGGAATCCGTGGTGGCGAGTCCCGAGAGAAATCGAAAGCCGCAGCATGTTTCGCCAGAACTTCCACTAAACTGTGACGGTCACTTGTTGGCAGGGATTTGTTAATCATGGCAAGAAATTTTGTCTCATCTTCTTCTGAGCATGCGGTAGGCTGGGAATTGTCTATGCTGAGCACCGCCACTGATTTAAAAGTGTCTTCGTCAAAGTTGGCAAGTTTTAGACCACGCGGTAATATAATAGGTTCGTTAGAGCAGTTAGTCGTCCACGAAGAAGAATGGTCATTCATGACTGAGATGACGCAACGGGGAATCAGAATACTTTTCTTCGCGCAGTTGAGGGTGAGTGGTTCAACCACAGCGTCAAACGCATCACTGGCACAGCTGGAACTAACAACTCGTATAAACTCTGCTGACATTGCAGGAATGACTATGTCTTCCGAAACCGAAAGCGTGCTAGGATGGGTCCGCGAATTTGCACGCAAAGCAGATTCAATTCGAGTGCTCACTGAAATGTCTTCATTGCGAAAGTCGAGAGTGGCCCCACAATGCTCCAGAAAATCGAGTCCAAGAATTACGTCATGCGTTGATCGAGTAAGTACTGCGAATTCAGTTCGGAATATGTTCAGAAGTGCAAGATGCCGGGCTAGTTGGTACTGCCTAATGAAATAAAACAGCGCAACGAACGGGACGAAACACGAAGAAAGCGAGACAGCGTCAGCGCCTGTGTCTTTGTCTCCCTTTCTGCGTGTTTCGTCCCGTTCGTTGCGCAGTTTTATTTCGGAATGTGTGGCCGGCGATAACAAGATTCACAGAACAGACTCCAAGTGGGTTAAGCGGTTCGCTACCAACATCACATAATGTTGTCGCACTATCCCAAGCAAACATAATTTTACGACCAAGGCAGTTTTTAAAAGCGAGACATAATAGAAATAGTTGCACCTGTGTCCAACAACGCCATAGCACGTCCACCGTCCACAAACACTTCAATTTGGTTTTTTAACATCGAAATGGGCAGAGGCATGGGTAAGCTAGAATCTTTTGCGACCTCACCTCCATTGGCCGCACTCACTAGTTTCCCGGAGGTGGCGACCGTCGTCGGGGAGAAGGGGATTGTCGAAGGCGCCGATATGGTGGTGTCAGGCTACGGTCAGAGGCCCGTGATTCGTTTAGGTTCAGCACCTTTCTGCGTTCTTGTCGGCTAGTTGTTGATCTGTGCTCATTCCGGCCAGGTGTTCTTCTATATGAATCATCATTGTCAGCAGGAAGCCTTGGAGTCAGCAGGAAGTGGGAGTTCACCCACTGTCGGCGATACTACTGGTACGGACGACGGTTGCGGCAAAAGCGGGAAATGTGGCCGATGATTCCACAGGCATAACACACTGGCGGCTCACGTTCATTCGATGAATAAGGCTCATCGTCGCTTGTATTAAACGTTTCATGCTCTGGATGTGGTCGACGAGGAGGACGAGAGTGCTCGCTGTTGTAGGCGTTGATGTTGAGAGGCTGGATGTTCGGGCGATGAGCAGCAGAGCATCGGGTGTCCGAAGGAGACGTAACAGAGGGAGCATAACAGGTAGAAGATGGGCTCTCTGACGAAGAGGTGCTCCTGTAGACGGGTCTGACGTGGCCCCCAATATCTTGATGCCTCCGAAGCTTTTCGCGGACGATCTGGCGAACTGTATCTGCCAGGCTTGTCGTTTCAGACACATCCACACTAGCGACAGTTGTCACATTAGGCAGCCGACCAAACTTCGGAATGATACGGCGTCGCTTCAAAGATTCAAACGTGCGGCAGTGTCGTGTTACATCAGCGGTGGTATTCAAATTCTCCTAGCAGATGAGAAAGTTGCACACATCTTGCCCTATTCCTTTGAGTAGGTGGCCCACTTTGTCTTCTTTTGTCATTCGACCATCAACTATTCTGCATAGCTTGAGGACTTCTTCTATATAAGTTGTGCAGGTCTCCCCCGGTACTTGCGCTCGCTGAGCCAGAGTCTGTTCTGCACTCTTTTTTCGAGCATCGGCATAGCCGAATCCCGTTCTCATTTCTTCCATGAAGCGATCCCAGGTGGTAAGGGATGCTTCATGATTGTCAAACCATGTTAGTGCAGCTCCTTCAAGAAAGAATACCGCATTCGCCAGCTTGGTAATCGCATCCCAGCGGTTGTATTTGCTCACCCGATTGTAGTGGGTGAGCCAGTCATCCACGTCTTCCCCAGGCTTGCCATAAAAGTGTCGGGGTTCCCGATAAAGCTGTGAGATGGTCGGTTGTGCTGCTGGCATGGGCGGCGTTGAAACATCTGCTTGCGCCATCTCCGTCCGTAGGGGGGGTAGCCCAGCAATTCTTCTGCTCTGGCGAAGTGGTGATCTTTAGCCCGCAAACTCCACCACACTTGTTACGACGTTTATTTAGACAGATCTTAGGCTGCGCTAGAGAATAGCACACAAGAGCGGGGCAGAACCAGCTTCCTCCTCTTCTGCTTATCCCCCCAAACCTCATCTTCCTTCAATAAGGACCGCGGGAAGTGCGTGACAATATGACTGATATTGCCGCGAAACCTTCAAAACAGTATTTGTTGTTTTTTAACAGCTGCCGGCATACAGGCTTATCACTCTGATTCTGGACCGTGTATCAGTTCCGTAATCTTTGTTTGTTAAAGCTCGATGTCGCGAGTCACACCTTTATCAGTTTTGTTGTAGCGCAAGATGCACCGAGATCTGTCTCGAAGGTTCCCGCCACTCTGGTGTCTTTCCACAATGTTCCAGCCCGTGCTGGTAGCTGTTTGCGACGTTAGCTAGATTGTTCTGTGCAGCCTTTAAATTGAGCGTTGACGAGTGTGACGAGCATTCTTTGTTCGAAGATCGACCAACACGTCTGCTGCTATTGCCGCCGCCGAGTTGCTTAGTTCTTTTGCGGGCGCAAGTATGCCCAATAAATAGTTAATTTCCGTACCATCAAGACTGTGTCTTCATTTGTGTCATCATCCCTGGTCACCACCACGTGACTTCTGGTGGAGGTGCTACCCTTGATCCTTCAAGTGAAGACCTCAGCCTTATTCCTGTCGCCCTGGAGGACCAACCTACAGGTCACCGAGCCAGCCGCCGACTCCAAGGCCTACAACCCGAACACGGTCTGCTGCCTGACCCCATTCGATCTCGGAAGGCATCGACGCTGACAATGGCCCAGCCTACAGCACCGGTTGTTTTTGTCCAGCCCCGTGAGCCCCCCTGCTTCCATGGACGACCGGATGAAGATGCGGGAGACTGGATGAACCTTTTCGATCGTGTGGCAGAATTCAACGGCTGGAACGACGCCGCGAAGTTTAGGTAAGTCTACTTTGTTCTTCAAGGACATGCCCGAGTTTGGTTCGAAAATCATGAGGCAACTATGAAGGATTGGGAAACTTTCAAGGAAGCGTTTCTGACTGCCTTTTCAAGCATCGTCCGAAAGGAAAACGCCCAGGCCCTCCTTCAGTCAAGACTTCAACTTACTAACGAACCTGTCCTGGCGTACGTTGAGGAGATGAAGCGCCTCTTCCGCCGCGCCGACCCTAACATGACCGAAGGTGAGAGAGTTCAATTTTTAATGCGAGGCGTCAAAGAATCGTTTTTTGCAAGTCTTGTCCGAAATACGCCAATAACCGTAGCGGAATTTGAAACGGAGGCGTCTACTACCGAGAAGACGTTGGCCACCCGGATGCGCCACTACGAGCGACCACTTCAGCCGGACTGCTCCACCCACTACCCCAGCGCATCTGAAAGCGGAGAGAACCTTCGGGACCTCATCAGGGAGATCGTGCGAGAGGAGCTCCGCCGAATGATGCCATCATCGCAACAACCCCAGGTGGCTACGCTCGCGGACGTCATCCGTGAAGAAATCCAGCAGGCGCTGGGCGTTCCTAAAGCGATGGCTGCGACAATTCCAGCACAAGAGGCAACAGCAATGAACTACGCTGGTGCATTACGTCGCCCTCCGCCCCGACGTGATGACTTTCCGAGCCCTCGCCGTTACCGTCCTGTTCCTGAAAACCGGCCCTTGGCCCCCGCTCGCCAAGCCTACCAACGACCAACAAGCCCCAGGAAGTGCGACGCATGGAGGACAGCGAACAACCGGCCATTATGCTTCCACTGCGGTGAGGCCGGCCACATTCTGCGGCACTGCCCGTACCGACGAATCGGTCTCCGCGGATTTGCAGTCGACGCTCCACGACCACGCCCAGGTGAACGACCGCAAGAAATCGACAACTATCTGCGTAGCGGTGAGATTGCGCCACCAAGCCGTCGATTCAGGTTTCCATCGCCGTACACGGCGCGCTTTGCGTCGCCAGGACGTAACTATGATGATAATGTGCGCGGAAGGTCCCCAAGCCCCCGTGGGGGAAACTAAAGGCAGCAACCTTGGGAGGTGAGGTTGCTCAACGGCGAAAAGACGAAGATCCTCTGCCGCCGACGTCCACTAGCGACGACGCAACCATTTCATCGCCGCTCCACACGACGACATCGACGACAACACGACCAGATTTCAAGCAGACGCCGCCGCCCAGGGAAGTAACAACGGTATGCCCCGGCCATGACCTGAAGAAACGACGGAGCAGAGATCGGACATTAAGGCTCACGTGCAATGCGAGGACGCGAACAAGTGACATTGAAGTTGATATCGACGGTAGCAGAGTCACTGCCCTTGTAGACACCGGAGCTGACTATTCAGTCGTCGGTGCATCATTGGCCTCCCATCTCAGGAAAGTTACAACCGCTTGGGATGTCCCGCTGATTCGCACCGCAGGTGGCAACCTGATTACTCCATCGGGACGATGTACTGCAAGAATAACCGTAAATGGCCGTACTTACACCACCAGCTTTGTGGTCTTGCAGCCATGTTCCCGCGACGTGATTTTAGGCATGGACTTCCTAAATGAAAAAAGGGCTATCATCGACCTCCGATCCAAGCTCATCAAGCTCTCTGCAGACAAAGCCATACCTGCTACGACGACTTCGACGCAACACGTCGCTCTAAATGTCCTCGACGGAGAATTGACTGTGCCGCCCCGATCAAGCGTCGCCGTCAGCGTAGGTAGCACAGACATCGAAACCGCTGAAGGCATCGTCGAAGGAAATATCCAATTGCTCTTGGAACGAGGTATCGGCATCGCAAGAGGCATCGCGAAATTCCGGAGAGGACAAGCTCAGGTGCTGGCAACAAACTTCACTGAAGAATACCGGCATCTCAACAAGGGCACGGCCATCGCTTTTCTCGACGAATTAGCAGACCTCAAAGACGTATTCGCCCTCCACGACCAACCACTGAAAGACGCACGGGACCAATTCCGTCAGCCCACATTTGACATTAACCCAGTATTGACCCACAGCAGGAAAAACCAGATTCACAGTCTTCTTCGAAACTACAGGGAGCGCTTCTCGTCATCATCGAAGGTACGACAAACACCACTGGCCAAGCACCGCATTATAACGGACGAACACGACCAACCTCTGCGCCAAAGCCCTTATCGTGTATCGCCGCGAGAACGGCAGGCCATTCGCGATCAAGTTGAGCAAATGCTGCGTGATGACGTAATCCAGCCATCGAACAGCCCCTGGACGGCACCAGTCGTTTTGGCCAAGAAGAAAGACAGCACACTTCGCTTCTGCGTTGATTACCGCCGCTTGAATAGCATAACGAAGAAGGATGTCTACCCGCTTCCCCGCATCGACGACACTCTCGATCGGCTCTGCAATGCAAGGTACTTCTCATCGATGGATCTGAAGAGCGGATATTGGCAAATTGAGGTCGACGAAAGAGATCGCGAGAAGACCGCATTCATCACACCGGACGGCCTTTATGAATTTAAGGTGATGCCATTTGGCCTCTGCTCCGCACCAGCCACGTTTCAATGAGTAATGGACACAGTCCTGGCAGGCATGAAGTGGCAAATTTGTTTGGTATATTTGGACGACGTTGTTGTCTTCTCGTCAAACTTTAAAGACCACCTAAAACGACTACAGACAGTGCTGGAAGCCATCAAGTCATCGGGACTAACGCTAAAAGCAGAGAAGTGTCACTTCGCCTACGAAGAACTCCGATTCCTAGGCCACACCGTTAGCAAGGACGGTATTCGCCCAGACCCGGAGAAAACAGCTGCAATCGCACAATTCCCACCGCCTACCGACAAGAAAGCTGTGCGCCGATTCCTTGGGCTGTGCGCTTATTATCGACGATTTGTCAGAAACTTTTCGCGGAATGCCGAACCGTTGACGCAGCTTACAAAGGCTGACGTACCTTTATGGGAAGCGCCGCAAGGAGAAGCCTTCGACGAACTTAAGCGCCGCCTGCCATGCCCTCCTGTACTTGGCCACTTTGATGAAAACGCCGAGACCGAAATTCACACCGACGCGAGCAGTGTGGGCCTAGGAGCCGTTTTCGTCCAGAAGAGTGCCGGACAGGAGAAAGTAATCGCCTACGCTAGCAGGTCCCTCACAAAAGCCGAAGTTAATTACTCGACGACCGAGAAGGAGTGCCTTGCAATCATCTGGGCCACTTCTAAGTTTCGTCCATACCTATACGGCCGACCATTCAAGGTGGTAAGCGACCATCACGCGCTCTGCTGGCTGGCTAATTTGAAAGATCCTTCCGGCCGCCTTGCCAGATGGAGCCTACGACTTCAAGAATTTGACATGACTATAGTCTATAAGTCGGGCCGGAAGCATTCCGACGCAGACTGCTTATCCCGAGCTCCCGTCGATGCTCCCCCGAAGGACGATGACGACGACGCCTTTTTGGGACCGGTAAGCGCCTGCAATTTCGCAGAACAACAGCGATCAGACCCTGAGCTGGAAGCGCTAGCCGATTAATTGGAAGGAAAGACCGCTTCCCCTCCTGGTGTGTTCAGGCGACATTTATCATCCTTCACGTTAAGCAATGGCCTCCTCGTGAAGAAGAACTTCGCACCCCACAAGACCGCGCAGCTTCTCGCAGTGCCTAAAACCCTTCGGCAAGAAATTCTGCAAGCGTTGCACGATTAGCCTACAGCAGGCCACCTCGGATTTTCGCGCACGTTGCGTCGAATCCAGGAGAAGTATTACAGGCCGCGACTGCCTGCCGAAGTTGCCCACTACGTGAAGACGTGTCGTGAGTGCCAACGACGCAAGACGCGACCGATCAGACCAGCAGGACTACTAAACCCAATTTCGCCCCCAATCCTGCCCTTTCAACAAATTGGGATGGATCTCCTCGGCCCCTTTCCATCTTCGTCTATGGCTAACAAGTGGATCATCGTGGCCACTGACTACCTTACCCGTTACGCCGAAGCAAGAGCACTACCAAATAGTACCGCGGCAGAAGTCGCCAAATTTTTTGTCGAACAAATTCTCTTGCTACACGGCGCCCCAGAAGTGCTCATCACGGACAGGGGAACGGCGTTTACGGCAGAGTTGACGCAAGCCATCCTGGAATACAGTCACACAAGCCATCGACGAACAACTGCGTACCATCCCCAGACCAATGGCCTTACGAACAAAACGATCGCGGACATGATCTCTATCTACGTCGACGCTGAACACAAGACCTGGGACACCATCTTGCCGTACGCGATCTTCGCGTATAACACGGCAGTCCAGGAGACGACCAGAGCGACCCCGTTTAAGCTTGTGCACGGCAGGGAGCCCACGACGACGCTCGACGCAATGCTGCCGCACGTAACCAGCGAAGACAACCTTGACGTCGCCGCCTACCTGCAGCGTGCAGAGGAAGCCCGACGACTCGCACGGCTGCGTATTAAAGACCAACAGCGCACCGACAGTCGACGATACAATTTACGACGACGCCACGCAGAGTACAATCCAGGAGACCAAGTGTGGGTTTGGACACCAATTCGCCGTCGCGGATTAAGTGAAAAGTTGTTGCGTCGATACTTTGGGCCATACAAATCCTTCGCCGCGTCGGACCGCTGGACTATGAAGTCATTCCCGACGGAACGTCAGCATCACAACGGCGACGCGCACGCCCAGAAATTGTACATGTTGTACGACTGAAGCCATATTACGCGCGTTAAAGAATCTGTGGTGTTTAAACGTTGCAGTGTTTATGTTTAAGTTTCTTTCTTTTGGAACATCGAGGCGATGTTTTTTTAAGGGGGGAGTAATGCCGCGAAACCTTCAAAACAGTATTTGTTGTTTTTAAACAGCCGCCGGCATACAGGCTTATCACTCTGATTCTGGACCGCGTATCAGTTCCGTAATCTTTGTTTGTTAATGCTCGATGTCGCGAGTCACACCTTTATCAGTTTTGTTGTAGCGCAAGATGCACCGAGATCTGTCTCGAAAATTCCCGCCACTCGGGTGTTTTTCCACAATGTTCCAGCCCGTGCTGGTAGCTGTTTGCGACGTTAGCTAGATTGTTCTGTGCAGCCTTTAAATTGAGCGTTGACGAGTGTGACGAGCATTCTTTGTTCGACGATCGACCAACACGTTTGCTGCTATCGCCGCCGCCGAGTTTCTTAGTTCTTTTGCGGGCGCAAGTCAGCCCAATAAAGAGTTAATTTCCGTACCATCAAGACTGTGTCTTCATTTTTGTCATCGACCCTGGTCACCACCACGTGACAATATTTCTGCTATCATTGAATCGCCTGTCAAAATGAAACTTTTTGCTGATGACTGTTTAGTTTACTCTCCTGTGGCTTCCCCGAAAGATCAGATGAGTATAAATAGGTGTCTTCAGTCGTTAAACTCGTGGTACCTGAAGAGGCCATGGAAATAAATTACCAAAACTCTACTTACATGCATGTAACAAGGAAGCAGAATGTTATGCCGTTTCAATATAATATCGGTGAAAATTCTTTAGATGAAGTAAAGTGTTTTAGATACTTGGGAGTGACACTAACACATAATCTGTGTTGGCGCACCCATATTGAAAATATCTATTTAAAAGCCTATCAGAAGCTTTGTTTCCTGCGGAGGACGTTGCCGAATGCGACTAGAGAAATTAAATTGATTGCGTACAAGACATTTGTGCCGCCAATCATAGAGTACGCAAGTGTAGTGTGGAGACCACATCAAAAGGGTTTAAAACGAAAACTGGAGAGATTGCGAAGGATTTCGGCACGTTTTTTATGTTCTAAATACCGGCGCACTGACTCAGTCACAGAAATGCTAAAACAGTGTCAGTTAGAATCACTAAAAATGAGAACAAAGCAGAAATTGAAACTTTTTTTTCTGATAATGAATGCTAAAGTAAAAGTTAATAAACAACACTATGTTACACGTCCTCTGAAGCGTTGCCCACGAACAAATCACAGTAAGGTATTTCAACCTATTATTGCACGTACTGATGTATATCGCTACTCCTTTTTTCCCGATGCAGTAGAAATCTGGAACCAACTGCCTAGCGAAGTTGTGGGCCAAACAGTAGAAAAATTTGAGATAGGTGTTAACACGTTCTTGGAGCATTACAGTGCAAATCTATAATTTTGTTGTATAGAGTGTATTTTACCGAAGAGAATTGTACTTGTATTGTATGTGTTTCCCTCCCTATAATGGCTCTCATATAGAGGGTTAACAGTATTAATAAATGAAAAAAAAAATAAATAAAGGCCATCGAATAAACTATGTTTTGACACAAAGTGTTGTGCGAACATTTTGAGTGTTCGACCACGGCCGCTCAATGGAGGCGCACTTGGTGCGGCCCGTCGCGTCGCGCCTCAATGGCTGGGGAAGCGCGTATTGGAAGAAGTTACAGTTTCCGCCGTCATTCTCCGCGGGGGCGCCACCACTCCAGGACAAGGCGCCGCCGGCACGGACGAGCAGACGAAGCGGAAGGAGCGCGCTGGCTGGGTTGCCGTGTGTTATCGTTTTGACTACTCAGCATAACCGCGTGGTTCTGATAGTTCTGCATGCGTGTCATCGCTGCCTGTGTCAACAGCGTTCTAAGCGTATGCAGCACCATGCCAGGCAACTGCTATGTGCCGCTGTGCACCACGAAAGCAAGAAAAGATCGGTTACCATGAGTTCCCGTGCGATTCACAACGTCGAGCAGCATGGCTGAAAAACATATCTCGGGAGGGCTAGGACGGAAAAGGAAGCCGGTGGGAGCCGAGTGACAAGTCACTGGTATACTCACTGCACTTCACAGATGACGATTACAGAAAGAACATAAAAGTGAAGATCCTGCTTCCTTCAGCTGTCCCCTCCGTGTTCCCGAACTGCCCACATTACAAGTTAAGTTACTCACGCGGGCTCATGTTGAGCCAAACAACCTTGAAAAAATTAATGTGCGCAGGTCAATAGCTTTATTTTCCCCACTTGTTATAGCTACACTTCATTTCCTCCTGGACAACCCCCCGTGTCATCCGAAAGCATGTGTGTTTCAAGATAGCTGCGCCACGATCACTTTTATGACGATGATATCAAAATGGTATGCCTTGCCCAACATCGCATAAGTGAAACCATGGAGACACCAAGAGGAGCCGCTCTATTTGTCAGATGATGAGCAACTCTCTTGGTTAGAGTTGGACTTTGCCATATCGAAGACATTCAGGTCCAAGGAGGCACGTCGAAGCAAAGGCTAACCAAACAAACGTACGAAGCAACAATCCTGACAATCAGATCCACAGTGGCGCAAATTAAGTACCTTCTTGATCACATCAAGTATCTTACAACAATGTCTTCTGTGTGCCTTACTAGTGCATTGCATTTAACCGAATCTTATTTTCAGCTTCCGATACGTCCTAAAGCAGGCTCTGAAAGCGGGTCTATAGTATCGCTTTTTAGCAGCCTAAAGCAATTCAAAGGCGGGAACGACAAAGTTGACGCAAGGGCTGCCGTTTTCACCTCGGAGAAAATACTGAAGGTACCACTAGCGAAAAAAAAAAAATATATATATATATATCGACTGAGATTATACACATTTTGCCATGCTTTGTGCAGGTTAGCAACTTGCAAGCATCAGTCTGCAAATGCACCTATCAACAATAGGCAGCTATAAAACTTGGAATTTGTAATTATGAAAGTCGTACCTCCAACTGCCATATCACGTCTGCTGCGAGAGAGTTTTCGAGTCAGCTTGGATTCATTCATGTTTGGTGTGAACCAGCAGCTGACATAGAGTTAGCACCGATTGCATTCTTGGCTGGTTACCTTGCACGTCCATATGAAGAGAAAGTATGAATATTTTAACAGAATCTCATGCGACATTTTTATTTATTCTGTTTTCAGTGCCTGCCCGTGTTTTCATTATTTATATATTACCAAAGTTTAAATAACTTCTAGTGCTTACTTTAGAGTGTCAATAATTTTATTTTATTAGTCCCCATCCATTTATTAACTTTGTGCCTTGTGATTCCTGCAAAACCCTGGACTTATCAAAATTCTTGATGATGGACGCCTAAGGTATCTGAAAATCACCATGCACATTTGTTAGCAAGGTGATGAAGTACCCGCAGGTCATAAGAAGCAGCAAGCTATGCAACATGTTAATTTCATCCCGTCTTCCCTATTTTGTGCAATTTCCGCAGTTGATTTGCGAGAGAGAAGACCGCAGTCACACTAAGGACCTAACCAAACTAATGCGACCACTGCTGACCAACTGGACAGGCAACATCAATCAGACAGTGGAAAAAATCCCGCTTGCACATAAGCCTTTTTCAAGAAAAGTTCTTCGCATGTAAAATAAGCTTGCGTGTCTTTTGTGCATCACGCGGCTTCATAATCAAACGAGAAAAAAATTACCTGAGCCTGCGGGCGTGTCGTTGAACTGGCTGTCTTGTGTTGTTTCTTTCGCAACAGTTTGTGTTAGCTAGTATGTTTTGGTGGTGGTACCCACTTGAATATTATTTCCAGTGAAAATGGAGGAACAGGCTGAACAATAATGTTGAACGCTACGTCCTGAATTGTAAGTTTCCAGAAAAGTGCACGCAGAATAATGGCCCCAACCCATGTCCCGATTTCAAGATTGCAATATCTAATACGTTATTACAGTGGCTGAAACGCAACTAAATGGGTGCGCACTCAGCGAAGCACACGACTGCCTCGTTCTCGTTGTAAACGAAAGACCACGAATGACTTGGAAAAGCCTAGTGATGATGACTTGCCGCTATCACCTTATCAATAGCAAATTTGCACATAGCATCACATACTGTGTGAAACGCCGCTCATAATCCTAAATTGAGCAATCACCGGCCACGCGGACGCCGAAACGAAAGCACAGCCACAGCCGCTGCGCGCAGCTCTCCGCCCGGACTCGTCCCGGAGCGGTGGCGCCGCAGCGGTGGCGATGAGGACTAGGCGCAATACGGCTCTTCTGGGCGACGCGACGGGCCGCACCCAAGTGCGCCTCCATTGAGCGGCCGTGGTTCGACACACGCAAAAGGGAGTTTGCGGCGCCACTTAGTTCTGTGAACGACCATAATGCAGCCGAAAGCGAATTTCAGATTTAGCAATATGCCTATTACGTTCATACTACCAAAGCTTGATTGACGGATTGATATTTTTATTTGGATTGAAAAACTTTATTTTTCACCAGAAGAAGGCAATCACCCCCGCTCCCGTACGTAGAACTGAAAAACAGGGACCACCGCGTTAAAGACTGGCAAGCAGGCCTTGGCTCAGCCTTCTCCGCCAGGTGGACGACGTTCCGCTGGAGCTCAGGTTCCGAGCTTTGCAGCAAAGTGTGTGTTGTGGCTGTAGAAAGAAGGAAAAGAAAATGCACGGGCCTGCTACTGGCTCCGTAGCTGAGCCACCTCCTTTGCCTCGTGCAGACAGAAGAGAAAATAGAGAAGACAGAAAAGGAAGAAGGAAAGAAAGACGCGCGCTGCGACAACAGCCGTCGTCCACCACGGAAGTGCTGGCGGGTGCAATGACGGCCTACAACAGACAAAAATTCGGCGGCAGGCCAGCACACGCCGCAAGCGGCGGTGACCTGCCTGTCCCAGCCCTATCAGGGGAGTACTCCAAGTTCTCTCTACTAAATATACTTTTCCCACCCCGGGAGAGTGCGGGCATTCCCATATTATGCGGTCGAGGGTGCCTCTAGCCGCACAATCACTACATCTGGCATGATCTCCCGTCTCGGGACACATGGTTTGCCAAGACCGGATTCACGAACGTATTAGTTTGCAAGCGCCTCCATGCAGCAGCTTCTTTGTTATTTAGTTTTGAGTCTGGTGGGGGTACCAGACTACGTGCTAATCGATAATGGTTGTTTACTTCCCCATAATTTAAACCGCTCCTCATTACCCCAGTGTCGGGGGGCTGCCCGGAAGTGTAGTGCTCGAGCTAGCTCATAGGCCGCCTCGTTGCCAGGGACAGCAGCGTGCGCGGGTGTCAGATTATCTGAATTTTCTGGTCCAGTGTTTGTTGGCTGAGGATCTTTACCGCCTCTGGTGAGATCCTGCTTTTTCCAAAATTTTGAATGGCGGTCTTCATTTTTACTGGCATTGTACATCATATTCGTAGTGTGTCTGGCCGGAGAAAGCCTATACGCATTAGGAAACCATTGTGGGCCCTTCACTGCTCGACTTATACCCCAGTACCAGCACATCCGAGCCGTGGACTGAAATTACCAGACCACCGTTAGAAGCTTTACATTTTTTAAGCCAGCCAAGTGGAGGTCCGTCTGCAGGTTGCACACTACTAAAAATTTTCAGCGGAAAGAAAATTGCTGAACAGAAAAATGAAAGATGGCTTAGCTCTGCTATGCCTGGATATACGTAGCGGAAAGTAGGAACTACCTCGGGATCAGAAGTTAATTTCTCAAGTCTTCAGCGCCGTTCGCCAGCAGCTAAACTGTCCTTGGCTTCCATGTCGAGAGCGTCTAAGTTCACCGGTGTTCTGTAATTCATTTACATGAAAGAAAAGGAGCAGCATCTGTCATTCGCGGAAAGCAAGGAACGCCGCCCGGCGGCGTTGGAGCGCACTTCTTCCCGCTTGGTCCTCATAGCTGAAGGCAGATGGGTGACGTCACATCTTTGACGTCACTCTAATTAACTATTTTAGGCGACTTCAAAGGGCCGAATTAGTTGCCATCGGAGAATGGCAGCAAAAAGCTGAGGAAAAATTTGATCAGCTCCATAATGGCCAGAGGCGCACCAAGTGAGTCTTTAATCTGGCAGTGGAACTGTTCGCGGCTTCCAACGTAAGCGTGCGTTAGTGCAACAGTACTTGACGCTATTAGATGACAAACCACTAGCTATAGCCCTGCAAGAGACGGATAAAGCAGCAAACCTTTCGGGATACCAATCTTTTTCAAGTGACAGAGGTGAGAAATCTCGCGTCACAACATTGGTTAAGAGGAGCATTGCTGCAATCATGCACGAAATCAATTCGAAAGAAATTGAGGCAGTGCTATTGGAAATTCTTACGGGACGAAAAGAGCAACCAAGCCTGTTCCTCTTAAATTTATATAGTGCGCCACAGCAGAGAAAGGTGAGATTCAGGGCCCTTTTTCGCAAAGCGATAATCACAGCCGGGAGTAGCAATAGTAGGTGACTTCTGTGCGGCGCACCCGGAATGGGGTTACGCTAAACAAGATCCTAAAGGCAGGCAGTTATGGGAAGACGCGCATGAGCTGGGACTCACCTTGCACGCGGACCCTAGTTTTCCATCCAGGGTGGGTAACAGCGTCTGTGTAGACACTTCCCCTGACTTGACCTTCTCCAAAAATGTGAAAGATCTAAACTGGCAAAATTCGGAGCAAAATTTTGGCAGCGACCATTTTATTCTCGCCTCGATCCTTAAAAAAGGAGTAAAGACGCGCCGTGTGTTTCAACCGAGGGTTACGCAATGGGAACTATTTAGGTAAAAGCGAGAGAAGGATGCCGAAAGGAAGATTACAAACATAGAAAAATGGACTAAGATCCTCATGCGTCACGTTGGAGAGACAACAAAGAATCCTAAAGGGGACGATGCCCCATAGATAGCTGATACCAAACTGCTTGACATGTGGGAGGAAAAACATATGGTATGGAGTGCAGACTAAAGAAGCAAAAGTGGAACCGTAATCTTAGAAGAAGGATAGCTAGACATAATAAAGAATTTGAAAATTATGCGGTTAAATTATGCGAACAGAATTGCTGCAGCAGATGTGACGAGATGGAAGGGGGCATGAGCCTTTCCAGAACGTGGGGTCTGCTGAGACAACTATTAGATCCGACCAACTCAAAATCCCAGTCAGGAATTAGATTATCAATAGCCAGGCACGCGTTTAAGGGTACAGACGCGGAATTTATGGATGCACTAGTCAACATGTACATTGGCGATACTCATAGTGCCCCCCTCCCGGATTATGACGGAGCTCCCAACGAGGAGCTGGACGGAGCCATCATGGAGGTGGAGGTCAGGGCAGAAATATCGGGACTAAAAACAAAATCGGCCCCGGGCCCTGACGGGATAACTAACAAAATTTTAAGAAACCTGGATGATGACTCCATCAGCGCTCTTACTGAGTATATGCAAGAAATTTGGACTAAAGGGCACCTAGCTGCCTCGGCAGTGAAAGTCGGCAAACGTAATTCTAATCCCAAAACCGGGCAAACCCCCGAAACTAGAGAATCTAAGACATATTTCTCTAACCTCATGCATGGGAAAATTGATGGAGCATGTAGTCCAGACACGAATTACGCGCTTTATGGAGAAGCACGACCTGTGGCCGCACGAGATGTTCGGCTTTCGACCGGGTTTGAGCACGTAGGACTTGATGCTCCGACTCAAATACGACATAATCGACTCGCGTTCTAGAGACGCCAAAGTGACTCTCGGCCTGGACTTGACTAAGGCTTTTGACAAAGTTAAACACGCAGCGATCCTCCATGGTCTCCAAGAAATCGTAGTAGGTGAACGAACATATTAGTACATCAAGGACCTCTTGTCAAACAGAACTGGCTGCATAAAGTGTCAAGACATTCAGTCCCCCACAGTGAAGTTAGGGAGCAGGGGGATGCCACAGGGCTCGGTTCTCTCCCCGTTCCTTTTCAACGTGGCGATGAGGGGCCTCCCAGAAGCTCTGAGGAGCATAAAGGGGCTAAATTTCAGTATTTATGCGGATGACATCAATCTCTGGGTTAACCAGGGTAGTGATGCGAGCATTGAGGAGCGCCTGCAGGCGGCGGCAGACACTGTCGTAGACTACGCTGCCAGTAGGGGTCTATCATGCTCGCCTCAAAAATCAGAATTATTCGTCTATAACCCAAAGTCACTCCGATGCAAGCGCAGCTGGGAATTTGACATTAAAGTAGAAGGAAAACCAGTTCCAAAGGTAGATCAAATCAAAATCTTAGGACTATTCATTCAGGAAAATGGATACAATGATGGAACATTCCAATCAGAAAGCTAGAGGGATTCGCCACACAAGCTATTGGAATATTTAGAAGAATCGCGTCTAAAGGACGAGGCCTGAAGGAAAGAAGCTTGCTTAAACTCATCCAAACTTATGTAATAAGTCGCGTGAGCTATGCCACACCGTTCTTAGATATCAGGTCGGAGGAGAAGAAGAGGTTAGACTCTCATTCGACGGTGCATAAAGAGGGCCCTGGGCTTACCAATTACCACATCCATAGAGAAGCTCCTTTCTATGGGAGTGCACAATAGCTGGGACGAAATAGCGGAGGCTGTCTGAGTTTCGCAGCTGGAAAGATTAAGTCGAACGACCACAGGCAGAACTATACTCGAAATGGTAGCCCTGCAGACAGATAGGGGACTACGAGAAAAATCAAGTATCCCACAGGACTGCCGAGATAATCTAATCATTCCCCCCCTCCCTCGTAACATGCATCCCATATTCAACACAGAGAGGAGGGAGAAGAGAGCAGAAGCACTAATCAGACGCTTCGATTCGATGGACAGCAAGTAGGTTGCGTACGTGGATGCGGCAAGTGGCAAAACGGGGGCGGCGGTCGCCTCGGTGGTCGACGGCGGAGGTGCCCCGGTATCAGCCGCCACCATTAGAAGCCGCAACACTGAAACGGCTGAAGAAGTCGCAATAGCGCTCGCTTTCGTCGGAACGCAAGCCAATTTCATAATCAGCGATAGCAAAACGGCTATTTGGAATATTGGAAAGGGTGGGGTCTCGCCGGAAGCGGCAAGGATTCTGGCCAGTAGATGACTAAACAGGAAAATTCGTCTAATTTGGACCCCTGCACACACGTACGTTCCTGGCAACGAAGCGGCCCACGAGTTAGCCCGAGCTCTCTACTCCCGGGTAACTGTGGAGCCGCCCGATTGCCGGAACATGGACGAGCATCTGCAAAATTATACGGAGGTTCTTCAAAATTACAGGTTAAGCAGGAGACTGGTGCCACCACCGGATAAAAGTCTAAACAATAGGGAGGCAGTCGCATGGCAGCGCCTGCAAGCTGGGAACTTTGTAAACCCGGTCTGGGCATATTATGTCCAAATGGAAGATAGGAGAAACGATAAATGCAAGCACTGTGGGGAGAGAGGGACCCTCGACCATATAATCTGTGAATGTGCTAGCTCCCCAGGGGCTAAAGCAAATATAAATTGTAGAGAATCCTGGGAAGCCCTGCTGCGGAGCGAGGTCCCTGCTCCACAGCTACAAGCCATCCACCTGGTGGAAGAAGCCGCGAAGAGCCAAGACCTCTTTGCTCTCTTCTGATAGCGGAGGTCTCTGCTCTCGTCCCTTAGGCCTGCGTGCCGGGGGCGGGAATCGGAGGCCTGCTTACCTGGTGGAAAATAAAGTTATCATCATCATCATCATCATCATCATCTATTTTAGGCTATGGTATTTTCAAATTGCGCGCCAATCGCAGTATCTGCCACTCGCGGAATCCCGCCATCATCCCCGCGGTAGACAAGCGGAATTATGAAGAGTGTTGCTGCGGTAAAGCGCATAGCTGGCGATCCAAGGGATGCGATTCCTGGTGGAGACTATATTTTTTTAATGAGGAGGATTAGCACAACTTTTAAGTTTTGGTATGCAACGCCAGCAGAGCTTGGCGAGGGGGCTGCGCAGCTGGTGATGATAATGATAACAACTTTATTGTTCCACCAGCTGGTCTTGGCTGGGATGTCACTCTGTCGCGGCATAGCGCATACGCGAAGCTCGGCTCCGACCCTCGTAGTGAGCTTTCCGCCCCAATAAATGTGCGTGTTTCAAGTAGTTTACTTCACTACTGCGTTTGCCTGCAGCATGCTTAGTCAATCAGCTTGCAAGGGTGGAAGAACGGGCTAGTTGGTAAATCATCTTGGAAAGCAAACTAGCGCATTTCAAAACAAAGAATGAAATGCGCTAAGTTTTGAAATGCGCTAGTTTGCTTTCCAAGTTAGTCAATCAGTATCTTTTGAGATATGTGACATACGTAAAATGAGCAGCTGCGTTCCCATAATTATGCATGTAGATATATGTTAGTCAAAAAAAATTTGCACTTCTAGCTCCTTTTTAGTGCATGCAGTCGTGCGAATGCTTCAAGAGGTATTCGACCTTTCGCGCTGTCTCGATTGTTGTTGTTGTTGTTGTGGCTGTAGGAAGAAGGAAAAGAAAATGCATGGGCCTGCTACGAGTGATTCCGTTCTCTTAACGGTATGGATGGATGGATGGAATATAGGAGCGTTCTCTTTGAAGCGGAGTGGTAGCAGTAGTTATAATGCTCATTTTTCTCCCTGAATCTTAATTATTGATTTAGATTTGTTAAATAAACCATTAGTCTATTTATTAAATTTTTGTTTCTACATTACTAACATGTAATGCCCCTCCAAAGGGGTCTTTAAGGAAATAAAAATGAAATGAAATGAATTATGTCACTACTCTGCTTTTAAGCCACCAATTTTCCAGTCGTTTTGTGCTAGTTTCCACCGCCGGGTTATTCACCCTGCCGCTAGTATCTCTAAACCCCAGATCTTCAGGAACAGTGATTGCGCCGGCATCCACTTCCGGATGGATACCATTACATACGAGTATAATACGGTCAATTGTTTCACTGGAGTTACCACATACGGCACATGCGTAATCTCCATTGTTAAATTTCTTTTTGTAGCTGCGTGTTCCAAGGCACCCTGATCTAGCTTCAAAAAGTAGGGCACTGCCTCTTGAGTTATCAAAGAAATCTTCCTTCCTGATCTGCATTTTCCACTTTCGGTATAATTCCACACTCTCTCTGAGGGTGTGGAATTAGGGTCCTCTGAGCAGCGTCACCTGGCGAGAGGCAGCGGAAATATTGCAAAAATGAATAAGAGCGCATTTAAATCACGCTTTGCTCGTTGCCTCAGAAAGCTTTAAAACTAGAGCCAGAATGGTTAGTTAGTTTTGAAGGGTTGTCACATATGAGGGATTTTTAATCCGACAACTTCAGCTAAAGAAGGCTGAAGCTTTAAGTCAATGCTTGATCTTTTATTTTGTCATGTTATTGATGTCACATGTGTCTTTTTTCTGCACGTCCTCGGTCAGGAAACAAACAAAAAAAAAAGCCTCAGTGGCGCAATGGAATAACATTACTTACCTGAGCACTTAGCGAATGAAGTATAAGTTCGAATCCTGCGTGTTTAACTTTTTTCTGATTTTGTTTTTCAAATTGTAACATTAAAATAAGCTACCAATATCTTTCCTATGGGGGTGTTTCCCTTTAGGTTGCATCATGTGATGTTTTATATCTTAATAGCCACAAAACCAGCCGTGAACACAGCCACGAGACAACAGCACGACAACGCTAACACTATTTAATTATTTTCACCGTAATAATTTCCTGCCTTTAGTGAGTGTATGTTGCCTTTACGTTGCGTTCAGACACACCTCTTGGTAACAATCGCTGTTTAACCCGCTGAGAAGCAACCAGTGACGAGAAAGAAGTTGCGGGACCCTGCCGTTGAGGAGATGGAATTACGCGCCTGCTACTGGCTCTGTAGCTGAGTCACCTCCGCTACCTCGTGCGGACAGAAGAGAGAAGGTAAAGAAAAAAGAAAAAGAGGAGAAAGACGCACGCCGCAACAGCCGTCGTCCTTCACCTAAGACGGTGGCGGCCTGGCGGGTGCAAAGTGAGAGGGTCGAAAGAGCTTTTAGTAGCACGTCACATACCGAGCATTCGTATTTCAGCAGGATGAACTCTTCACCGGTTTTCACAAACGGCGAACACCATTGCATCTTTATCCGCGATTGGCAGGTTTGCTCCATAAATATTAAATTATCATACACTAATAGCGTCCTGGTGTTATTCGCTTCGGAAGTAGGAAGCAGTTCTAATAATTTGTTTGCGACCGTATACATGTTTATTTTATCAGGCACTGCTATCACATTGTGAACGAGTGCTTCTAATGTGACATACTTTAGGTTTTATCATCATCATCTCCATTGATTATACCCACTGCAGGGCGAAGGCCTCTCCCATATTTCTCCACTTAACCCGGTTCTGTGCTAGCTGCATCCACTTGACCCCTGCGTGCGAACTTCTTAATCTCATCCGCCCACCTAACTTTCTGCCGCTCCCTGCTACGCTTTCCTTCCCTTGGAATCCAGTTTCTTACCCTCAGCGACCATCGGTTATCCTCTCTTCGCACTACATGTTCTGCCCATGTCCATTTCTTCTTCTTAATTTCTACTAGAATTTCGGTAACTTGAGTTATTTCTCTCACCCACACTGCACGCTTTCTACCTCTAAATGTTACCCCTACCATTTTTCGTTCCATAGCCCTCTGGGTTGTCCTCAACTTAAGTAGAACTCTCTTGGTTAGCCTCCACGTTTCAGCCTCATAGGTGAGTACAGGCAAGATGCAACTGTTGTATACTTTCCTCTTGAGCGATACCGGTATGCTGCTAGTCATAATCTGCGAGTGCTTGCCAAATGCGCTCCATCCCAATCTTTTTCTTCTTGTTATTTCCTTTTCGTGGTCCGGATCTGCGGTTACTACCTGACCTAAGTAGACATATTCGCCTACTACTTCCAGTATTTCGCTACCTAATGTAAACTGCTGTTCCTTCCCGAGGCTGTTGAACATTACCTTAGTCTTCTGCATATTGATTTTCAAGCCTACCTTTCTACTTTTCCTGCCTAGGTCATCAATCATTATTTGCAGTTCATCGCCCGAGTTGCTTAGCAAGGCAATGTCATCAGCAAATCGCAGATTACTGAAGTATTCTCCATCTACCCTTATCCCTAACTGCTCCCATTCCAAGTCTCTGAATACTTCTAAACAAGCTGTGAATAGTACTGTGGAGATTGTGTCTCCTTGCCTAACACCTTTCTTTATGGGAATTTTGTTACTTTCTTTATGCAGAACTATGGTTGCTGTGCAGCCACTGTATATATCTTCCAGCACTTTCACGTACGGCTCGTCTACCCCCTGATTTCGCAATGCCTTCATCACCGCCGAGGTTTCAACTGAGTCAAATGCGTTTTCGTAATCAATGAATGCTATATATAAGGGCTGGTTATATTCCGAGCATTTTTCTATCACCTGATTGATGGTATGGATATGATCGATAGTAGAGTACCGTTTCCGAAACCCTGCTTGATCCTTTGCTTGATTGCAGTCTAAGGTTGTCCTGATTCTATTAGCGATTACCTTAGTAAATATCTTATACGTAACAGACAGTAAGCTGATTGGTCTGTAATTTTTAAGGTCCTTAGAGTCCCCTTTCTTGTGAATGAGGATAATGTTTGCATTCTTCCATGGTTCCGGTGCCGTCAATGACACCAGGCACTGCGTATACAAGGTGGCAAGTTTTTCTAGCACGCTATTCCCCCCGTCCTTCAGCAAATCTGTAGTTATCTGATCCTCTCCAGTTGATTTCCCCCTTTTCATAGTTTCTAGTGCTTTCTTGACCTCGTCCTTCGTCACTGGTGGAACGTCTGACTTTTTCCCTACCGCCAATCTCATTACGGTCGTGACTACTTTGGTTACTGTAGAGATATCTATAGAACTCCTCGGCTACTTTGACTATCTTTTCCATATTAGTGATGACGTTGTCCGCCTTGTCCTTTATCGCATACATCTGGTGTTTGCCTATGCTCAATTTCTTTTTTACCGCTATAAGGCTTCCCCCATTCTTTACAGCATGCTCAATTTTCTCCTGTTATACTTCCTTATATCGGCCACCTTGCGCTTATTGATTAGCTTTGATTTTTAGGTTTTATACATTTCCACAACTCTGGCACTCGGAAAATGATTGAACCATTTAGAGTTTATTATTGACAACTTTTGGTCAGATAAAAGCCTCACAAAATCATTTGATTTTTTTTTTGCATCCTCGAACACTCTGGGCACGAAAAAAATATTCAGTTAAAATAGAGCGTTATATTTTACATTCGTAATAACAAAATTCAAATGATAAAGCCATGGAATTCTGTTCCAACAATCATTTCCTTCATTCCTTTATTAAGGGTGCGCGTCTTGCGTAGTTAGGCTGTCTTGAGAAGCAGTCGAAGGCAGCTGATCACTCGCAGTGGCAGATGCAGCATACGTCGCGTCGCTCTCTCTGTTCAAGGAAGGGGCGAGGGACACCGTCATATGTAGAGTGCGGTTTCTCTCTTCGTGTGCAGGGCCTGTAGTATCGTGACCACGCTGCTTCAAGGCGAAGCTCATGTAAGCAATCAGGAGGAGAATAACGGCGACCATGGCGAAAAAATAGAGCGCTATGAATGGCATCCAGTTTTGGCGACCACTGATGTCGCTCTCCGCTCTTGAACCTTCCACTTGCTTGTAAAATGCGGCGTGTGAGTTCTGTGTACCCTTTCCGACTTCGCCATTGAACGCTCTTCCTTGGACTTGGTCACCTTGGCCTGCAATCTGGAAATAACGACCATGATGCAACGTTGCAAATCTATATTTGTTTCGTTTAGTACTACTGGCGAGTTATCTAAACGTGCACATTAGTGCTTACCTACCGAGCTTCCAGATCTTCATTAAGGAAATTTCCGACATGCAATCACGTATGTGCCTTCTCATGAGCGATATATTCACGAACTTCCATATGTGGACCGTGGATATCATCATGTGGTCAAAATGTCCGGAACCATCCACTACATCATCCTTCTTTGCATGAGTATACTTTTGAATGTTGAACCCTCTCAACAAAACCAAGCAAATCGCTAGCTTTCCTGTCCAGCAGCTATGAACATGCTGAAACTTTGGCGGCTAAATGGCGTAGACGAAAGCTAATGTTAACACTGATAGCCTAGAGATGTACGATCGTTTTTCGTATAAAAATGGCTCCTATTTGTCGTAAGCAATACCCCACCAACATATGGGCAGACAGCAGCGTCATGCCCCGTACAGGGACAATTATTCACCGATAAAATTGACAGCAATGAAGCGAGCTTGTATCTTATTTATGTCCGTGGTGTCGGGTACATGTGAACCCTCGTACCACTAGCGCTGTATGATCGTCGTCCATCCACTGACAGAGGAGGAAGATGGTGGCTACCGCGCATAAGGTTATGCAAGGGCGGCTGACAACTGGCTGACTGAGTGTTATTGAATGCATGGTGACAAAAATGTAAAAGCTACTCCACCTGCGTGCACTATATGAACGCTCTTCAGCACTGGTTTCCAGCGCAACACTAACAAAAACCAGTGGTTGATCAGGATTGAAGAGAAGGCAGGAGCACGTATAGCATTTTGTTTCCGGTTCACACGCTGATACATGTTCGCCTGCCTCACAATATTATAAGGTACATTTCTCTTTGTATTTAAATTCTGCGTATATATGAAGACATAACATGGTCTGTAATGCGTTAGTTTTAAACGCGCGTTAGCCCGAACGTTGTGTTCGGCCATCACACATTGAGCGCGGCAGTACGCCTCGTTCAGCCTTGAGACGATAGACACAGAAGACTTCGAAGTCAAAAGCTCGAGAGTGGACGCTGAGTTACAAGACTTATACGGGTGGAGATGGTGACCGTCCAAATAGCAAATCCTGGGTTACATTTTTCGTAATGCTGCGAGAGCATGGGTCGAAACAAAGTTGCCAAGCACTTGTAGAGGTTAGGTAGCGCTCTTAAAGAATTCTTGACAAACTTTTATTCTTCAGAAAACTAAAGCTGAAACTAAAAACATGCACAAGAAAGCGAAAACTGGAAATCCACCGATTGCCGCAGCCACTCGCTGACGATCCTTCTGGTCCGCCGTACTCATCGGTTGCTTATTTATAAACACTATTGTGCTTAGAGGTATATATGGGGGCTCCCCTTGGGCCGCGCATGTTGCGCGCACAATGTGTAACTCCAGTCCTAACTTACATATGGGTCCTATGTGGCCAGGTTACGTCTACTCCTCTGAAAACGGTTCATCATAGAGGTAGTAGTGTTTCCTTTTCTTTAGCAAACGTACTCAGTCTGACCACGAAATATATTGTTTTATGTGGCTGAGCGTTAATCAAGCCTACGCTACTCTTCAAAGCAGCAGCATTTTTCACGTCCTGCACTTCATCATGCACCAGCGTCACCCACCAAATAACTGTAGGCGGAATATGTCTTTCACGTTCTACCCATAATATTCACGCCGTACTTAGTGCAATGATTACATTACGGCTGCACATATCTTTCTCTCTTCTTATAAATATTTTCCGTCGTGTTTAAATCGTGTGACGGCAAACCTGAGCCACAAAGACTAAAGCAGAAGGAAAAGAGCGGTTCGTTCAATTAGCAGCGAACAGTGTGGGATCTCTCGGTAAGACACTTGGATATTCCTGCAACAAGTATCGATTACAGACACGGTAACTGTCTCAAGCGCAGTAATCAACTGCCTCCTACCTCGCTTCACCAGGTCGCAAGATGCATAGACAAGAGAAGGTTATCCCGAATTGAAAGAACCGGTAACCGGCGCATGAAACGCAATTTCCGGCATTAGGGCTCGGTGAAACTAGTCTGTTATGAGAAGGATCTCATGGCCAAAGGAAGTGAGGTGCAGGCATTTTTAAGAGTAACATCAATCAGCACTGACGACCAGGAGAGCAAATTTATCTGAGAAGAGAGAACGCATTTCATTCGGAGCCTGTTTTTCAGTCACTGAGCTAGTATTGCATGCTCATTGCGGTACGTAAGTTCCAGAACGCCGTCAAACAAGAACGGAGCTTCCTGGTAGCCTCAACGAGTTCAATTACATGTATCCAATACATTTCTAGCAGGAACAATTAACTGCAATCAGCCTTCGACTTCCTTTCACTTTCCATTGCATGCGTAGCAGAACGTGATTTACTGCGATATGTACATATAAATGCCTGCCTGAAAAAGTCAGCGTTACGTGCCACATATCCCCGTTTCGCCTTTCGCAGGACCACTCGCACATACCTGGCCTTTTTTGGAACTTGGAGATGGCGGCTCCGTTGTCTTCGCTGCAGCGGGAGTAACTTTTGACCGTGCAGTCGCGTAAACACTGCCTTCGCCGGTTTTCGAGGCTTCCATATCCGGCGCAGTGCAGCGGTAGCTTTGAGACTCGTCTTCTTCTTCTTCTTCGTGGGCCCGTGGAACATAGGGCGTGGAATATTATTCTTCTTTTACTTTTAAAACAGAATATCGAAAAATTCCCGATGTATGCGGGCGTTGTTTTGGAAGCCAATTTCTTATCATCAGCAGCAGAAAATATTCGCTTGTTCTGTTGGGAATAACTAAGTGAGTGAGTGAAAAACTTTATTAAGTATATTTAAGGGAGGGGATGTGTAGGTGGGGTCCCTAGTCCGGGACACCAGCGGCTGCCGCTGCTACCCGCGCACGTTTCACGAGGGCCCGTTGGGCCTCTAGTCCAGAGCTGGATAGGGCAGCCTCCCATCCCTCAATTGTTGGCACTGCATTCGGATCATCTGGAGGATTGTGTGGGCAGGTCCACACCATGTGGTGCAGGCCTGCCTTTTCCCCGCAATATTTGCATTTGGGGTCGCAGAACCCGGGGTGTATTGTGTTTAAACGGGCTGGTGTTTTATATGTACCTGTCTGTAGGCGTCGCCATCTAACTTGCTCCTTGGCTGGGGGTGGATATTTTCTGCGAGAGAGTCTGCAGTGCTCTAACCTCTCCGCATACGTCGCCAGAGGGCCGGGATAGGGCGGTGTGGAGGATGGAGGGGTCGAGTCCCGGGGGAGGAGAGCTCAGGCAGCGGCATGGGCGCACTCGTTTCCTTCCACGCCTTGATGTCCCGGTGTCCAGACGAGGCATTTGTCTTGTTCGGGGTGTCCATAATTTTTCAATATTCTGGCAGCCTGGGGACATATTCGCCCTTTGATGTAGTTGCGGTAGGCAGCCATAGAGTCTGTTATTATATAGGCGCAGGAATAACTAAAAGTTGGCTGGAAATATTTGGCCCTCTCTCGGCTGAAGTGTTCTGTACAGTTATTTGCAATTCCGGTAGTTGTACTGCATACAGTTAGCCTGATACGTTGGTTATTCACATAATAGAAACAGTAGCAGGGCGCTTCGAATAAATTGGCTCCATGTTTTTCGTAATGCAATATTGTAGGACCCTACCTTAAGCATATTCAAGTAACATAGACGAGCAGGTACAGATCCAAATTTGTACACGTTATAGAAAACAAATAACCGATTACAATTACAATCACTTCATTTGAAATGCAACTGATTAAAGCAAAGAATTACAGCTCTAGAAAAGTAACTGCAACTACAGAACACCACTGGAGTAGAATTGCATTTTTTATCTCAAATATTAGTGCAAAAGACAAACTCGCTCAAACTGCAGCTTTCTTCAACATTTATTTGCACTTAGTTAAATTCTATATGTAATTATTTTTATAAGTTGTCACTGCTTTTGTATGATCACTAAATAGTATGGCGGTGTTAAACTGTACGAATGCCTTAAAGACGTGCTTCGCACTTGCGCAGTGTTTCCATGGGCCGTTTCTACGTTACCTTAGACCCGCCGCAGTGGCTCAGTGGTTCCGGTGCTCGACTACTGAATCCAACAATGCGGTTTCGGATCGCGACTACAGCGGCCGCTTTCTGATGGAGACGAAAAGCATTAGTACCGGGCGATACCATTACACATTAAAAAGCCGAAGGTGATCAAAATTGCAGGAGAATTCCCCTGCGACATCTCTTGTAGCCCAAGTTGCTTTGGGACGGTAATCCTGAAAACCACAACCAAAACAAGTGAGAAATGTTCTATAAAACGCCTTGCCTCTTTGTTGAGGCTGTGAAAAGACGCTGCACGCAACGTCGCTGCAAATTTGAAAAAAAAAAAAAAATAGCGTAGGCTTTTTGTTCGGGACATCAGAGGCGGCTTCTCATGTGCAAACATAGCAAATCCAACTGAATTCTTCGGCCATTGGCTGGTGCAGCCCCTCACGTTGTCCAGTTCACTGGACACCCTTGGCCTTAAATCGAGGAACTTCAACACGCGCAAACAACTGCGCAGATATTGTTTTGTGATAGAAATGACACACCTTACCCGTGGTAGTCAAGAAATGTTTAGCATCTCTTCCGCCTATACCAGAAGTTACGCCAAACAGTCCAGCCTCATCTCAAAGGTCAGGTCAAAGGCAATTGCACCCTCCATTTTTTCCGCGACAACCCACTTAAACAAAAATTATAACAGCATACGTTGAAGTCGTACTCGAAACATATTCTCCTTACAAAAATGTATCGCCAACTAGAACGGTTTCAACGCAACTTCGCGGACAACGGCTTCGAATGAAAGACTTGCCCACTTCCAGGGTTCCCGTTCAAAGCACGTGAACTGCTGCAGATTCAGTTCGACGCGATGCACTGCCATCGCATCTACTTGCGCTGCATAAGGCAGGACTTGTTTATTCTATGGAAAGATGGGACGTTTCGCCACTATTTGCAGACAACACAAAACAGTTCGATAGGACCACTATTACGACCAAAAGCAAGACGAAGACCTAAACAAACAAGGACACTTCTGTTGAGCGGTTTCAAGTCAGGAAAAACGAGGTGACAGATGTGTTCACGACAGGAAACCCCTAAAGTTCACGAAGGACACCAGCACTCTGCTATCAAGACAGTCCTAAATGCACGGAATACAAACCCCGACCCCTAGCCTGAGCGCGAGAGATGTGTGCGCGCCCTGTGTTTACATCTATTCCAAGCTATAGTCAAGGAGACCAACAACTATTGAACCAGATCAAGGAAACCAGCTCTACGGACGCTCCCAGGCACGAATCCGCTTTCTTATGACTATAATGGCACTACCTAGGAGCCATTGCTCCTAGGTAGTGCCTCCAACCTTCAATTCCGATTATCCGAAAAACCTGCAACGCTCTCACTAGATTGTAGTGATGTGAATGGCTCTTCATCTAGTGTGTCATATTTTTCATGTGAGCAGTGGGCCTTGTGCTTGCCGACATCAATCGTGAGTGCACAGCTTTACAGCCCTAACCAAAACTGCCCGATTAATCCCCACGAACACTTAAATTAACAACCCGTGGAAAATCACATCCGACAGAGTGTACCATTTCGTGCCGCCCTCAAGATTAGCCACTACCCCTCAATGATCTGCCATGGGGATGAGCGTGTATGGAGTTGTTCTCCTCTAAATTGATGGCACATACCCACGCAGGGGGATCGACCAAGAATTTGGTTGCAGAGATATTTGTTTTTGAGATGTATAATCACATCGCAAAAAAAATGAAATGAGTCCTAGGGAAAAGGAAAGTAAAACATGAAAAACCAAAAGAAAAAGGACAATTCATAACGCACGCAGGAGCCGAACACTGAGATTAGTATTTACGGATTACAAAATTTATAGTATATTGGCAAGGCAGACGTTTAGATTTTATTAAATTCGATGCGGTTTGAACAATTGACATCCCGAGTAGAATTGCGGAAGCGGTCTGCTTGTTGTTTCGGTGTCTCCGCTATACGCTCGGCCTTTTTCTTGTCTAGTTTCTCCGATCTACTGCCCTTTACCAGGCCGCAACTTCTGGATCCGAAGAAGTACGAAGATTTGCTTGTCATAGGCGCTTAGTCTCTGATCGGCTAAACTTCTCCACGGTTGACTGTTTCGGTACCAGCCCGGTGCCATGCACATATAGTCCTTCCCCCACCCGAACACCCTATTAGATTAATATGGGTGCCCGCTCATACGGGCCACCCAGGCAACGAAGCAGCTGACTATTTTGCTCGAGGATACGTCAGCCGAGCAGGGACTGCCACCGCCTGGGGAGATGCTCGTGAGCACATAGTATCTTATGAAATCTCTCTTCATCACCTTGATCAATGAACAATCTACCCTCGTTCTCATAAGTCTCTGACTAAGCTACAACAGGTGACGTGGCGCCAGCTTCAGTCCCGTATATTCCCATCCCCTGCTTTCCTAGCTTTGATCCATCCAGGACTGTTCTCGCCGCAGTGCATCCAGTGTGGAGCACCTAAAGCTGATTTTGAATACATTATGATCAAATTCTCGGAATTCCACCCTCCAGCCACATGACAACTCTCCGACCTCGAGCGATGGAAGGCTGCGGTGTCCAGCTCTGACCCAGCCGTTCAAAAGCGGTTGGCGGACGGGGCTTTGAGAGTCGCTGGAAAGTATCCGCTTCCGGCCACAACACGCTGCCAAGAGCCGACTCGTAATTAGGATGTAATCACTTAAGGCTCCCAAAACTGCATAAAGATTTCACCACCATCACCTCCGGCGCATCGGAAGAGCAATGGCGTCAGTGCGCATGCGCGGCGCTGAATTTGCAGCGGCGGCGGCACCTCTGAGTGCTGGGAGGTGGTGAAGGGTGGCTGTTCCTGGCCCTACGGGGCTGGGACTGGTAGATCAATGCCGCTTGCGGCGGGGGCACCGCGCGCGCTTCGTTTGTCGTGTGGTGTGAGGTCTGCCTTCAGCTAAATGTTTTTTTTTATAAGGGATGTAAGCTGGGTGGTAGCACTTCGCACAACGCGAGAACTGCCGCGATTGCGAGAAGCACCCAGTCTATAGCTACTTTCTCAGGGCTCTGTCTTTCTTCGCAGTGCACGTTTATCAAAGCACTTTCAGAATTTATTAGCTTCAAAACGTTGTGGCATACTTAGTCTCATTTCTGCTTCAAACATTCGCAAACTTTTAACCGTCTGCCTTATTTATTGGTGCTCCGCGAAACCGGGAAATGTTTTGCTAAGTCTTCCTTGGATGCGTTTCTATAAGGCGTGCTCAAGTCTTGCTCCCAGTATGTTGCTCTTTAATGATACTCCGCCTCTGTAATGAGGCTTCATCTAGGCTTCCCGCAGAGGCACTGGGAAATCATGAAAATGCTTTGAAATCTTTTGGCTCCATGTATTCCTATGGGCGCTAAGCATTCTTTTCAACCCCAGTCAGCCCAGCCTAGTGACAGCAGTGCCGCATGTTGCTTACGTCAAAAATCGGTGTTGATCTATAGGCATCCTGCACCCGCTAGGCGCCGCCACCGTAAAGGCTGCGTTCAGCGCTCCCGTGGCCGTTACCGTGTCCCTGCCAAATAGTTGCGCCGACGTGGGAGTGATCCGTTCCGCCATTGGACAACAATAAGTCAGCCTCGCGCGGCAAACGCCGATTATGTGGCTCTTTTTCCCAAGCATTTCACCCCAGAAGAACCGAGTCTCAGGCCGGGGGAAAGCTTGTACCCATTGAAAACTGGTGGGCACCCGACGGCACCAGGGATCGAACCCAGTACCTCCCGAATACGAGGCGGTTGCACTACCGCATCTCCGCAGGGAGGTCGTCGGGAAGTGGTGTGCCCATGATTGTAGATGAGGGATTTATAGCTGTTAATGGGGTTGAAAAATTCTTTCGTGGCGCAAATATCAGGAGAGGAACAAGGCATCTTGAAGCAAGCCATGTACACGACATGAAGGAGATAATTTCATTTGATGAGGTCCAAGTATCAGCTCACTGCGTTGCGCAGACAAGCGTCAGTGCGCCATCGAAAACCATCAAATTATAGGTATGAATTGTATTTATCTGCTGGCTTTTAATGCTGACAGTTGCGCTGCTAGCTTTATGCAATGCAACGGCCAGTCCGGATTACCGCTACGTTCTCGAAACTTGTGATTGACAGGAACGGCAACAAAAAAAGGGAAGAAAAACACATGACGTTTCGGAACTTACTAGATTCGTCAGGTGTAACTGCGAGCGAGTTCTTGGTGGTGGTGGCGTAATAAAAATAATCAAAGTGGAAGTGAATGAATAATGTCTGCTGCGGCAAATTTGTATCGAATATATTAAATACCTGAACTGCGGACGGCGGGAGGAAAAGGGACAGGATGCAAGAGCGTTGCAGCTTACCGGGCCACCGAGCGTATCTCGTGGATATAATCTGGGATGAGGGTAAGGGAGGGGGGGGGGGGGGCGTGGAGGGATCCTGGTTGCAGGTTTATGTTTTCTTGCGTGTACAATGATTCCAGCAAGAGTCTCCTGAGTGAGCGGAGCTCTGTGGAGCACAATGGTTCTTTTTTTTCCAAGCCATTCTCGCGCTGGAATGTCAGGCAGTGTACGACCACGGTCTCTGCTCGTTTGTTTGACGTCCGGTTTGTGCTGTTCATTTATTTATGCACACTACGTACACCGCCCTCACTGGGAATGTCTCACTTTTATAGACTGAGGGGAAAATACTTTGGTCATTGGACGGGTTCACTACATTCGGTTTTGCATTTCCCACGAAATGTCTGTTGCATATCTTGGATTACGCCAATGGCACTCAGTCAATGCGATCTTCGCTGCCGAATCAAACATAAAAACAAATAAGCAGCATATTCTGCTATGCGCATGCATTGAACCATCCACGGCGCCTTTATTGAACGTTATGTATGTGCAGCATGAAAGGCAGATGCCAAGAAACATCCCTTTTTGCTCATTTAGAGACTTCAACAAATGCCTACATTTACAGCATAATGTGCATAAAACAAGGAGGTTGAACGTACTTTTCACGATGAACAAGAGGAATCCAACGCGGCAATCGCTCCGTCTACCAGTGCCGCATTAGGAAGCCGTAAAATTTTGTTCCAGCAGGAGAATTTATTTAAGCATTGCTGCGGCTTGCAGCACAGCAGTGTGTCCACCTGTTCTGATGCGGCATTTGTGATCGAGAAAGAGGCGCACTGCTCGTTCGTGACGATGTGCACAGCACGGTGCGGCACTACGGGCGCCGGCGTCTGTTCTAGACTTCATGACAGCGACGCGCTCGCCGCCGCAGATGGCGTGCATGTAGCCATGAAATTAGGTGCGCAGTGCCTATAAGTCGACAGATCGGTGCGTAGGTTTTCTGAGGGATCTACAGCGCAGCTAGTCCACCGAGCAGGTCTGTGCCAAAGAGAACACACATCTCTTTTTATCGTTTTTTTGGCAGTAACATTAGTTTACCAACTCGCTACTAAGTGCCGTTCACGCGAGACGTGGAGTTCACCTCGAGCGCGCACCAAGGGCTGACGTGTTTTCCGTCGGCTCCGGTGCCTCTCGCCGCGAACTGCGACCCGCCGACCAAAGCGGGGCTGAAATTCGCCGAAAAGCGTCTAGCCCAGGCCGCACTGCCGCGGCTGCCTCCTCCGCCCGGCGGCTGACGCCGTCTCCGAGCCGAGGAGCCCTTCCGGAGAATATGGCCGCTCTGCAAGCTCAGCGAGGCTATGATCCCGAGACTATGGCCTGGTCCACATTCCCGGTTGCCCCAACCGAAAAGCTTCCGCCGGGATCAGTTCTCCGGCATGAAAATCTGTTCAAGCTCGTGGAACGCCGCTCCCAGCGACGAGCCAAGATAGCGCCCTAACCGCGTCAGCGGAGTTAGCGCTCTCAAACAGCAAAATGGCGTCCAGCACGCGGAGGCGTCCCAAGGCGGTTCAGCTCATAAGCCGACACCGAAGTGGAAACCCAGACCACTTCCAAGATTCCATCCGGATGACTATCAAGTCGTCCTCAAACCCAGCACACCGGTGGCCCTCCGGGATTTGTATCAATGTGGTCAGTTGGGAGAAGCTTTCAAGGCCCTACTGGGTGCGTCGGCAGCAGCTACTCTCACTCTGCTTCCTTCATGGGAGCAAAATCTCGTTGTCACGGGCACCCCGGTTGCCGACGTGGCAGATCGCCTCATTGGCGAATTTCAACTTGCCTCTCCGAAAGGCTCTATTGCCATGCGGGGCCATCTTAAGCAAACCGACAATGTTTCTAAAGGTGTCATCACCGTAGCGAGCTGCGAGACCACTGCGTCCCTGCAACAAAAAATTCAATGGCGAGCCGGAGAGATCGTCGACATCCGAAAATACGGCACCTCCAACGCGGCCCAGCTCACCTTCGCCGGGAAGACTGTGCCTCGGTATGTGCATTACAACTCAGAAATTGCCCTGGTCCGGGCATACAAAAGAACAATTCCGGCATGTGTGAAGTGCGGCACAGTTGGACACCGGGCGGACACATGTCCCAACCCGAATGGTGAAAACTGCGGCCTGCGTGGCCAAAAAGTGCGGCAGTGGAGGGGGTGCGGGCTCCTCGCGACTGTCAGCCGAAATGTGCGACATGTGGGTTCGGGCACCCAACAAACTCTCCTGAGTGCGCGAGCAAATTCCGCTCGCCCTCTGCAGCCAAGCGCTCGGGGCCTGCAGCAACACGGCATTCTGACGGGAAGCCAAAACACTCCGGCGCCACAACCAAAGACATCGCAAAGCGTCAGACCAACATCACAGCGAAAAAGCAGCAAGAGTCCCCTGACGGAGGCGGCGCCAAGGGGCAGACGCCTCCGCCACCACCGAATGGGGGAAAAGGCCACAAAGCCCATACTAACAAGACGGATGGCACAGCTGACGCTTGGGCCCGTGCCGTGAAAAATGACAAACAGGTGAGTGGTATGGGTGGGGTTGCCTCCTCTCCTCCCCCTCCCTCCCATTCTCACGTTGATATCGAGCTCCAAAAACAGATGGCAGCCATCCGGGCCCAAAATGAGGTGCTGCTTACCAAAATTCAAGCTTTAGAAAGCAGATTGGCTTCTAATCCTCCCTGCCCTCCTAGCCCGGAGAACATGGAGAGCGAGCCGGTGGCATCATCAACAGCCTTCCCAACGGTCCTTGCTGAGATGGAGGCCCGCCTGACTATGAAACTGACCTCAATGATCAGTGCAGCAATGGAGCAGGTCCTGACCAAGGTCATGGAGACTGTTCTGGCTATGATTTCAAAACATGTCAGTGAAAATGCCCGCCTTCTCCGACGATCGGGACCCCTTCGGGTTGTGTCCTCTCGACTTTCCAAAACAAGCCGTCGAGTCATAGACTCGGACACCGAGGAAGCTGCCCCTCACCCGGGGACCGATTCCATGCCCAGCCTTTGGGTGCTGGCTCTGAGGTAGTCGCTCCCTCCAAATTTATGTATTTAATCCTAATGATAACGGGGCCCCCTAAAAGCAGGCGCTTTCCACCTTCAAACTCGGCTTCCCCATTTACAATAACACAGTGGAACTGCAGAGGTTTCCGTGCTCGCTGTAAGCGGGCCAACTTTCGTCTTTACCTCGCAACTTTTGAATGCTTACCAACCATGGTAGCCCTCCAAGAGTCAGGGATGGGCGCCGCACTCACAAGCTCTACAACATTCCAACAAGACCCCTCGACTTGTCTTTGTGTCCACAAAAATTATACAGCTAATCTTGTCGACCTCGACCTCCAAATTGTATATTCCTACGTGATGGTGACTCTCCTCCCTCTCCGCAAGCAGGACCCACCACTTTACATTCTCAATGTATACTGTCCTCCTAAACTGCAATACATTTCTTTTGCAGACCTCTTCAGCCGAGCGCTGAGAGTCGCGGGTCGAGACCCCCTCCTGATTGTAGGCGACTTTAACGCCCCCAGTCGGCTTTGGGGCTACCACCGTGAAGAAAAGCGAGGGCGCAGGTTGGCGGAGCTTGCGTCCACGCTGGGCCTCACTCTTCACACTGACCCCGTCCACCCAACCCGACTTGGTAACTCCGTGACAAGGAACACCTCTCCGGACCTCACCTTTACTTATAACATGCAACATGCAGACTGGGTCAACACCGAGGAAACCCTCGGCAGCGACCTCTGCATTATCAATACCACAATCAGAACTCGTCCACTCTCTAAACCCACACCACAAGCCCGTCTCCCAGATTGGACGAAATTCAGGCAAAATTTTGACAACACAACATCCATTACAGAGCAAGGGTACACGTCATGGTCCCAGCATTTGGTTTCACATCTTCGCTCCACCGAAACACAGATTCAGCTTTCAGAGGTGGTATCGGATGTGGACAACCACCTACTCCACCTCTGGGAAGCTCGGCACTCCCTCGTCCGCCGATGGCGCTGGCAGAAACATAACAGAAACCTTAAAGCTCGAATTGCCGAGCTCACCCAGCGAGCGGCTGAGTATGCGGCCCAGCTCACCGACTCTAACTGGGTGGATAGGTGCAACACGGCAGCGCGTCAAATATCCAGCCGAAACACATGGCGCCTCTTTCGCGCCCTCATTGATCCAACTCAGACCCGTAAAGAAACACAAAAACATCTTCAGCGTGTAATCCACACCTTCTCTGGTAATACTACACAACTCGCGCACAAACTCAGGGACCGATATCTGTGCAACATACAGGACACCCGTGGGCAGGCGTACTCTATGCAGGCTCTGAGAACGCTGAGCTTGATCAGCCGTTTAAGCTCCACGACTTACGGGCAGCCCTGGTCAAAATGAAACGTGGTACTGCCCCTGGCCGGGACAAAATCACTGTTAAATTACTAGCTAACCTTCCCGACTCAGCTTATACAACTTTATTGGACTACATCAATGCAATATGGCGAGAAGATACGCCACTCCCCATTGATTGGAAAACCGCTGTGGTCACATTCATACCAAAGGCCGGCAAAGCAATAAACACGGACAACCTTCGCCCCATCTCTCTTACCTCTTGTGTGGGCAAACTTATGGAGACGATGGTGCGGGACCGGTTGTCTGAGTACCTTGAGACACAACATGTCTTCGCGGACACCATGTACGGATTTCGCCCACACAGATCCGCACAGGATGTCTTGCTTCAACTACACCGGGAAGTCCTTGACCCCCTCGAGTGCCCTCATAACGACAGGGTCGTACTCGCCCTGGATCTTAAGGGGGCTTTCGACAATGTAACGCATGATATTATTCTCACTCATTTAAGTCAAACTAACTGTGGCCACCCTGCCTTCCAATATATCCGCCAATTCCTCACAAACCGCCAATCTTACATCCGCATTCAGGATAACGAACACGGCCCCTTCCCCCTTGGTACCAGGGGAACGCCGCAAGGCGCAGTGCTTTCTCCCCTGCTATTCAATTTGGCCATGATGCGCCTGCCGGCCCAGCTGGGTGCTGTCGAGGGCATGCAGCATGCCCTGTACGCCGACGACATCACCCTGTGGGCTACACAGGGCTCACTTGGCGACATTGAGGCCAGCCTGCAGCAGGCGGCGACTATAGTAGACCGCTATGCTAGCCGCTGCGGCCTTCAATGCTCCCCACAGAAATCGGAATTTGTGCACATCCGCCCCTCTCCAAAATGCACTACTAAAATTCAACTGACTCTTCAATCAGGTCCAATTCCAGAAACACAAGAAGTCCGAGTACTGGGACTCTTCATTCACCAACACCGCAAGCCAGACACCACATTGGCTAAACTCCGCAAGGTGGGGGACCAGGTGGGCCGCATGGTCCGCCGGGTTTCCAATAAACGCGGGGGGCTACGAAGCAAGGATGCCTTGCGGCTGGCAAACGCCTTCGTAACCAGTCGAATCCTTTATTCGACTCCATATCTCTACCTGCGGAAGCAAGATGAGGATGCCCTCGAGGTCATTCTCCACAAAATCATTAAGCGGGCCCTCGATATTCCGGTGAATACCTCGAACCAGCGCCTCATGGCGCTAGGAATGGTGAACACCTTCAGGGAATTGAGGGAAGCGCACCTCACAAATCAATATACGCGTTTGTCGCAGACGCAGTCGGGCCGCCGCCTTCTTAGCCGGCTCCACATCAAACGTACGACACTTATGGAAGAACGGGCACGCATTCCAGCGCCGTGGAGATGCGCCCTCCGCGTACGCCCTCTTCCCGTCAAAATGGCACGCGAAGACCATGATGTCAGACGCCTGGCGCGGGCGGAAGCCCTGGCACGCCATTATGGTTCTAAACCCGGCGTTTTTTATGTGGACGCCTCTGGCCCGCACCATGGGGGGTGGTACATGGCCGCAGTCGTCCACGAGGCGAAAACAGTCAACGGTCTTAGCTTCAGGGCCAGCAACATAACTCATGCGGAGGAGGTCGCCATAACATTGGCTGCTTCCCACTCTGACTCGAAATATATAATTTCCGACTCGCCAGGGGCCTGTAGGAATGTCGAACAGGGCTGGACCCCTTATCTAGCCTACCGAATACTACAACATAGCTCCTACATTGGGGACCCCGCTACCCGATATATTATTTGGGCTCCTGCTCATCAGGGGCTGGCTGGAAACGAAGCTTCCGACGCCGCCGCCCGCACGCTCTCTCTCCGGGAAGTTTCCTCCTCCTCCCCCTCCGACCAGGACGCTGATCCTAATCCGGCTTATACATTCAAAGATATCGTAAATTACTACCAATCTAGCCACAGCCTTTACCCCCGCCCATGTAAAGGCCTTTCAAAGGCGGATGAGCGGCTCATACTCCGCCTCTATACCAACACACTGCTGTGCCCGGCAGCTCTAAAACACTTCGACCCTGCTTTCTCTGGCAGCTGCCCGCACTGTGGGGTGGTGTCTTCGGACATCTACCACATGGTGTGGGCCTGCCCCTCAAATCCGGCTATCCCCCCTCACTCCACCCAACCCCGGAGGACTGGGAGGCGACCCTGCTCGGCTGCTCCGACCTGAAGGCCCAACGGGCCTTAGTCAGGCGAGCCCGAGCGGCGGCAGACGCCACTGGCGGGCCGAGCTAGGGACCTCCACCTAGTGTTTGTGAGGGTTGGCCCCTTCAGGGTCAGCTCACGCATAACCCCCTGTATTTGTATCATATATAAATGTTTTCTACCACCACCACCACGCGAGACGTAATTGGTGGGTAATACTGATGAGTAGCTGTTAAAGTAGCGGTCATCCCGATAAGTGGTGGGAAAACCGCTACATCAATCGGTCACGAACAGGGAAGAAGTATGGCCTTTGATATCGAAGCCTGCATTGCTGACGACGCTTTGCGTTCTATGTACTTGGAACATCACACAGGAATTTTAAACTAGCGGTTGCTCTTGGTGGGAGGACTTTCTTGGTTCCGAGTTCATCGTGGTTTTTTAACATGCAGCGCGCTTAAGGCCTCCAGTTATTGCGAAATAAACATGTCAAACGACCCAGCCTTCGCCCCTTCTGCGCTTTCTGCTACTCATCTGCGAGTGCGAAAGTCGTTGAGATCGGTCATGTGTTGATGTTTAATAGTGATGTCATGTTCCTTTCACGAATATGCTAGCGCGGAAACAAATTCATTGCTAAGTAAATCCAACCCTTCCGCTTTAGATTATTGAGAAGCGTTGCTAGCACTTTTTGAACGAAAACGACCGACTAAATATTTATTCGTGAGGTATTTAGGAATATGGAAGAAGATTCTGTGCCAAATGATGCAACTTCCTGAACGGGTTTTAGAATCAAGATATCTCATCTGGCGTTAAGCCTATCTTACACAAATCAAGAAGGTGTCCTTTCTTCATGTGTCATATAGTGTTCTGAGATTTTGTGCGCCAGTTCAATATATCTAAATCAAGAACGTGGAAAAAAACATACCGGGTGTTGTATATTTTGTTAGCTCGAAAGTTCAAAAACAAGGCAATGCCGTATAGGTTAATTTTATTCCTGGAGCTATATTGGGGGCTTTGGAGGACACCAGGTAAGATGCATAAGATTTCAACTCTCTCGCTAATGAACTATATAAGGTAAATAAGTTTCTAATTTTCATCTTAGGGGGCTTGTCTTGCATATAGCGTAGTCGCGAAAAAACATTTTCTTAAAGATAATTTTAGCTGGCGGTACAAGGCCCCGCCGGGGTGGTACAGTGGTAAGACGCCCGACTACTGTCCGGAATACCCGGGCTCGAACCAGACCTCGGCAGCTGCGTTTCGATGGAGGCGAAGCGAAGAGGCGTCCGTGTGCTGTGCGATGTCAGCGCACGTTAAATATCCCCAGGTGGTCGAAATTACTCCGTAGCCCTCCACTACGGCTCCCCTTTCTCTCTTTCCACCTTCACTCCCTCCTCCCTCCCTTCCCTTACGGCGCGGTTCAGATGTCCATAGACACAAGTGTGACAGATACTGCGCCTTTCCCTTCCTTTGAACCAACCAACCAAGGCTCACAAATATAACCTTGATAGACATATTTATACAGTTAAATACTGCCTGTGACGTGGATGGCTCCACCAAGAGATTTCGTCACTCTGCTGGCATCACCTCATAGCCAGTTGGGCGCACGGCGGTTCGTTGTCAGTTTCGTATTGAACGTGGTCCAGCTGACAGCTGCAGCTCAGGTACCAAATGTAGGCAGTAGTTGCGCTCGTAGTCTGGCATCAAAGCGCGCTTTGGTCGAGCCCGGACACTCTGCTGGCTTCGTGGTAATCGTTGAAGCTACCTATCAAGAAGACATTTGTGGGCCCTGCAATACAGACCACCAATATATTTAAGGAAATGTTTTTTTCCTGGTTGTATCCTATTTTGAGCACAAGCTCCACTACGGCGAATGCAACATGCTCCCTAAAAAGAAAATTATGTTTTAATTCGTTGAAGGGAATCAATGGTTTGCCCGTAACCAGAAAACAGATAATGGGTTCCCTGCGCGAGCTTGGAGGCGGAGAGAGTGACGGCACCTGGACTGTAGGAGACGACTTGCTGCATCAACACGACAACGATTTGCACAGAAAGCCACCCACCCATGCAAAGCATCACCTCCGATGAGCCTTTTCTGCTCATCAGGGTGCAGAGGAAAATGGGCGTGCACATGCCACCGTCCAAGCTTTTCTCGTCCGGGGTCCTTCCTCCGTCCACCCTGAAGTCTTCCAATCCTCACTGCCATCATTAACCCATGCAGGTGTATTACTGAACTTGAGCGTATCAAGACAAATGTTCCCGTGCCCAACCGAGGGATTAGATAAACCAGAAGAGTGTAATTTACAAAAGAACTTTTTACAGTAACAGTGTGCAGGGAGGGGATGAAGGGTGGCTGTTCGTGGACCTGTTGTCGCTGTAGGAAGAAGGGAAAGAAAATGCACGGGCCTGCTACTGGCTCTGTAGAGGACTAAAATATTGTCACTGAAATATTTACCTAATTGCTTCTTTATACATCGATATAGATGTTTTTAATTTGTCTTTGTGATGTATTTGACCTAGAATTCATTTGTTTACGTTCACAGGAAGGGAAAGGCTCAGTGTCTGTCATACTTGTTTCTGTAGACGCCTGAACCGCGCCGTTATGGAAGGGAGGAAGGTGGGAGTGAAAGTAGATAGAGAGAAAGAGGAGCCGTAGTGGAGGGCTACGGAGTAATTTCGACCATCTGGGGATCCTTAATGAGCGCTGACGCACGCTTTGTATTCGCTCAGTGCTTAGGTAACTAGTGCCAATTCACTGCGCCATTGAAGCAACGGGTACGGCAGGCTTTAAATGCGCTGTTATTCATTTTCCATTTATTTCCGCTATCTGTCGCCAGGTGACGCTGCTCAGAGGACCCTACCGTTGAGAGAACGGAATGCCGCTGCGCTGATATCGCACAGCACACGGACGCCAGTTCGTTTCGCCTCCATCGAAACGCAGCCGCCGAGGTCGGGTTCGAACCCGGGTACTCCGGCGCAGTAGTCGGGCGTCTTACCACTGCACCACCCCGGCAGGGCACTCGTTTAGTTGTGGCGTAGGAAGAAGGAAACGAAAATGCACGGGCCTGCTACTGGCTCTAGCTGAGCCACCTCCGCTGCCTATAGTTGGTTCACAGGAAGTAAAAGGCGCAGCATCTGTCAGACCTTTTTCTGTGGACACCTGAACCGCACCGTAGGGGACAGGAGGAATATGGTAGTGAAAGTGGAAAGAGAAGCCGTAGTGGAGGGCTACGGAGTAATTTCGACCACCTGGGGATCTTTAACGTGCGCTGACAGCGCACAGCACACGGACGCCTCTTCGTTTCGCCTCCATCGAAACGCAGCCGCCGAAGTCGGGTTCGAACCCGGGCACTCCGTGCAGTAGTCGGGGGTATTACCACTGCACCACCCCGGCGCGGCCACCTCCGCTGCCTCGGGCCGACAGACGAGGAAATAAAGAAAGAAAAGGAAGAGGGAGAGAAAGACGCGCACCGCAACAACAGCCGTCATCCACCACCGAAGCGATGGCAGGTGCAACGATGGCCCACAACATACAAACATTCGGTGGCAGGCCAGCCCCCGCCGCAAGCGGCGGTGACCTACCTTTCCCCGGCACCCGTTTAGTCCACTTGTTGACAGATTTAAAAAACTGATTTATTTATAGGAAGGGAAAGACGCGGTAACTGTCTCACTTGTTTTTCTGTGGACACAGCAACCGCGCCGTAAGGGAAGGGAGGAAGATGGGAGTGAAAGTGGAAAGAGGAGCCGCAGTGGAGGGCTACGGAGTTTCGACAACCTGGGGGTCTTTAACGTGCGCTGACATCGCACAGCACATGACGCCTCTTCGTTTCGCCTCCATCGAAACGCAGCCGCCGAGGTCGGGTTGGTGGTGGTTAAAACATTTATAAATAACAATTAAATGATTACAGAGGTGTTTGGGTTAGAGACGTATCGGTCTCCCCCTCACAATACTAGGTGGAGCCCCTATTCCGGGGCCCCATTGGCCAGCAACGCCGCCCGCGTCCGTTGAACCAAGGCCTTTTGAGCCTTGAGTTCTTGACAGCCGAGCAGGGCCGCCTCCCAGTCCTCTCTAGTTGGATTGGGGTTGGGGGGAATGGATGGGTTTGACTGGCACGCCCAGACCATGTGAAAGGTGTCGGCCACCTTCCCACAGTACTGGCACGCACCATCAAAGGACGGGTTGAAATGTTTAAGCACCGCCGGGCACAGTACTGTATTGGTAAAAATTTTGATGAGGAGGCGCTCGTCAGCGCGATCCAGTCCCTTACAAGGGGCCGGGTAGCGCCTGTGCTCCTCCTTGTAGTAATCGGTGATGTCTTTGAATGTAAGGGCCAGATTGTCTGATTGGGAGTAGGCTTCCAAGGACAAGGAGATAGCCCGGGGAGAGAGTGCGCGGGCGGCCTGATCGGCCTGTTCGTTTCCCCTGAGCCCCTGGTGACCGGGTGCCCAAATAAGATTATGCGGAGTTGGGTCTATGTATCGGCAGCTAGATTGCAATATACGCCGGGCAAGCGGGGGAGCCCATCCCAGCCTATAATTCCGACAGGCCCCTCGCGAGTCGGTGATGATGTGTTTCGAATTGGGAATACTGAGAGCCAGAGCGATAGCAATCTCCTCCGCGTGAGTTGTGCTGTAGGCTTTGAAAGTTAGCCCGTTAACCGTGTTTGTGTTGTGTACGACTGCAGCCGTATACCACCCCCCATGGTAAGGGCCGGCAACATCCACATAATACACGTGTTGCTGGTGACCATAGTATCGCTCCAACGCTTCCGCGCGCGCCTGGCGACGACCGTTATGGTCTTCTTTGGACATGTTGCGGGGAAGGGGTCGGACCCGGAGGGCGCGTCTCCAGAGTTCTGGCACTCTCACCCTTTCCTCAATGTGGTAACCGTGTTTGATGTGTAGCCGGTCCAAGAGGCGGCGACCGGACGTGGTCTGTGTAAGACGCGTGTATTGGCTTAGTAAGTGGGCTTCTCGTAGCTCCCGGAACGTGTTCACCACGCCCAGAGCCAGAAGTCTCTGGTTGGACGTGCTGACCGGAAGGTCGAGAGCCCGCTTGATGACTTTCCGGTGGATGGCCTCCAATTGATCCTCATCGTGTTTACGCAGGTACAAGTAGGGTGTCGAGTAGAGTATTCTGCTCGTTACAAAAGCATGGGCAAGCCGCAGTGCATCCTTGCTTCGTAATCCGCCCCGCTTGTTGGAGACCCGGCGGACCATACGACCCACCTGGTCTCCCACCATGCGAAGTTTGGCCAGAGTGGTGTCAACTCTGCGTTGATGGTGTATGAAGAGGCCAAGGACGCGGATCTCTTTGGCCTCCCGGATCGGTCCCGAGGGGAGACTGATGCGAAGCTGAGTTGTGTCTCGAGGGGATGGACGTACGTGCACAAATTCAGATTTAGCTGGGGCGCACTGGAGTCCGCAGTAGGTCGCGTAGTCGTCGACTACGGTCGCCGCTGCCTGCAGGCAGGACTCCATGTGGCCCAGGTTACCTTGCGTGGCCCAGATTGTGATATCATCCGCGTAAAGTGCGTGATGTATCCCGGGAAGAGAAGCCAATTTGGAGGGAAGATGAAGCATGGCTAAATTGAAGAGGAGGGGAGACAAGACAGCGCCTTGAGGTGTTCCCCTCGAGCCGATGGTGTATGGCCCGTGTTCCGCATCTTGTATGCGTATGTAGGCTTGGCGGTCTGTAAGAAATTGTTTTATGTAATTGAAAGTTTTGTTACCACAGTTGGTGTGACTGAGGTGATCGAGGATTACTTCGTGCTTCACATTGTCAAATGCGCCTTTAAGGTCCAAGGCCAGGACCACCTTGTCATTATGGGGGCATTCGACAGGATCTAATATGTCGTGGTGGAGCTGAAGGAGTATATCCTGTGCTGATTTTTGAGGGCGGAAACCGAACATGGTGTCCGCGAAAATGTGCTGTGTTTCAAGAAATTCGGAGAGTCTGTCGCGCACCATTGTCTCCATCAGCTTGCCGACACAAGACGTGAGAGAGATGGGGCGAAGGTTCTCCACATCAATAGGTTTGCCGGTTTTCGGGATAAAGGTGACGAGAGCCGACTTCCAATCGAGAGGGAGAGGAGTGTCTCCGTCCCAAATACTATTGATGTATTTTAGAAGCACAACATATGCTGCATCGGAAAGGTTGGCCAAAAGCTTGACCGTAACCTTGTCGCGCCCGGGTGCAGTGCCGCGTTTCATTTTGCTTAAGGCCGCCCGGAGGTCGTGGAGCTGGAACGGAGTGTCCAGCTCCGTGTTCTCTTTGCCTGCATACGAGTAGGCGACCGCCCGGGGGTCCTTGGTAGTGCACAGGTATCGATCCCTGAGTGTGTGCGCTAGCTGTGTTGTCGTTCCTGTAAAGTTGTGCATGACTTTATGTAAGTGGCGTTGGGTTTCCGTGCGTGTTTGTGTTGGATCGATGAGCGCGCGGAATAGGCGCCACGTATTACGACCAGACATCTGGCGCGCAGCCGTGTTGCACCTGTCTACCCAGTTAGTGTCGGCTAGCTGAGCAGCATATTCCGCGGCTTGATGTGTGAGTTCGAGGATGCGTTTTTTAAGGCGTTTGTTATGTTTCTGTTTTTTCCATCTTTTGGTGAGGCTGCGGCGGGCCTCCCAAAGATGTAGGAGGTGGTTGTCTACGTCCGTTTGCGTTTCCGTGAGCTGTATCTGCCTTTCGTGTTGTTTCAGTGCAGACGTGAGTGATTTGTACCAGGTGTCATATCCCGACTGGAGGGGGTCTACGATAGACAGAGAGGTGCGGAATTTTGTCCAGTTCGGGACACAAGCTTGTGTTTGTGGGCGTTTCAGTGGACGCGTGTAGATGGTTGTGTAGATTATACAGTGATCACTACCAAGAGTTTCCTCTGTGTTCAGCCAGTCGGCATGGCGTATGTTGCGTGTAAATGTGAGGTCCGGGCAAGTGTCGCGTTGAATCGAATTTCCTACACGTGTTGGGTTGGTGGGGTCGGTGTGGAGGGTGAGTCCGAGTGTAGAGAGAAGTTCCGCAAGCTTCCTCCCACGTGTGTTCTCCCGGGGATACCCCCAGAGCCTGCTGTGAGCATTAAAATCACCGACAATCAGAAGTGGGTCCTTTCCCGCTACCTGCATAGCTTGCGTGAAAATTTCGCTTAACGTAACATTTTTAAGTTTCGGGGGACAATAAATGTTTAGAATGTGTACAGGTGGGTCAGACCGCCTTAGGGGCAGTACTGACACCATCGTGTACGCGAACGGTGGTGTTGTGGGGAGTGTGACTTCCTGTGCAGTATATTGCTTGTGAACAAGTATACATGTCTGCGGGTTGTGTTGAAATGTAGTGTAGTTTGTGAGCTTGACGCCTGCGCCGGGTTCCTGAAGGGCAACCGCGGCAACGAGGAATTCAGAGGTCTCAAGGTAGAGGCGGAGTTCATCCCGCTTCTTGCTGTTCTTGAGACCTCTGCAATTCCACTGCGTTAGTGTAAGCGGCTGAGTTGTTCTGGCTCTCGACTTAGGGCTGGGGGCCATTTTCGGATACGGAGGGCGGGATTACGTTGTTAAGACCTCCCAGTCCGCTAGTGCCCGGCGCAGACATGCAGGAGTCTTCAGAAAGGTCAGACTCATCGGGAATGACTCTGTTAAATTTTGAAGGTCGGTTAACGTCCCTCATTGCACCCATGCGTTTAAGAACGCGAGGATTTTCCTGTATCCATTTTTGGATAATGTGAGTTACAGCTTGTGTCACCTGTGTGATGACATTGTCCAGCTGACGCGCGATTGTGTCATGGATAATTTTGGGAAGATCAGCCAACTGCGTTTCAATTGCGGTGACCCGAGTCTCCAGGGTTCCGAAGCGACTCTCCATATTATTAGGAATCTCCCTGTCTGTTATGTTTTCTTCCTCGTCGCTAGAAGAGGGTTGCGTAGTGATTTGATTTTTCAGCGAGTTAAGCTCACTGGCTAGTTTTTCGTTTTGAGCTCGCAAAAGGGCGAGCTCGCGTTTAAGTTCCTGCGTCTCGGCGGTGCTGGTGAGGGGGGGAGGGGAAGAAGAAGAAGAGGAGGCGACCCTTGCCCAGCTGCCTACCTTGGATTGTTTGCAGGCGGCGCCGCCAGGAGGAGGCTTTAGAGCTGGGAACTCCGCGTCTCCGGGTGGTGGCGTTGATCCAGTTGATCCCGCTGTCTTGGTATTTGGTGGCGTTCCGCCGCGGTTTTGCGTCTCCTGTTGGCGTTTCTGTTTGGCGGGGGGGCCCGATGTCTTGGGCCTTGGCTGTTGAGGCCTGATGAATTTCCCCGTGCATTCGCGGGAGCTGGTGAGGTGCGGCCCCCCGCAGATTATACACACTGGATTGCATTCGTGGGGGGCCATCCCCTCAGTACCAGCCCCAACGTTTTGGCCACAAAGTCCGCATCTTTCATTCACTGGAGTGGGACAATTGTCCGCCCGGTGACCCAGGGTGCCACAACGGTAGCACGCTGGCACAGTCTTCTTGTAACCCCTTACGGGAGTCAGTTCTGCGTTGTAGTGTACGTGCCGCGGAACGTTACGTCCCGCGAAAGTGAGCACAGCAACGTTGGAGTTCCCCAGCTTGCGCACATGGACGAGTTCTCCACCACGCCACTGCACACTATGTTTCAAAGAGTCACTGGTTTCTAGGTTGTGCACAGTAATCACTCCGCGACACACATCACCGGTGAGCTTGAGGTGTCCGTGAAGCGGAAGCGGTCCTTTGCTGGTGTTAACTTTGAAGTCCGTGAGCAGCTTCTGAACTACCTCTGCGTTCTGCGTGCCACAGACGATGATGTTTTGTTCCCAATTGGGAGAAATTGTGATGGCGTTCATGTGCTGCCTACCAATGTATTGAGAAATGGCAGCGCCGAGCTCCCCCTGTTGAAACGCTGTCTTGAGGTCGACCGTAGTACTTGGCTTGATCACGATCACGTAGTCGTCAGAATTCATCCTGACGGTTGGTTTCGGCGTCCACTTGGAGAGTGGGGATGAATTTTGTTGAGTTTTCGAAGACGGAGCGCGAGCGTCTCCCGTGTCTGCATTGTTCAGAGGAGTCTTTGACTTGGCCGCTCCTCGTGCGTTTTGCCGGCGAAGTCGCCGGTTCTCGACGACTTGAAAAAGGGCAGCTTGTTCCGCCGAAATGGTGGATTGGCCGTCCTCTGGCTGGCTTATAGGGACAGACGACCACGACAGAGTCGTGGGGTCGTAGCCGCGTTGTTCGTGCTGAGCCATGTTGATTGGGTGGCCAGCGGGCGTCTTCGCAACCAGCGGCGGGGGAGCCGCAGCCGTTAGGCTTAGCTCATCCGCTACGTGGTTATGCGCAGATTTGCTCTAAATGGCCGAAAATTGAGCGTACCTGGATATGATCGGTGTCTCCAGGATCGCGCTGCCTTCACGGATGCAGATGCGCAAGTTTCGCAGGAGTCAGATCCAGATTTCTGCGGTTCCAGCCGAAAATCGACGGAGCCAGTACGCCACGCGTCCGATCGCTCCGCGCTGCACTCCTGTTGTCCGAGGTCGGGTTCGAACCCGGGTACTCCGGCACAGTAGTCGGGCGTCTTACCACTGCACCACCCCGGCGGGGCTTGTTGACAGAACAGTAGAGAAGAAATCCCTCTTCTTTTTATTTCTTCTCTTCTGTTGACAGAACAGTAGAGAGAAATAAAAATAGTTCAGTTCAGTTCAGGCGTTCAGTCGTGTCCGACTCTTCGTGACCCTATGGACCATGTCACGCCACGCTTTCCGGTCTCTCACTATCTTCTTAACATCACATAGCTTCATCTGCAATGCCTCGAGAATGCCATCTAACCATCGCGCTCGCTGCCTACCCCTTCTCCGGCGACCCTCAACCTTTCCCAACATCAAATCTTTCTCCAGCGACTCCTCTCTTCTCATCAGATGACCAAAGTAGCTGAGCTTTAACTTTAGAATTTGACCCTCCAATGAGCAGTCAGGGTTTATGGTCGACAATATCGACTGATTTGATCTTCTGGCAGTCCAAGGAACTCTTAAGAGTCTTCGCCAGCACCACAATTCAAACGCGTCAATTCTTCGGCGGTCAGCCTTTTTCACAGTCCAACTCTCGCATCCATACATCACAACTGGAAAGACCATAGCACGGGTTATACGGATCTTGGTTGGCAGACTAATGTCTCTGCTCTTTACTACTCGGTCAAGGCTAACCATTGCTCTCTTTCCCAGAAGCAGGCGTCTCCTAATTTCATGGCTGCAGTCTCCTTCCGAGGTAATCTTGGCGCCCAAGAACAGAAAATCTGTCACAGCTTCCACTTCTTGTCCATTGATGCTCCAGGACTTGATAGGGGAAGACGCCATGATCTTCGTCTTTTTAATGTTCAGTTTCAGCCCAAACTTCTCACTCTCTTCTTGTACGCGCATCAGAAGTCTCTTGAGTTCCACTTCACTTTCTGCCATTAAAGTGGTATCATCCGCATATCTAAGGTTGTTGATAAGTTTTCCAGCAATCTTCACTCCAGCTGAAGACTCGTCCAGACCGGCCTTCCTCATGATGCACTCTGCATATAGGTTAAATAGGCAGGGCGACAGTATGCAGCCTTGCCTCACCCCTTTCTCAATTGGAAACCAATCAGTAAGACCATGCCCAGTTCTGACTGTGGCCTCTTGCCCTTCATAAAGGTTCCTGAGGAGACAGATGAGGTGAATTGGAACTCCCATCTCTTGGAGAGCTTGCCACAATCTGCTGTGATCTACGCAGTCAAACGCTTTCGCATAATCAATAAAGCAGAAGTAAATGGGTTTCTGGAACTCTCTTGCTTTTTCCATGATCCAGCGAAGGTTGGCAATTTGGTCTCTAGTTCCTCTGCCCTTGCGAAACCCAGCTTGCACGTCCGGAAGCTCCTGATCCACATACTGCTGCAGCCTACCTTGCAGGATTTTTAACATCACCTTGCTATAGCATGCGAAATAAGCGCGATCGTGCGGTAGTTGGAACAATCTTTGGCACTGCCTTTCTTTGGAATGGGGATATAAACTCACCTCCTCCAATCCTGTGGCCACTGCAGGGTTGTCCAAATCTTTTGACATAATGTATGCAGTGTGTTAACAGCGTCGTGGTTGAGGTTTTGAAGCAACTCAGCTGGAATACCATCAATTCCGCTAGCTTTGTTCTTAGCAAGGCTGGCTAAGGCCCATTCAACTTCACTCTTCAGGATGCCCGGCTCGAGATCAGTAATCACAACCGTCCTATGTTGGGTTTGCACATCCGGGTCCTTCTTGTACAGTTCTTCTGTGTATTCCTGCCACCTCTTCTTTATCTCTGAGGCTTCAGTGAGGTCCTTGCCTCGTTTGTCCTTTATCACGCCCAGCTTAGCACAGAAGCTTCCCTCGATATCTTTGATTGTCTTATACAGAGCTCTTGTGTTCCTTAATTGGCTGTTGTCCTCAACTGCTTGACACTGTATGTTCAGGAAGGCATTCTTATCTCTCCTTGCTATTTTCTGAAAATCCGCATTGAGAGCCTTGTATCTTTCTCTTTCCCCCATACCTTTTGCCATCCTCCTTTCCTCAGCTATTTGCAAAGCCTCTTCAGATAGCCAGTTTGCTTTTTTGCATTTCTTTTGCTTTGGAACTACCTTAGTAGCAACTTCTTGTATTATATCACGAACATCAGTCCACATCTCTTCGGGCTCTTTGTCTTCTAGATCTAATTCTTGAAATCGATTCCTCACTTCCACAGCATATTCTAATGGAATCTGATCCAGATCATACCTAAAAGGCCTTCTAGTTTTCTGCGTTTTCCTCAATCGAAGCTTAATTTTGGCAACAAGAAGCTGGTGATCGGTGCCACAATCGGCCCCAGGCCTTGTTTTTACTGCTTGTATAGCGCTTCTCCATCTCTGCCGGCAAATAATATAATCGATCTGATTCCTGTACAGACCGTCCGGTGAAATCCATGTGTACAGGCGCCTCTTGTGCTGTTGAAAACGAGTATTCGCTATGGTCAGGTTGTTTTCTTGACAGAACTCTACTATCCTCTGCCCAGCTTCATTTGGCTCACCAAGACCGAACTTGCCTGTAATTCCGGATATTTCTTCACTCCCGACCTTAGCATTCCAGTCTCCTATGAGAAAAACGACGTCTGATGATGGGGTGCGGTCTAAAAGGCATTGTAGGTCCGCATAAAATCTCTCAACGTCAGCTTCTTCAGCAGCAGTGGTCGGTGCATAGACTTGGATAACTGTTATGTTGAAAGGGTGACCTTGGATCCGAAGTGAAATCATTCGGTCGTTTTTGGGGTTGTACCCTAGCACTGCTTTGCCCATTCTTCTCTTTACTATGAGAGCGACCCCATTCCTTCTCTTGGATTCGTGCCCACAATAAAAGACATAATGGTCGCCGGAGTTAAATTCTCCCATTCCGGTCCACTTGAGCTCGCTGATACCCAAAATATCAATGTTCAATCTGTCCATTTCTCGCTTGACGATATCCAGTTTACCTTGCGTCATAGATCTTACAAATAAAAATAAGAGGAAGAGAAATACGCGCGCCGCAACAGTCGTCGTCCACCACCTAAATGTGGAAAGTGCAATGACGACCTACATCATAAAAATTCAGTGGCTGGCTAGCCCCCGCCGCAAGCGGCGTTGACCTACCGTCCCAGCACCGTAAGGCCAAGAACAAACACTCTTCACCACCTCGTGTCTATATTTCGTATGCTGTCAAGAACCACAAGAGGCTGGTCCACTGATTAATACAATTTTGTGGAGCACTTTGTGAAGACCTTCTACGCTATAATCTCCCTGTTCTTCAGAGCATCTTGCAAGCAAGCATTGAACTGCTTGAAGCCATGCAGGGCAAAACACTGAGAGTCTGCCTCTATCTTCCAAATAACACCTCCACAGTGGGTACTCTGGCGGAAAGCAGACATCTATCTGTAACCGTGCTGGTACCACACGGTCTGCTTTGTGCCCAACTGCGGCTTCTGCGTGAACCTAGCCATCCATTTTCAGAGCAAGGAATGACAGCACTCCCCCATATACTCCCTGCGCAATACCAGCGTTAGCCCCGTCGTCTTTCCAACCATGGAGGCTTGCTTTATGGAAAATGTGGACAACTATACTTGGTATCAAATGTAAAATCTAGAACCCAGGACCTCCACTTAAATACTTCGCCCGTGAGCACATCTCTGCATACTACAGTCAACGCTACCACAAACGCTACTATCAGCTCCCTGTGAGGAGGAATGGCAAAAATGTCTCGTCAGGCTAGACAGGACAACGCCAGTGGCCCTAGTCTCGTGGTCGCTGAGGAGGCAGCCATCGCTTTAGCCATTACAAATTCAGAGGCAGATATTATCATCAGCGACTCCAAGACTGCCATACACAATTTCGCCCGAGGTAGAATTGCACAGTCTACTCTAAATATTCTTAATAAGATTCCCTTCCCAGATAGGGA